>NC_135504.1:58191853-58546853 GCF_052857255.1 Amblyomma americanum
TCACAATGCACCTCGCCTCTAATAAGCCACAAGGCGCAGCTATAACGCACAGTACTTATTGCAGCACGAACTCTACAAAGAATGACACTTTAAATGGAAAATAAGCACTAAGTATTATCTGGTTTTTCGAAAAGTGTCTCGTTTTGCTCCGTGCACGGCTGCATGGTTTCGGGGGACAAAATGCGGGATTTCGAAGTTTTTATAATAATGACTTTTAACTGTTTTCCTCTCTGTGTCGATTTTTCACATCTGCCGGGCATGATCTCTGGACGTATAGAAAATAATCCAGTCATACCGAGTGTCTCGTCTAAAATGTTATGCAAATTTTAAAAATAAGTTTTTTTAGTTACAAGAGAGCTTTTTCTGCATAGAATTGCCAGTGGTTTAGCGCACCAGAATAAAGCTGAGACGTGCTAACCAGTAGATTGGTTAAGTATATTTAATAGAGAACGTTTTAACTATTTAATTCAATCTCGTTCATCACTAAAAGGCGGTTAGCCCACTGTAAGTAGTATCCATATCACTTTCTATAATGCCTAAAACGGAGTTACCCTCGGCGCTCTAGCCCGACACATTTTGCCTACGTTGCGCCAATATACATGCGCTTTCGAAAAGCTTTCAGGCAAAGCAACCCCTCAAGAGCATTAAACATTTAAAAATAACCAAAATTTGTTTGGCCACAGCGCCGAGGGTAACTGCGTTTTTGAAATTCTAGAAACTTATATGGATAATACTTACGGTGCGCTACACAGCTCTGAATAAATAAGGAGACTAACAGTAATAGTTAAAAAGGTGCACGTCGTCACATAGCGACAACAATTGCACAGATCTAGAAGGAATATTCCGTTTGTGCAAAACACTAGCACGTGGAGGTTTTTCATTACTGATGTTGGTGGCTGTGATCATAACCACCTCGATCCCAACTACGGCGTTTTATTAATGGCTGCAACTGCAGAAGCCATTTCGCGGAACCTTGGGGTCTTGACTACTGGCTTATTGCAGCTGTTTGCGGGCGCTTATTCATGATGAATGCCCGCTTTGAAATGAGAGGCGCCCCCATTTATTCTTATTCAAAAAAATTCCGAAAACAAGAAAACACTTGCCTATCGGGGTTAAATTGTGCTGGTTCAGTCCAGTACTGAGGGTCATGGTGGAGCTGGTAAGTGGGCACCATCACCGAAGTTCCTTTCTTGATGAGATACGTGCCGTAGCGGTAGTCTTCATCAGCACAGCGAGATGTGAATCTGCGAAACACGCAATATTTTATTCATTTATTTACATGATACTGTAGGGAAGAAGACGAAGTGGAAGTATCATACGCAAAAGCATAAAAATTCAACAGATGGGTTGGCACAACATAAATTCACGGGACATGAAAAAAAGATGAACACCGCAAAACAAAATACCAGTGAAGCAAGGTAGCGTCTTTGAGGCAAGAGAAAAAAAATCTCAGAAGTCAAATGAACGCAATAAATGACGGCTTGATACCAGACGACTTAAAATTTAAACATAGGATTCAATTAAGGCTAGTCAACGATGCTAGCAAGCACGCAAGCTGGTCGATTGCAATTTGTGGAAACAAGAAGGCTCTGGTAATGTACGGCGTTAATGAGAGACGTTAAGAGGGACTAGCGTGGCAATTTGGGCATATTGGTATTGCATGATGAGTTTGACGTGTTATGATAGGCGTCAAACAAGGTCGAGGGCAAAGCGGTAATTTGTGGTTCAGAATTAAGCAGAAAAATTTGATGCATAAACTTCGGTCTGGACTGCCGAGGCATATTACTACTATTCTGCATTATCTTTAGTACTGAGCATGCACAATTACATTTCGAATACATGAAATGGACAGCGCTTCTCTGTGGTCTTTTTTTAGAAATAGTAAGTGTTAGCTTTGTAATAATGGTCGCAATCTATGCGAGAGTATGCCGCCGCAGTGGCTCAGTGGTTACGGCGTTCGGCTGCTGACCCGAAAGACGCGGGTTCGATCCCGGCCGCGGCGGTCGAATTTCTATGGAGGCGATATTCGAGAGGCCCATGTACTGGGCGATGTGAGTGCACGTTAAGGAACCCCAGCTGGTCGAAATTTCCGGAGCCCTTCACTACGGCGTCCCTCATATTTTGAGTCGCTTTGGAACGTTAAGCCCTGCCTAACCAACCAACTTATGCAAGCGTTCGGTCAAAATGAGGGCGTCTGTGTAATGAGCCTTGCTTCTATAAATCGAGCAGAAATTTGTTATTAAAAAACATTAGAAACTTCTCATCGAAACGGAGGTTAATTAAACCCATAACACTTGGCAATAACCTCTAAGCACAAGGGTTATGCTTTCGAGATGTGGGGCGATTGCGGCAAAGCTAAAATGACCGTCTTTGTCAGCGTAGGGCTGGTAACTAATGCATTGATGCACCAAACGTTTTTCTTTCAACGTCATGCTGTTTTTACCTCTCAACTTATTAGGAAATCTGGGTAAATGCCAGCGAAGCACTTGAGCTATCTCAGGCACTCCGACGCGAAAGCCATGCTATGAAGAGCATTCTCAAGTCGAGGGCGCATCAGTCACATAAATCTGATGAGGCCTTCTAGTCAGCTAACAAATTGGTTCATGCTCATTCAGAAAATAATAATTTATAGCGTACATCTAGAGCGTCCCTTCTACCATCTTTTCCACCTTGCTTGTCGCTAGCGGACATCATCAGCCTGTAGTAGGCTTATACCTCAGGAGCCAAGGAACGAGCAGTTGACTCGGATCTAGTCAAGAATAGAACAGCCTGGCGTGACTTCACGTGCCACAGCAACCTGCAGTCTTTATTTTATTTCTCGTGCGGCACGCCTTAGCCGTGTTCCATGCGCGGCCAAAGGAGGGCGCTACAAGCCTAACTACGTCCATTGCAGCCCAAGGCCTCTACCATTTTATTCGCCCACCTATTCTCTGCCGTTCCCCGCAACGCTTGTTTACTGATACACTCAATTATTTACCCTAAACACTCATTGGTTATTTTGCTTTCGTGTTACATACCCTAACAATGCACTTTTTTGCATTTCTATGACATATTTAAGCCGCGTTTGTTCCATCAAATAAAAATGGTTTATAAACAGTCTATAGACTTCTTATGACCTCTATTGCCTTCCTATAGGTATTTCTTTTTGTCTATACATAGTCAATACACCGTTTATAGACAAAATTCTACTAAAAGCGTATGGCTATAATTCTATAGATTGCCTATAGACTGTCTATAGGCTTTGTATTGAATATAGACTTCTTTACAGTTTGTCTATAGAAAGTCTATAGGCTCTATAGACTCTAGAAGAAGAAATAGAATTTTTTTAAAGCCTAACCCACTCTGCTTTCTTCATACGTGCTAACGGTGCAACTGTCGTTTTTACTCCTGATAGCTCTCTGCGCGAGCCTGAATTTAAGTTCAAGCCTTTTCATTGGCCTCAAAATACACTGATATTTTCCCCTAAAAGCAGTTATTATGCCGACGACTTTCAAGAAAGAAATGTTAGGTACAGCGTCCGCACAGATACTCACGTTAGCAAGGGGGGATACATCCGCATGGTCTCCGAGATAACTTGGCTTGTGTACGGAAGTGTTGTAAGCGTTTGGTAGGATAGTTGGTCTCCCTGAAATAAAAGAACAAAAATACTCGCAAATTACGCAGGTTGTTCACTGGAAACATCGGCGCATCGCTCTACCCTTAATACGTATTAATCGAAAAATTATTTTACTGCCTTTATTTAACCAAGCAGTTTAATTCTGGCTGGTGTCTGCGGAACGCGTCAAAAGCGGTGGAAAGCTCCCATACTGACGTCGCGAAAGCAATCAGAGAAACGAGATAAGGAGCTCAGTATGTGAGAACTGTACCATGCATTGTATTCATGGGTCTTCAAACCTAATACCAAGTGGACCGTGCAATTTCTCCTCTACTCATGCGACGTGTGCCTAGATGCACAAACTTAGTGAACATGGAGAGATTCTCCACCACCCGCCGCAGTGGCTCAGTGGTTAGGGCGCTCGACTACTGATCCGGAGTTCCCGGGTTCGAATCCGACCGCGGCGGCTGCGTTTTTATGGAGGCAAAATGCTAAGGCGCCCGTGCGCTGTGCGATGTCAGTGCACGTTAAAGATCCCCAGGTGGTCGAAATTATTCCGGAGCCCTCCACTACGACACCTCTTCTTCCTTTATTCTTTCACTCCCTCCTTTATCCCTTCCCTTACGGCGCGGTTCAGGTGTCCAACGATATATGAGACAGATACTGCGCCATTTCCTTTCCTCGAAAACCAATTATTATTATTATTATTAGATTCTCTACCAACCCAGAAACGTGAGAGGTGTAAAAGCAACTGACGAAGAGCTGTACTGTACCAAACTATGTTTTCGGTAGGTCATGTCAGTTAACGTAATATGCAGTTACTACTGTCCTTTTAACAATATCCTGTCTACTTGTGTATGCCAAATCAGTGCTTAATGACATTGCATACACTCGCGCCGCTTCGCTTGCTCAATGAAGAAAAAAAAGATTCAGGGAAATAGAATTATTAAAACCGGCGCACTTACTGAAATCTCACTAAAAGTGCAATTTAGTCTCTCGCCTCGCTTTTTGCATCAGCACCAATCACTAAGCTGTGTGTTTGGCTATCTGCGAGAAAATAATTGCCTCCTCGAAAAACATTAGAATGTTCATATTCGAACCTCAACGGGTGCACGTGCATCAAAAGTGATTATGTATTTTAATTATTGGCTCCGCCTTTCTCCAATTTTTTTTTCAATTTTCAACACAACGGCAGAAATTTCTAAGTTCTAAAAAAAGTTGCGCTTTCTGCAAGCCTATTTCCTGTGTATGCCTATATTCAATAGTGTCATACAGGCATATCGCTACAGACTTTATTTACCGCTGTTTCATTCCAAAAGTGGAATATTTCAACTGCGCATTCGAAAATGTCCAGGCTCCTTTTTTGGCTGTGGATTTGTAGCCCATTAATGGCGAGTTTATTTTCTTGAGCGCGAAAGAAAACCTTGAAACCTGAACTCACCTCCTTTTTGAACGCTTCAATCACCTCATGTCTCATTTTCTCCTGAATCTCCGGATGTCTTCCCATTAGATAAAACCAGAATGTCATGACTAATCTTGTTGTGTCGTACCTGGGATTGCAAAAACAATGACCGGTACCAATGACCAGTTTATGACGAGCACCTTGCGCTTGCGTTCATGGAACCAAATCTCAGTATATGTAAAGCTTTCAATTGCGCTGATTTACACTTGTAAAAATAGACAGCATTTCGGGTTAAAGACAATCGCGAGTTTAAAGTATTTAACTCATTATTTAATTACCCAAAGCACCAACAGGCACTGCAGGGGAGCAGGGTATAGAAAAAGAGAAGAGAGATGACATAAGCCGCTTCAGCCACACAGCTAATCACTAACTACCAATTATGAATGGCAAAAAACACGAACGCAGCCGTCACAGAAATGCTCATAGCACAGGATTAGTTAAAAGTGGACATTGTAACTAGAAAACTAAACACCCTTACACATAATATTACAGTGCTTGAACGCATTTCTAGTCGTTGGTGCTTCTTGGTAGAAAAGGAAAAACTACATCAGGCTTGCATGCTATGTTCCGTAACTTGAACATTTAGTCGACGCGTTGTGATAGATAGACAACAGTAGTAAATTTTTACCTTATCAATGCCGATTGCACAACGATAATACGCATGAAATAACTTAAATCGCGATTTAAAGTCGTTAGTTTTCCTAGTATTTCCGATTCACTCTGTCTTTCAAACTCTTCGCACCAATATTTCTCCTGTAAATTCCTGACACAAAAAGAAAAGCTAAATGAAACCGTTCAAGAAACAGCCTCTCTTGAAGCCAGAGGAGCAATATCTGCTGCTTAATCGTTTCAGTTTGCACTGACACTTAAAGAATGCTCACCCTCCTAGAAAGACACTCATGCAGTTTGAAGCCAGCTGGTTCATCGTTTCCTCTGGTATTTCATCTGCGGGCAAAAATAAAAATGAGAACAAAGTGCAAATATAAGGCTATTCAGAGACAGAAGATGTTGCAGAAGCCACTGATATCTCATATAAGATATCACTACAAGCCCTTCGCTTATATCCACGCCGTTCAGAGAACGTGGTTTCGACCAACAAATCCTTTCCTATTAATTACCCTTCTCACTGTCCCATTCTATAATCTTCATGCCAGCTCCGTGAGTGCAATGGTAGAAGCAGCACTATGGAACTATCGCCATGCCAGAAAAAAAAATGGGTAGGCAATTCTTTACGTATTCTTTGCATATTTTTGCATGAAGCTTTCAGTGCTTTACAGAACATTCTGAAGCCCATGAGAGAAGATAGCGCTACTGTGTAAGGCAGCCGTTATCATATGTGACACCTTAGAGCTCCAAATGAACGAACAGAGGCGTCCAAAATGCTTATATTCCTAAGTGGATTGAACAGCATTGAAAGTACATAAAGAATCGCTACTACTGCGCACATTCCTTTAGAAACCCAGGTATGTCGAACTTAAGGTTTAAATGAACGCCTCCCATTCCATGTGCTCGTTAGCTTCGGATCTAAGAACTTCTCATTTCCGAAGCTGCCAAGAAGAAGGTAATTAGAGTTCAACTTATTAATAGGACTAATACTCTTCGAATGATTTTCCCAAGACCAGAAAAACCTAAAGTCGGCCCACGAGTGCTGTTCTTTCTTGACGGTGCGTACTTGTCCTCGCAGTAAAGACTGTAGGTGTAAACCACAGTGACGTATATTAAGCACGAACCAAAAAATTAGGCGTGAACCAAAAAACGCGAACTAAAGCCAACACAAAAGTCAAAGCTCGTTTCGTTGCAGTGACGTTTTGGCATTGGTTGAGTAAAAACCTTTGCATATTCTTTGTCATGTTCATACAAGCACGGTAGCTGTGGCCGTGCGGTTGAGCATCCGCTTCGCATGCGGGAGGTGCGGGATTCGATCCCCAGTGCGGCCGGCTACCCACCGGTGATGCATTGGGTACGAGCTTTCCCCTGGTCTGGCGCTCGGCTTATAAGGCGTGAATTGCTTGGGAAATGGGTCTTTGACCTCTCCTTGAGAAGTGGATAATACCTTGTGCCATGGCGCTCTTCGGCCACAGACGCCCTTGCGCCATGAAAATCCGTAATCATCATAATTGGCTACTTCATACAAGCAGAATAAATTATTTGCAGCAAGCATATTTACTCAAGCAGCACAGGTAATCGGTCCAATATTGGAAATGTATTGACAAATGCTGGTCCAACAAAGGACAAGTGTGAAACCATCAATACTGGGCCAATTTCTTGTGCTGATTGGGTGTATTTTTAGCATCCTAAGGGTGCTTTCACGCAACCCAATTTCTTTGTTATTAATGCGATGGCATTTAACTTATCTCAGAAATTATCTGGCTTCTCTCTCGCGAAATACCCTGAATGATCGAGAAGCCACGTGGCGCTGTGACGTAAGCACAACGTGCCCACCATGGCAGATGGCTATCTACCCACCGGTGACAGCTAAATTAATCATTGGTCGGGAGAGGTCATGTTAACTTCCGACGTCATCACAACCTAGGCACCATGGCCCGTTGCAACCAACCCACAAAGCTGTGGGCAACCTACCCACCACAGCAGGAGGCAGTGAAATTCATTCAAATAAATTCAATGCAATCGTCACCTGTCCGCCGTCGCCTTACCGACGATCCTTACAGGAACTTGGGAAGCTCAACCTGAGTCTCACAAGCTGCACCGGTGGCAATATCCGAAACAGCCACCTCCTGCAGAAGCAGTAGCGCATCGCTTCACTGCTGCACCATTGCGCCAGTAGCGGTACGAACACTTCCCGCGATTTATGAATGCGATTAAGAGGGTCATAACGTCATCAACATCGCGGCACCACCAGTGGGCTAATCATAGGGAGAGTTGAATTCTGGTTTAGTTGCTACATAGTCTTGAGAGATAAACCAGCCAAAAGACGAGGACTGAGAATAGACGAGGCACACACGTCAGCTGGACGAGCCACATGCGTCCAGTCACCAACCTACAACAGCTGACGTGTGTGCCTCGTCTATTCTCTGTCCTTGTATTTTGGCTGGTTTATCTTTTGAAGAATAATCATAAAGCACCGCCAAATTTGAAAGCCTGAGCACCCCAAAATTTGGAACTTGGCCCGCCCGCAAAAAATGTGTATGTGGTCAGTGTTCCATCCCACTATCTCTAAGGCCTGCTTTGGCAGCTTGCCGTTGAAGAGTGGCCGCGGATGGTAGCTAAGTTGTACTGCGAACACGCAAGACACTGAAATTGAGGAAACGACGCAAAATTTCATCGCATAAACAACATTAAACGCTCTTTGTAGATTCCATAGCAGGCAGCGCAAATGCTATCACAGTTTCTTCTTTGAGACCGAGGTTAAGGAGGCCCCCCAGCTTTCTCTTTCTCCTTATTCATACTTGTATAACAATAACTTGAGGGTTTACATCACAATGACGTAAATTTCTAACACGATGAAATGGAGCAAAAATCCGTTCTTTGTAACATAGTTCGAGAATGCAATATTCTATATGTTTTGCATAAACTCCTAGATGCAATATTTTTCACAGAGTTTGAGAATGCAATATTCTATGTATTTTGCATAAACTCCTCGATGCAATATTTTCTCTCTAAAAACACAATTCAGTGCGCATTTCTAAACAAAGAACAACTCAGTGGCACTCACTTGAGCGACACGAAGGCAATGCGTGAGGGATCGTCGTTACGAACTACACTGATTGGCCATACACCGGTTTCTTTTTCATTTGTTTTATTTTTACTTCGTGGCATCTTCGTTCTCGTCATCTTCTTTTAACGCCATGACATCACTCATTCTCTAGTATACATTCATAGATCTCTGCGATTCCTCATACCCCTCGTGGCGCATTGGTGAAATGGTTAAGCGATGCGCCTCTGCCCTGCAATGACAGGCACTGCCATCTGTGGCGCTTGTGAGACGTAGGTTGCTTACGTTCGCAACACCACGTTTAACGTCCCGATCCACGCCGTAGGGAGGGCTCCGGATTGATTTAAATCACCTGGTATTCATTACCGTCAGTTCACACGCGCAGCACAGAAGCGTTTTGCATTTGCCCTCCGTCGATATGCGCCTGCCGCGGCCGGGATTCGATCCCCCGACCTTGGGATCATTTGCCGAACCCCATAGCCACTGAGCCACCGGCGTGGGTACTTGCACAAATACTTCAAGCCGTAACACAGTAGGCGCGCGTTGGTGCGCAGAAAGTTACTCGTACCACTCGTCACAGAAATTAGCCGCGGGTTTCCTTGCTTTCGCAGTGCGGTTATAAGTATATACCGCTGAGCCGCCCTCATTTCTCACGTTCGAATACAGGCAAGGAAGACCAAAGAGGGCCTCGATACTTAATGTCCTCTCAGTGTGACCCTGCTTACAAAGATCAGTAGGGTCAGAAATGAGGTTTCGGGCACCCCGTTCGTTGTCAGTTGTTTGCGGTTTTAAGCGGTAATCTCAGCCACACAGAAAAGATGCAAGCACTGTGAGAGCTGATTTTTCGCATGAACTGTCTATCCTTTGCCTCTAAAGGGCGTTGTCCCTTCCACTCTCATCAGTTGTTTTTCCTCGAGATTTTTTCGTGACGACAAACGCCTCCAACCGCTACCGAGTATCTGCTCTTTGAGCGTGCAAATCTTCACAGAGATGGTGCGCTAGCAACGTCGTTTCTCAGCTCAAATCGAGATGGACGCTTACGTTTACATGAGCGCCTGAAGATCATAACAAGAAGTACAATGACGGGCCATTGTATTGGCGAAAAGCGCTGCATACCCAAGCTGTTCTCATCGTTGCACTTTGCTGTGTCGGAGTCGCTTTTGCCCACCAGACCGTCCAGGAGGATTTGTGCCATATCAGGTAATCGCACCTGGAAAAAATACTGAGCTATCATCGCACATTCAGGAAACAACACCGAATAACTTACTAGGAAACAATTAATTCTATATAGCATGCTGCTGGCAGCGCCTCTTGTATTTCAATGCCAGCCGAATCAGCGGGTTTCGGCAAATCAACCACTGTCACACTCCACGCTTTCTTCCGTTGTCCCACTTGCCAGCCTTGCTGCCTGCTCCTCACGGGCAATGAAACATAGAGAGAGCCCTAAAACTAACGGCATAACTCGAGAAGATTCTGGCCAGATTTTAGTGTTAGTATTAGAACCCACATTAAGGGAAAAACGGTGCGGCATTGTCCTGCGTGTGAAGCCTGGAGGGAGGGGAGGCAAAATGAAAAGCGAAGAAGCATGGCAGGAAGAGAAAAGCAAAAGGAGGGAGAGGGTGAGTCAGTGGGAGGCGATGAATGGCGAGGAGGAAACCGCGACTGCCAGTCAGTGTCGAGGGTTGTGGAAAGCGGCGATGGGGCCCGGCATGGCGCACTATGATTGCTGGATTAGACTGGGTGAGTGCAGGGGGGTGCGGCGTTTGACACGCTGATTGATGGACTGCATCACGCCACCCGCCATCTTGAGGAAGAACACTAATTTTAACTCCTACTCTGCCGCATGGAGCGCTTTGATTGTGTGACCTGGTAAGGTTGATCTTCTCCTTCGTGAAGCGGCGCTCCAAAGGATTATTCGGCAGTCAAGCTAGAAGTGTATGCTGTGACTATAGTGAACTAGAAGGTATTCTAGTTCACTATAGCTGTGACGTACGCCACAGTTTCCCGTGCGTGGCGCCACATGGCGACTACTGAAAGAACAAAGTCGTCCAAAGGGGTCTCTTTGGGAACCGAGGGAAATGGCTGGCATTGAGGAGAGGTTTCCCGGGTGATTCTTTGCTGAGGTCCTGCGGTCTTGGTTTATGTTATGTTGCTGTGCTATTTTATAATTTGTTTTGCTTTTTAGACATCCGTTTGAGACCTCCTACGACATATTTAACACACTCTTTTTTGCTATTTTCCCGTCATAACCTCTCTTCACTTTCCCCACATGCCGAGTTGCCAACCGCAACCGTCTCCTAGTTAACCATTGCGGCTTTCCTTCTTCCTATATCTCTACCTTTCTTCAAATTCACGCTTCTCGCCACTTTAGATGCAAAATTTGGGGGCTAACGCACCTGCGGATTCTTTCGCCTGTACTGAATCACGTCTCCTGCTTTCCTGGTGAGATCGGCGAAGGGGTTCTTGTATATGGACTGCATCAGCTTCAGAGGAGCCTTGAGTAGCCACGACCAGTGGCAGAAATTTTCTGGAAATATTAACAGTTTGATAATTTATCGGCCGTAACGCTTTCACAATGGTAGCGAAGCAAAATCAGCACTAAGGAAATGGGTTGCAGTGTATCACGCTATTACAGAAACAATAAGCATGCATATACATGAACACACTTCCGGCTGTTGCTAGAGCACGCTGCGCTATTGCTCAGAGCATGTATTATAACATATTTGTTCCCCACAATGACATTATGATGCTGCGGCCCAAAAACGTTTCTGTCAAAATAGGACGCAAACGCTAGTAAAACTGGTTTGCGTTTACGGCTGACAAACAGTCACTTAACTATACATAAGGAAACACATACCAGTCTACTGAATTATATATGAGGACAAGTTATAATTTTTATGCTTTTCGTTCGCTGCATTTCGTTGTCATCTACATTAGTGTACTAAAACTGCATCAGTATGCACATTTCGGCTGTACATATGTTGCGCTAGCCAATTTCTCTAGTAGTCTATAGGAGCATGTCTCTTAACGGAACGGTGCTGTTTACTGATTTCTTGAAGTTGGATAGTATTTGCCTTTTCCTACCATTTTCCGCCAATTTCAACTTTCTTTTACGCCATATATTTAACGGCCATGTTTCAACACTATTTTGTGGTACGAAAACAATACCACCGCAAGAAATGTTTCTTCCAGCGCTGATTACAACTGAAGATGTACCCCAGATCTGTCGCTGCTACTTGTCTCACGTAGAAGTCATTTTTAGAACCTCCAGTATCTCTCTTTCAACGACATATTTTTTTTTTATTTTTCCAAGGTGACTGATATTACCTCCTTTGGTTATGTTAATATTTAAGCCTGCTTTTGCACTCTGCCTTCATTGGCTCCCAGACACTGGTTATATATTATTACACTGCCGAGCAACAGACAACTGCGACATTAAGCATATAGGAAGTTACTACGGTGTTTTACATGAACTGCAAATATTTTCTAGCATATTTACATACAGCCTGATCCATAATTAACGCACAAAAACATAAAATATTCAATAATCCGAAAAGTACAGACAGTAGTGCGAGCCGATTTTGGCAGAAATGCTGAGAAGCATTTTCGATTATTTTTGAGAAAAAGATTTAGAGCGCAACCACTTATAGTGGCCATTCCCCGCATTAGGGCGCTGACACTGTCTGTCTGTCCTCCCATCTGTCTGCCTGTCCGTCCATCCGTCCTTCATCCGCCCATCCGCCTGCCTGCCTGCCTGCCTGCCTGCCTGCCTGCCTGCCCGCCCGCCCGCCCACCCGTCCGTCCGTCCGTCCGTCCGTCCGTCCGTCCGTCCGTCCGTCCGTCCGTCCGTCCGTCCGTCCGTCTGTCTGTCTGTCTGTCTGTCTGTCTGTCTGTCTGTCTGTCTGTCTGTCCGTCCGTCTGTCTGTCTGTCTGTCTGTCTGTCTGTCTGTCTGTCTGTCTGTCTGTCTGTCTGTCTGTCTGTCTGTCTGTCTGTCTGTCTGTCTGCAAAACTGTCTGTCTGCAAAACTGTCTGTCTGTCTGTCTGCAAAACTGTCTGTCTGTCTGTCTGTCTGTCTGTCTGTCTGTCTGTCTGTCTGTCTGTCTGTCTGTCTGTCTGTCTGTCTGAAGAAAGTATCGCGGCAGGCTGCTCGCCTGCCCACCTGATGGTGGGCAACCTGCCCACCGTCTGAGACGGCAGCCGATTTAATCGTAAAAGGCTGCTCGGAAAGAGCAAATTTGGCCGCAACCAAAGTCTCACCGATGGCAACACCTGCCATAGCACTTGCCTTATGGCAATGCGCCACTGCTCACCTGCACACCTGCCACTGCTCACCTGCTCACTTGCAAAGAGAGAGCACGTCCCGCACTAGAAGGAATAATTTGAGATCACTGCGGCAACCCGCACTGGAGTAGCGCGAAAGCATTGTCGCCTCCTCGGCACTCATCGCCTCTCTTTATTTCTCTTTGATTCTCTTTGCCTCTCTTTACGTATGGTCAAGATGTAGAAGCTACACTATACATTAGAGACTGCTTAAATATGAGGGCGCACGCCCTCACAACGCGCACCACGGCATCAGCACACGAACACAGCATCTGCACGCGGCTACGGCGAGAGAGCGACTGGCGTACAAGCGGCGCGCCGAAGCAGAAGGGGCCATAAACTCTTTTGAAGTTCTTTTTGGTGCGGCGTCGCTCCGTGTCTCTCACGTGATCGTGACGTCACTTCTCGAAACAGGCAATGGCGTCGGAGCGACGCTTCGAAGCGGATGGGGCCATATACTGAATTCACGTTTGGCGTGGCATCGCTCCGCACCGCACCGTTACACCATTACGTCAACTTTAATTAACTTTAAATCACTATTATCCTCTTAATTCACAATTATATCTTCAATAATTAATCTTATTTCCCGCTTAACACTTTTGATTATTCATTAATTTAAATTAATTGGTCAGATTTCGGATAACTGCGCATTTTCCCTCGTTTCATCTCAGTATTCATTTCGGGTGTTCAAATTTAGCGCACACGCGTTGGCTCCGCATACACTTCCGGGCATGTGGTCCCACACTTCCGGAGTTTTCAAATTTGGTGTCACTTTTGCTTTGGCCTCGCCCTTTTTTGCACATTTTTTATTCTAATTAACTTTTAGCCGCCGCGGTGGCTGAGTGGTTATGGCGCTCGGCTGCTGGCCCGAAAGACGTGGGTTCGATCCCGACCGCGGCGGTACAATTTTGATGGAGGCGAAATTATAGAGGCCTGTGTACTGTTGCGATGTCAGTGCGCGTTAAAGAACCCCAGGTGGTCGAAATTTCCGGATCCCTTCACTACGGCGTCCCTCATAGCCTCAGTTGCTTTGGGACGTTAAACTCTCATAAAACCATAAAACCAATCTAATTAACTTTTCATTCGATTTCGAAAATTCTTGCTTGCACAGCATGCTCACATCAACCTCTTTCGATTACAACCACTCGTTTCACGCTACCTCTTCTGAGTTCCCCACAACTGCTGCGGGCACGTTTTTGCGGACACGACCTTGTGAACATTGCCTAGTAAAGCTTTCGCTCTAAAAAACTTTCAATAAAAGATGTCAAATTAAAGGTCCTAAAAGTAAGTTTCAGGAGCTCAGTAATGCTGTAAAATTCAACAATGCACCAAAACCAGTTCGGGCAGCCTGACGTCATTTTCGAGAAAGCTTTGTCCGCTGTCTCCTTCATCACTGGGGTTAGAGCTTTCTCATTTTCAGTCACCAAAAATCGCCCTTTAGTCTGACGCTCCCGAGTGGCTGTAGACACATGACAGGCCTGTGACGATGCGTCATGAACCGCGCGAAGACCAGGACTCAGCGAGACAGCAACGCGAGCGCTGACTATCCGCTCTCATTTTTTGTAAAACTTTCCGTTATTAAACACACCAAATTGAAAGCTTTACTGGCCTAGTCAAGCCAGGGTTATCGCCGCCGCAATTTGACCTTCAAATAGAGGAGCGATGAAGGTGTGGCAGTCACGTGACAGACCACGTCACTCGCCACCGCCGAGCCGACCACTGAGCCCACTGCGTCCTTGGCAGCAGCGCCCACGTGACTAACCACGGGACTCATTGTTTGGTGAAAAAAAAAAACAGCCAGCGCCGCTCTCCCGCCATTCGCACTGCAGTCCTCGCTATGGACGGAGCCAGTTGGCCGGAGTCATTTACGTCGTCGGGACTATTTCGCTAAACCACGCTTAGCTGAGCGAAACTGCAACCATCCCTTTTAACCAATAGTTCTCCTTTTGTTGTCTGGTTGTTTTCATACACTCTTCGTGCTGTTCAATACATACATTTAACACCAACTAAACAAATTGTGCGTTGTGCTGCGTCACAAGGTTTCTGGGTAGAAACGACATTTGGAAAGAAAACGGGGGCATCTGGTTTAAACCCCGTCAGCCCTAAACAGTGACTGAAGCGAGAGGGATAATGCTCACGGCCAAGCTCATAGAATAATCCGCTGTTTAGGCTTGGGAGAACGGCGAGAGCGCTCTTGAAAATCGGGTTCTCCGGGTTCCTTTGCACGTTCGTGTCGATGCCATACGCCACCTTGCCGATGGCGTCGAAGGTGAAGCGCTCGCACAAGCTGTTGATTTCCGTCTCGGCGCCTCGGTCAGCGTGCTCGCCCAACACTTCGATGAACACCTGCTGTGCGTTCACCAGCGATGGCATTAACTGCACGGAAACACGAAGTGTAACAAAATCCCAAAATGTTATTAATCCGTTAGCATTAGAGCAGGCTGTGTAAGCGGAAATGGCGAGCGCCTTCCGCCAGTAGCCAGTGGCAGGTGGCCTACCTGCCACGGTGGCTGGCTACAAAAGAGCTGCTGTACTATTGTAGGATACAACTCAAGAACGCAGCGGCTGTTCCCCGTCGAAGGAAGCCCTTCCAGCCAATGGCGTCGGTCGATTCTCAAGGCCCTGCTAGCGTGACAATGCGGGGAATGGCGCCACGTGTAGAGAGAGGACTATACCCAGCCATAGAGGGAAGGGACAATCCCCTTTCATCTACCACTCCCTGCTTTGTCGCACTAGCAGGGTCATGAGAATGGCCGACGCCAATGGCTGGAAGGGCTTCCGTCGACAGGGAAAATCCGCTACGTTTTGAATTTTTTTATATTCAGGCTTGAATATAAATGGTGAGTATTCTTGGCATGCAAGGCATAGCTAGGTGGCGGTTGAGCACAAGTTCGACTCAAAGTTGAAAATTAACTACGTAGGGAAGCCTAGGTGTGATGAGACGGTGTTAACGTTTGGTTAAGGCGCGCCTGTGTGATTTGAGACATTCTAGCGCTTGTTTACACCCCTCTGTAGACCAAGAAACACCAACTCTTCGCTAAGCTCGATTTGTTCACTATCATGACCTGCTTAGAGCAATTATTCGGTTAAATGGATTTATCAACTGCATGTTGGACACTGTCACGAAACCGTGCATGGTCGTCATGAACAGTATCATGTTAGGGCTATACTGCGACGATTCAGCCGCAGTTCAATGGCTGCCATCAACACCCATACCACGTGATGCTGTAGCGTTTCAACCCAGCGCGACAACCCCCCCCCCCCCAAAAAAAAAAAAAATTGTCAACCAAGTGCTTAAAAGTAAACTTTCACTTGTGTTTTTGGCTGGCTTTCTCATTAAACTAGCGCCTCATTGAATTCATTCTACACGCACAGCTTCAAGTGCAAAATTACTGGCAAATTAAGTTTGTTAATGGCAAAAGAACTGTAGAAGCTGACAAAAATGCCTAGATTGCACAGAAATTATTTCGACCACACAGAATTTCCGCATTAAATCACCGGAAAAGTCAGTAATTCATTTATCTAAAATAATATTCGCAGACAAAACGAAAACCTAATCTTGCGTACTGAAATGAACACGGAAGAAAGTGCAAAATTTTCTAAAAACAAAAACCAAAAAAATCTATGGCCTAGATATAACGTAGTATGCCACTTCAGATAAAACCAACATTAGTGTGCTAACGTCATAAATACCGAACTAAGAGTGTGCCACAACAGACATGACGAACTTTCCTGTGTTACTTCGGATATAACGAAAATCGCGTGTTCACATCGGATACCACAAAACCTAAGTGCATCACCTGGGATATAATGAACTTCAGTGTGTCAACCTCGGATAGAACGAACGTTTGGCTGCTAACGCATTCAAACGATCCACCGAGGATCACCTAAGAGTCTTGTATGGTCTGAAATAGCACAGTATGATATGGTTACGGTATGCCTAGTATTTAATGGCATGGTGTGGCGTAGTGTGGTGTAGTAGGTATTGAATGGCATGATATGATATATTACCGATATATTCTATGATAGGGTAAGATACGGTACGGCATGAAATGGTAAGGTATGGTACGGTACGGTATGGTGTGGTGTAGTTTGGTATGGCAAGGTGTGGTATGGTATGGCATTGCATAGCATATAGCATAACATATTAGGGTATTTTTGCATTTCCCTATTTATTTTGTTACCTTAAAAGCCCGAACGGGCCTCACAGAGTGGCATAACA
The DNA here is from genome assembly GCF_052857255.1 of Amblyomma americanum. Taxonomy (NCBI): domain Eukaryota; kingdom Metazoa; phylum Arthropoda; class Arachnida; order Ixodida; family Ixodidae; genus Amblyomma; species Amblyomma americanum. Next base: position 58,209,127 of record NC_135504.1, read on the forward strand.
AGAAAAGTTTCCAATGCACCCAGCAGTCATAAAATACGGAAAAAATTCAGATAATTCGTATTTCAAATACACCCGTCAATGCAGGCAGGCATGTGCTGTTCCGACGACATTCACAGCCTCAAGAAGCATTGTAGGCTAGCAAAAAATGTGGAGTGGTCAATGATGGACGCCATGCTTTTACGAAAGCTGATTCCAGTAAAGGATGACGAGAAGCGGCAAGTGAAAGAAAATATTTGTACGGGCATGCGGGGAAGTAGAAACGTGGTATACAATAGGGTATAGGGGTTTAAATTCTGAAGGCTGCACATCGACCATAATATGCGCCGCAGTGGACGGCTGATGATTATTTTCTACAGTATATGGTTCCTTAGCATTCCGTGATATCGCACAGCACACAGGAGCTTGTGCATTTCACCCCCCTCGAAACACGGCCGCCGTGGCTAGGGTTACTACTACTGAGACCATGGACACAGCAACCGAACGCCAGAACAGCTAATCTATCGAAGCAGGCGCAAAGCAGAAAAGTTTGCCCTGTAATTAAATTGGGACCTCCTAAGAAATTGGAGTCCGCATGACTGAATGCTGCATGAAGCATTTTTATGGAAATACTGAAAGCTACTTACAGTACTTTGTAAAAAGGAAGGAGCAAGAAAGAAGTATGTTGTCCTCTGGCGTAGTCTTCTTTAAAAGGGGAGGATGCGCTAGAGGACAGCTTAGTCCCTTTTTACCCCCATTTGGCGTAGATTGTAGTTTAGAGTGTAGGCACTCACATATATTGTGTGACGCGGCATCGTTCCCGTCATTCCAAAATCGCCATGGTTTTTCTCTTCCTATCTGGTAGCGGTCAATGGGCCCCACTGGAGGATGGTTGCCAAGATTTCATCGCACCCCGGCCATAACACTTTCATTGCTGTGAAAAGGCAGATCCACTTTTCCCAGCTACATGACCGGTGTTCTAAATCAACTGCCGCTCTAAATATAGCGCATCCAGTTTTCCGGCACATCACGCCGTAGTTCGTACAGTTACCATTGCACCATGCACGAGTCATGCCCCTCCTACTCGACTGAAGGTGTTATCCTTGACGGTAGCTTAAATAAACTAAATGCATTGAAATGCTCATGAAAGGTCAGTTCCAGTTCCATACTTTTTCGCCTAGCTTTGGCGGGCTTTCAGTGGCAGTTGTAATGACGTGCTGCGGGTGGTGTAGCTATGGTTCGTCCTTCCCGTCATGCGAGCAAGGGACGAGTGCCTTAAATTATTCCCGAGACCTTTCCAGTGGCACTACCACCATACACAAGGTCGATAATTTAGCGCCCATTTCGCTCGTTTTGTTCACGTCCCACACACCCAGCGGCCAACTACAGCACGCGAATTAGTGCCCTACAATCTGCCCTACCAGTAGAGGTAGAGGTACTAACACTAACCTATGGTTACAAGCACCAAACTATGGAGGAGAACCATGGAGGCTAATCAAAAGGACTGAACTTTCGAAACAGAGCATCGAGCTATGAAAAAGAGATGATAGGAGTGACATTAAAACAAAGGAAAACGAGCAGAATGGTTGAGAGAACAAACGTGATTTAATAATACCCTAGTCGAAATTACGAAGGTGAAATGGGCATGGGCGCAGCACGTAATGTGAAGGCAAGATACCCGATGGTCTCTTAAGGTAACGGAGTGGATTCTAATGAAGGGAAAGCACAGCTGAGGGCGACAGATATGAACTTCGGCGGATGATATCAGGAAGCTTGAGGCCCTAAGTAAGCTGCAGCTAGCACAGGGTGAGGTTAATTTGAGTTAGATGGGAGGGGCCTTTTTCCCCCAGTGGATTTAGTTAGGCTGATGGTAATGATGAACGTGCCCTATTTCTCCGAGGGTTGGACCATTCTTTGTTTCTCACTCTCGCTGCGTCCGCCTTTACAAACATTTTTTAGACAGCCTATAGACTGTCCATAAACTTCTGTCTATAAAGCCTGTAGAATGTCTATCGACCAATCCGAGAGAACAGTCTATAGGAAATATAAATGCTAGAGACAGTCTATAGACAATCTATAGATTAATGGCCATACATTTTAGCTGACTTTTGTCAACAGACAGTCTAAAGACTATGAATAGACAAAAATAAATATCTGTAGGAAAGCAATAGAGTCTACAAGAAGTTTATCAACCGTCTATAGAACATTTTTTAAGGGCGATCCCTCACGTAACCTCCAGTGCCATCTCTCCGAGCAAATCCATCCACTTCAAAGAGCATACCTCACCTGAGAACCAAAATAATCTTTTCTTTTCCCTATCTGTGATGAAGTCAGTTTTTTACGCTGGCAAGAAAGTTACAATAGTGGCTGTGAGGCAGAACCTACAGGGGAGATAAAATCAGTGTGTTTTGTTGCGATCGGTCGCTCTAGTTATAGATGAATGCAAGATGTAATAATGCCTGGCAGACAAAAGATGCGTGACTTCAGACAAGGTGACTCTGACAGCTGCTGGGCAGCCGCGTCAGTGTATTTTGGGCTGTTCAAAAAACGGCTCTTTCACTCGCAAAATATTTCAGATTCCAAGATACACTATTCGGTGAAAAAATAAAAATCAATATATGAGCCTACCGCTTTCATTTTTGACGGCGTGAAGAACTGCGCCATGCAGGTCCGGGCGGTCTTCCATGTCACACCTTTGCTCAATATGATGTACTTGGCGAAAAGTGGGTCCATCTCGTAGATATTCATCATGCGCTGAGCAGAAAAAAGAAAAAAGAGCTTTGCAAATCCGTCTATAACGAAGACCAAAGAATGATTAGAAAGGCTGTTCAAACTAATAACACGCGGTATGTGTACACGGCTACCACTTTTGAAGACTGGCAAGAAGCACACATTCTCCCCTTCATTTACGCACCGTGCACAAGACATTGCATTGAGAGCAAAAAAACGCACATAAACAAATAGGCTGAAACAGCCGCGGCCGCCTCTTGGCTTAATGCTTCTCGTGAAGAGCTCGCCTTTGTTCAGAAAAAGAAAAAGACCAGTGGTGATGTATACCACATTTACAGCTGACATTTCTTGCACAGTGGGTTCAACTGTATACCTTTATTCCAGCTATTTTGCTAACCCTTATTTGTCACCCGCTTTGCTGCATGCTTTAGGCCCTATTCTGTCATGCATTTCTGAGGGAAAAACCAGTTCTCCCTGCAATCTTGCCAAACTATCCCTGCATTCTTACCGAAATAAATTGCATTAAATAGCTTTAACCCGAGTAGGCTAATCGTGAGGTGATCGTCTTTAAAAACACCTAAGACTGTACTTCAAAACTGCCGACAACACAACGGCACTGGAAATTGAAGAAGCTTAAATAATATTGCTGGATAGGTTTAGCACGTCTCATTGCAAACGAAGTTCGTGGTTAGGAATATCAGGTGTTGAAGCCTGTTAGCTTCGCAGCTAAAAATATTGCCAGTGACTGATTCAAAGGCTTTTTTCTGTAACCAACGGAAGCGCATGTGGCTTTCCATTCTAGTATTTCTTTCTGTTCTAAGACGCAATCTCGTTCTCATAATTTGTATCCACAAGCATGACACTTGCGTGGTTTATGCCTTATTTCATTTTTCCCCATTGTGCTAATGAATGAGAAGAACAAACAACACCTCATACGGTAATACAAAAGCAGAAAAGGGGCGTTTTTAAATTTCTGCATGATGCACGATAGAAAAGCATGGAATGCTATAAAAAGCGGCTGCAGAGAATAAAGCTTCTACTCACCCCACGAGCTTGAAACTTGTTGTGTTGAGTGATAAAGATATCATTTATCATGTTCAGATCCTTCGTGACCACGAATGGGGTGTCACCCAGGAAAAACCTAGGTTAAATTTAGGATAGAAAAAACAAAAACGGAGATAAGTGACTAGTTTGACCTGATGTACTTCGCCGGCCGAGCAGTAAAACCTCAAGCGATAATTGTTAGAAATTAGTAGCGAAGAAAAGAAGCACATACACACAGAAGGCAAGATGCAATTCCCTTCTGTAAACACGCCGCGACAAAGATGTAGTGCACAGAACGACTAATTAGTTTTTATTGTTAATTTGGACCTTACACTTACCCAAAGACGTCACCGTACTCATTGAGCCACCGATCCAGGCTTTCGATGCAGTTCTGGAATAAGAAACCGATTTTAAAATCGCAATCCAGTGTTAGATGGCCATATTGTAAAACTGTTGGAGATGTAAGACTCCGGAAGAGTAATTTATCAGTTCGAAAAGCAATGCGCTTGGTTCTTGAAAATTATTTCACAGGTATACTCATAAATGATCCTCAAGCATTATTATGTTACAGTATTTGACACATCCAAACGAATCTTTTCAATATCGCCGTCAGAAGAAACAAAGCACTCTGTTTTTTAGTGCCCACTGCCCTTATGGAACAGTGGTGGAGATGCAAAGGTTTAAATCAGCGACTCAGGAGGAGCAGTTGCCGGCAGGCTAGTCCCGCCTTTACATTTACACCACAACCCCACGCTGGTTAGACTCCGGCCGCGGCGGTCGAATTTCGATGGAGGCGAAATTCTAGAGGTCCGTGTGTTGTGCGATGTCAGTGCACGTTAAAGAATCCTAAGTGATAGATATTTCTGAAGCCCTTCACTATGGCGTCCCTAATAGCGTCAGTAGCTTTGGAACGTTAAGCCCACATATACCACAAACCACCAAAAGAAATCGGCAAGGAGCAGAAAAAGTTTTGGCTTATTAGGACGTTTACAGTTCGCAAAGTTCGTGTCACTGTAAACTCTGCATAACGCAGATAAAACTAGTTATGCACAAAAACACTATTTATGAGTTCTTCCTGCAGTACTTTTTACTGATTTAAGTTGTAAATAAAATTTCTGAAAATATATTAGGATATATAAGCAGAAGAGTGACTTGTGATTAATAAATTAACGCTGACGTGCCATCGTGAGGCAGATATATGAGCAATCCTTCCCGACTTGAACTGAACCCAGGACGTCCTAATTTGGTATTTCAGCAGCTACTTACTATTATACCACACGTTGATGTCATACAATGTTTGGTCAAATGGGTAAATAATGACACAAAAGCACGAAATTTATGAACACATTCTGGCTAATTTCCTCCATGGAGCAGCCTTCTCATTCGTGCATCATGACTCATTCGGTTGCCGTCATACCCTTTTTCGCAGCGGTTAACATGGAAAAGAATATGTAGTCATTGGAAGCCTTCCTTTCAAAGAATTCGTGCTAGCCCGCCAGCATATATCTATGTAAGCCAACCGCTGGCCAAGGCGTGGGTCCGAATTCCCACAGCTTACCACGCGCCCTCCGTTATCGCTGTAGAGAAGCACCGGGGCAGATGCCTACAAGTGTGGTTTGTGTCATCTGTCTTGGCCGAAGTGTCACATTAATTGGTTGGTTGGGCTAAAACAATGCTGGCACATACCCACCGCGGGGGAGTGGCCAAGACACAGGCGGTTAATTGCTGGATACAGGAACTTTTTGACAGAAAAAAACAGTAGTAATAGTATATAGGCTGATAGATTGTAAGACGCAAGGAAAGGAGTCCTGTTAACTTGGAGATCAGAGACGGGGCAATGGATTAATGTACATAATAGTATACAATGCCTGTAGTGTTTCAATTTCGTACTGACTGACAACCGGAAAAAGAAATTAGAATGGGAGTCGCTGCGTTTCTTGAAGGAAATTTTGCGCAGCAGAGCGCACACTCCTGTCGCTTCGGCCAAGCAAAGAAGCACTCGGCCAAGCAAAGAAGCGCCAATGGAAAGAACAACCACGGAGGACACAGGCAAACCCAGTTGATGAAAAGAAATTTGGAAAAGACGCTTCCTCAAATGAGAGAAGCGGCAGAACAAGAGCAGGAAGTGATCTATTGTCTCAGGTTCAGCACAAAAAGGGCACAATGGGGAAGTCGCCAGGCCAGATATCTGTGAAGGTATAAAATTTAGAAGGGGAACCCGGCAACGCAAACGCGTGAAAGAGACCTCTAGTCTGCGCGAGCGCCAGTCTTTGGTACTCCAACGATGCAGAAGATGCTGATATTCGGGAGATGATGTAAGAGCCGAGACAGCAAATTCCTGAAATATTGTGTAGCTGCGAAACCTCACCGCAGTTGTAAATGCAAAGGTTGGCAGGACACTAATAATTCGGCCGCAGAGAGAGGCCCTGGCTAAGTAACCTGCTACCTCATTTAAGTGAAAGCCCATGTGCCCCGGTACCCAAAGCAACCTTACCGAATTTAGATGGAGCGGGATCAGGAACTTAAAGACGCGTAATGCCCGAGACACAGTGGGACAAGATAATGAAGAGGAAATGTATAGAGAGTTCGACATAACCATGACCTGGGAAACGGTAGTTTGTAATTTTCGTAAGGCCAAGATTACTGGTAATAGTTCAGCCAGATATATTGGAGTGAAATCAAGAAGACGGAGAGAAAAAGACCAACCCAGTGAAGGTGAAAAAATTCCCACACCTGCCTTTTCGCGATCCTACGAGGCAGCAGTAGAAATAAGAATATGAGAGGGAAAGGACGTTAGGTGCTCCTGCAACAAACCCCGAAGAAGCGGGAAGGGATGCAGCTTTGCATTCGATGGAAAAATCTCATCGAATTCGATCTGGACAGAAGATGAGTTGTTATTCATTTGGCGGACATCAGTGATACGAATGTTTAAGGGATCAAGGAGGGACTGCACGAAACATATATGCGGAGTATGCAAACGAGACCAGGCGGCACTGCATTTTTATGGAAGCAAAACGCTAAGGCGCCCGTATGCTGTGTGATGTCAGCGCACGGTAAAGATCCCCAGGTGGTCGAAATTATTCCGGAGCCCTCCACTACCCTCTTTCTCCCTTTCTTCTTTCACTCCCTCATTTATCCCTTCCCTTACGGCGCGGTTCAGGTGTCCAACGATATATGAGACAGATACTGCGCCAGTTCCTTTCCCCAAAAACCAATTATTATTATTAGTCGGCACTAAAAAAGACAGCAGGTTCACTAAGAAATATGTATCTGGAGGCGTGAAGAGGCGAGTCGCATAATTTTAAAAATTTTAGAACTGTAAAAGGTGAAACCTAGCTGATAAAGATGGGATTCACGCCTTAATGTGCAGAATAGCATTGGCGACATATTTTGGAAGCCCCAGACAAAGGCGCAACGCCTCACGCTCCAACAGCACAAGAGGGCGAAGTTTATAGGCAGGATCTCCTGAGAATAAAACACAGCCGAACTCCAAAATTGGGCTGACGTACATTTTATAAATCATCAGAAGTGTATACCTTCTCATGCCTGAGCTAGCACTACAAAGCCTACGCAGGATGTCAATGGCCCCAACTCCTTTTGCAGAAACTTGCTCAATGTGTGGCCGGCAGGAAAGAGTAGTGTCGCATATCTCTCCGAGATACTTCACGGCCTGAACTTGACGAATTGTGTTATTTCTATAGACCAGGCAGATATTTACAGGAACAGAAACCAGAAATACTGACAATGCTTATTTCCTCACATTGGGGAACAGATGAATTCTTCCTAACCGGCTGTCATGAGCATTGAGGTAATTTTTCAAGGTTTAATTAAGAATGTGAGTATCACCTGCTGATGCAAAAAAATGCAATATCGTCGGCGTACACTTATGTTTTCACATTTTGAATGGATCGAATTGAGCTTAGAAAAATGTTAAAAAGAACAGATGAGAGAACACCTCCTGTGGTACACCTCTCGTCTGTTGAAATTTCCTAGAGGAAACACCATTTTGGCAGCAATAAAATTCTCTATTTTACAAGAAAGCAGCAATCCAGGCTACAAAATAGTTTGTGAAGTTGAGTTCCTGTAATCTGAGTAACAGAGTCGAGTGTTCAACGCTGTCGTATGCTTTACTGACATCCAAAGTGACAAGGGCAGCAAACTGTTTTCTGTTGCGTGCTAATGTAATACGAATCTTTTGGTCAGTATGAGCACACCAAATTAAACAGCCCGGCTTGAAACCAATTTGACACAGATTCAAGAGAGCCTTTTCAGAAATGAAAGACATATCATGGCTGAAAAGGACTCTTTCCACCAATTTCACTAGGTTCGATGTTAGTGACATAGGGCGTATGTTGTCTAAAGTAAAACCATTCCCTCGCTATTTAAGCAATAGAACTATTTCAGCAAGACGCCACTCATTATGTATGCAAGGACCTTTATTGGAATGGCTAACTAAAGCCAATAGGTCTTCAGAAGATTCATTGAACAAAATTTTGATCATAGATGAAGTGACCTTATCGGGGCGAGGATCCGCCGGGGATAAGCGCAGAACTAACTGCGACAGCTACGGCATAGAGACCTGAATGAAATCACTTGAGGTGCATGTGAGTATAGCTGAAGAAGGTAGAGCATATTTAAAACGAAGCTCTTGGCCACACGCAATGTCCTCTAAGGCCTTTGCGATGTCAGCAGGGGACTGAACGAGGGATTCAATGTTGACAGCCGGTCGAATCTCCTTGTTGCGCCATCGTACCAGTTCTCGAGCAGTGGTTCAGAAGTTAGGAGATAAGCCACTACCCTGCGATAACAGCTGCCGCCGTTGGGCCTTATGCGAACCAGGGTGCTTTTCCCGAGCGAGCAATCATTAATTTAAATGACACCTGCCAGGGGGGCATTTTTCTCACTATCCGGTGGGCATGTTGTGATGGCGCCGCAAGGTCACGTGACCTAGGTGACCCACCTACCTCCTAAGTTGCTTCTCCAGTGATTTTTCGTGGATTTTTTTCTCATGGTCAACGACGCCGATGTCGACGACGCCGACGCCAGATTTTCTGCAACACGAGCTCCTTAACGCGATGACAGCGTTAAGGACCTATGCGCCTGTTTCGGATGCGGAAATTTTACTCCATTAGGCTGCGTTTCAATCACAACAGATGAACCGCTTAAGTTGGACTACAACGTGCCGGAATTAGCGCACTACCCGTCTCTAAACGACGATCATGATGCAAGGCAGACCTTGTCAAGGAAGGCAGTTGCGGGAATCAAGTGACTTGATTCTTCAAAGAGTAGCTATTTGCCGTCTTGGTGTGGTTAACTGTTAAAGAGGTTTTGACGAAGAACATCCACGTGTCTTTGAAAACACGCTTGGTAAGGATTCTGCATAGGTACCGAAGGATGCCGCAGGCCGGTGGCAGTACCCCAGCGAAACTCCTTATGGGCTACGAGCTCCGTTTCAGACTGGACAACGCAGCGGCACTAACGGGGCCTCTTGCTCCGCAGTCTCCAGTTGACTGCCACGTTCCTTGTGTGTTGCGGCCGGGGGAACCTGTCTGGGCAAATAACTTCGTGCGAGGCGAGCCATGGATTCCAGCGCGAATCACGTCATCGGAAAGTACTCGCATGGTGAACACTGATGGTCCACAGGGGGGGAACATTCGTCGACACATCGACCAGATTAAGCCACGTGTGGGGGAGCATGACCTGGACGACGGAGCCTGTGACCCTGAGCGCCAAGATGGAACCGCCAACCCCAAGTAGCTGGGACACCGGGAGAGGGGCCATTAATACGCGAGGCTGCCCCAAGCACCCCGACGCCAGCACTGCGCCGGTCGGGCCGGACACGAAAACCTCCAGACCGCTATGTTCCGTAGGGTGAACGAGATGCTACATCAGAATGACGTAACGCCAGCTTACGCCAACAGTTATCGCCGCTGTCCTCCTCTTCACACTCCTTCTCTAACCATTCGCACAACGCCTATATCCACACGCATCAAAGCAATAACCGTTGTCTTGGCCCAGCCACCACTGTGTATGGTGCGGATTTTTCACAGGCCACAGGAGTGCTACGCACCGGCTTCCAGAATTCGACGGAGTTGCCGTTGATAAGACTTCGGAGCGGCACCGTCGGTATCCCGGTGCCTTCGAAGGCATCGAAGCATTTTCTGCGTTGACTGCGTCCGTCCGTGGCCGTAGAACAAAACAAGGAAGAATATTAATTATTTCGAACTGCCACAGTGAACAGCATTCAGTAATACACAAAAGTCATCAATTAAAACACACGTCATTTTATCCCAAGGATTTGTACAGTCGTCATCACAACTGTTTAGAGCCCTAAAGCAGTGCGCTGCGGAACAAATTGAGATTCTTATTCAGCTCATCTCTTGCAGAGAAGGTGCAATTGTGGGGGCAATTTGAGCGTCTGCTTCAGCGCAAGCATTGCCTCTAGAACCATACACCTGGTTTAAAAAAAATTCCTTTCCTTTGTGCGAAAGGGCGGTGTTCTAGCGCTCTAGAAAGGCGTGCTGACTTCTAGTCGTCATATGAATTTTTTCCTTGACACCTCTCTTCTTTTGCTTCGCAATTGAATGCTTCTGCCTAGGGCATCAAGTTCAATTGATCCGTAACTAGCGGTGCTCAATTATAGCGAAAAGGTAGACTAACTGTTGAGCCAAAAAATCAGTGTAATTAATGGTGCAGACAAACACTCAAGTGTGCTTCAATTCTTTCTAGAATTTATCAACATGCTTAACGCTTGTCATGTTGTGAATGCTCACGAGTATATTTATTAGAGACTATTCGCGTCAATATCTAATCGGTTTGCACAAGTTCATCGTTTCGTAGCTCGAAAAAAGACCGGCGTGTAAATGTGAACCACTCTTTCACAGACCTTTTTTAGCTGTCCTTCTGAAGATAACAAATGACCTGTGAAAAATTGCATTCTAATAACAGAGAGAACGTCCCCATTCAGAACACCCTCATGGATAGGACGCTTTTCGTGCAGTCTTTCCAGTTAGTTGGTGTCGCGTCGCACCTTCCTCTTACGAAAACGTCTATAGTTTGCTTAACCATAATCCCGAATAGGTTCCTTGCGAACTGCCTCTCAAGCAGCACAGGTAATCGTCCTAATGTTTGAAATATATTGGCAAAGGCTGGTCCTGCATAGGATCAGTTTGAAACCATTCATTTCCAATATGAGGCCAATCGCCTGTGCTGCTTGGGCTGTGTCCAACGGCGAAGCAGCCGAAGCCAGTTATTCAACACAGTTCCCGTCTACCGCGAAGTCTCCTGTCTGGCAACCAAGGGAAGCCACCGACCCTGGAAACCCGCTTGGAGGACATAACGCGCAAGTCATCTGGAATCATTTAGGCCAGGTCATCGCGCGGAACACTGTCAAGAATACGCCTCTTTTCGCACAGGTCAGTTTTCTGCTGCAATGTGCATCCCTCAGTACAAATGACCTGATGCTAGTCGAGGTTGCGTGCCCTCCCAAAATGTTTGACTATGGCCACAAAATGGTATGCTTGTGATGTTTACATTGTTCGAATGAGTGCCTTGGTTTTCAACTGCTTGTTCTCTCAGGTGATACTGAGCTCAGACCCTGACCTTCTTTATCCCTTGAATGTGTTTCTGGAGCTATATAAAAGCGCCTTTGCGGCATCAGAGTACAACACCAGCCGAGTTGCCATGAATTTGAAACGTACAGATCAACGTGGAAAACCCAGTCAACCGTTTTTCTGTGCGTTTTTCCCTTCGCTATAATTGAATGAACAGATGAGCCAGCTGACACGACTTGAAATTTCAGTGCAAGCAGCAACATTGCAGAGATTTCATCCAAAATCAAGCAGCTAGTTCATAACTAGCCTTCGTAACTAGTTCATAACTAGCCCAGCTCATACCTAATCCCGTTCGTAGGTCACGGCGAATCTTTTTAGGGATTTTGGATTCGAGTAAAAAACGTAGGCCCAGTCAAATGATCACGTTGTTTCTTTGCGTTCAAAGGATCTCGGAATACGAGTCAGCCCCGCTGATAATGAGAGTACGCATCGCCTGGACTTTCTCATCTTTTCTGCAACACGAAAGGTAAAATAAGCTATTTTTTCTATTTGCGAAGATATTCAGCGTGTTTCCGATTTGCGCTGAAATACCTTTATTGGCATGCTCTGAAAATCAACACTGCTTTCAAAATCGATTTCGACCAAAGCCGACGATTCTTTGATAGAACTGGTATTAAAGTCACCACGACATACTTCCTGCTCTTCAGTAGTTTCCCGTTATCAAAGCTGCTTTGCTCCTAACAAGGCGCTGACGTATCTGACCATTACCTGACATCCGCAGTTACCACCTCTAAAGGGGAAGCGTAGCAACAATCCTCGAAGATACATCTACTCATACTGCTTTTCTTTTGCTGATCCATGGCTGACATCAGACACCCTGCATGACGAACTTTTACAGCCTACTGGTGAGGCGTAGTGGGCAGGAAGTGTGTTGATGTCATTTGTCAGCATAAAATACTTATCATTTCGTTATCCTCCTGATTAGTACGAATATAGTGCTCACTTGTTACCGGCCACTTAAAACGGCGTCTCAATTTGTTTTTGAACTTCAGTTCGTTTTAATCGATCCGCAGCATCGCTTTCATCGCGCAAACTACCTATTTTGCGGGAAATTCAACCTTCTTGATATCAATGGGAAACCATATTGACAACCTCTCTTCAGTCAAACGACACCTTCGATTTGGTCCTCCCTTTAACTTCACGCAAACAGTTAAAACGTTTGATGTGTGCTGCTAACATTCTCACTCTTGTTCTTTGTTCAGACGCAGAGCTTATTCAGTCAGCGTCGCGCAGTAAGGGTTAACCGATCAAGAAATCCTGGCATTCAGCGTTACGATTCTTATTTTCTGCCAGTCTATCTGAAAGTACATTCCCGATTATAATAAAGTTAATATTATTAATAATCAAATAATTATTTGCGCAATGTCATGTTGCATACCATGACATAATACATACCATAAGAGCGTTGATTTCCTGAATATTAATATCGAGTTTCCAGAATATCTCCCTCTGCCAGTCAACTTGTACTACATCTGCTGACCAAAATTTCCTACTCTACACGCTCAAAATTTTATCGCTCGTCGAAAAACATGTCCCCCTCATCTGTGTTCGCTGAAATTCTGACAAACTCTGGTATAACACAAGCCTCAGATGCTTAGCGAGAACAAAAAACTGCCTTTTCCGTGCCGACCAGATTTCCAGTTCTGCACGGACTCTCTAACACTCCTAATAAGTCATTTCTTCCCATAACAGTTGCAGCATGGAATGGAATCGATAGAGACAAAAAAGGCAGACGAATTTAGACACATACTAACAGCACATCTAAAGAATTCAGCGCAATGAATTCTTTTTCATGTATGAAATCATCTCGCCTATATGTGAGTTTCGGTTTTTGTCACCTGAGCTTGTCGTTAATGCAATGCGCTTTCTTAAACTTTGGAGTTTTTTCTCTGTGTGAAAATCGTTTCGCATGCTCAGAATACACCATTGTTCTGAATTCTGTTCTTGCATTTTCGTAGTTTCTTTTTCTCACTTTATTTCTCTTGATCGTAATTGCCTAATCCCTAATACTCGTTTGTATATACATTAACCACTGGAAAATCGTATCAATCTTTCCCCCATATGTGAGGAACCACATTCGGGTCCTTTAAGAGTCAGTAATCGATGGTGATGATGATGACAATATTCTAAAAGGCACATGCATGTCGGGCCACCTGCCCACCTGTATCGTGGGTAAAATGCAGAATAAGCTCCTGAATGTTCGATCCCGGCCGCGGGAGTCGCATTTAGATGGAGGAGAAATTCCAAAAGCCCGTGTACTGTGCGATAACAGTGCACATTAAAGAAGCCCAGGCGGCCGAAATTTATGTAGCCCTTCGCTGCGGCGTCCCTCGTATCCTGAGTCGCTCTGGGAAGTTAAACCCTGTAAACCAAACCAAGTTCTTGGATTGGAAGAAAGATTTCCACTACGGCGCCTCTTTCTTCCTTTCTTCTCTCACTCCCTCCTTTATCCCTTTCTTTACGGCGCGGTTCAGGAGTCCAACGATATATGAGACAGATACTGCGCTATTTCCTTTCACCCCCCCAAAAAAAACAATTATTATTATTAAGTAAGATTTCTTTGTTTATTGTTCGATATGTCTTCCATTGTTACCACTTGTGGTTTTGTTACCACCTCGTGGTTTTAGTTGTTTTTTCACATTTCAGCACACATATTTTCCTCTGGAATAAAAATTCTGTTTCGTTGGGAGTCACGACGCGCCCTTTATAACTGACCCGCCTGTTACCGAAAGACTGACAGCCGCGTCATTCGTGCGTTTTCAAACAATGAACGGTGTCTGGAGCATTCCCCGTCTCTACCACAATGAGTGTTCCAACCCATTAACAGCCCAAGGCGACAGCAAACACCGATGATAGGGATTTCAGCCGAAGCCATTTTTTACGAGTAGAAACTGCAGTGGAGGCAGTAGTCCGGTATCTTACCGTTTAAGTAGACTTGCCTGCGAAGCCAAATTTGCCGTAGTACGAAAGTGCGCACAAAAACAATCGGAAGCGACACACAGCATTCATTCTTTCTGGCCCTTGTATTTTAAAAAGCGTTTCGGATTAGCGAACATAATTTAAAGCAAGATAACATAATGAATGATCAGAAAAATAGCGTTTTCTTTGATATCACTAGCGCTCCGGCAGTGCTTGAAGAGTTAAACAATTTCATGCCACTGCGTTGTATTGTGATGTAATTCGGCAAGCAAGTTGCCCGCGTCATTCGAAATGCGCGACTAAGCAAGTCTCATATGCACACTGCATTGTATTTTGACGTAATTGTGCAAGAAAGTTCCTCCTGTCAATCGGAATGTGAGACTAACCAAGTCTCGTGCACACTGCCTTGTATTTTGACATAACTGTGCAAGCTAGTTGCCCCTGTCATTCGAAATTTGCGACTAAACAAGTCTCATGCACACTGCATTGTATTTTGACGTAACTGTGCAAGCAAGTTGCGCCTGTCATTCGAAATGTGTGACTAACCAAGCCTCATTGCAATAAGGTAATTGTCCGGGCTAGTCGGTTTATGGTTCAAGCTTAAGGCACAGCGCACGAAGGACGGGACTAAGAAAGAGACAAACACAGCGCTGTTAGGTGGGAAGTAGGCGTTCTTCACCGCGGGTCTCATGCGCACTGCGTAGTATTTCGACGTAATTGTGCAAGCAAGTTGCTCCTGTCATTTCAAATATGCGAATAACCAAGTCTCGTGCACACTGCATTTTATTTTGACGTAATTGTGCAAGCAAGTGGCCCCTGTCATCCGAAATGTGCGACTAAACAAGTCTTACGCAAACTGTATTGTATGTTGACGTAACTGTGCAAACAAGTTGCCCTTGTCATTTGAAATGTGCGACCAACCAAGTCTCATGCACCTGCATTATATTTTGACGTAATTGTGCAAGCAAATTTCCCCTGTCATTTGAAATGTGTAACTAACCAAGTCTAATGCACACTGCATTGTATTTTGACATAATTGTGCAAGCAAGTTGGCCCTGTCATTCAAAATGTGCGATTAACCAAGCCTCATTGCAATAAGGTATTTGTCCGGGCTAATCGGTTTATGGTTCAAGCTGAAGGCACAGCGCACGAAGGACGGGACTAAGAAAGAGACAAACACAGCGCTGTTAGGTAAGAAGTAGGCGTTCTTCACCGCGGGTCTCATGCACACTGCATAGTATTTCGACGTAATTGTGCAAGCAAGTTGCTCCTGTCATTCGAAATGTGCGACTAAACAAGTCTCATGCCCACTGTATTGTATTTTGACGTAACTGGGCAAGCAAGTTGCTCCTGTCATGCGAAATGTGCGACTAACGAAGTATTATGCACACTGCATTGTATTTCGACGTAATTGTGCAAGCAAGTTGCTCCTGTCATTCGAAATGTGGGACTAACCAAGTCCCATGCACCTGCATTGTATTTTGACGTAGTTGTGCATGAAAGTTGCCCCTATCATTCGATATGTACGACTAACCTAGTCTCTCAGCGCTAAACTACATGTGGCTCCTCTCATGTAAGAACGTTTATACTTTAAGTGGCTCTTGCGGTAATAAACCATAGCTTCACACAATAGCTTGGAGTTTTCATAGGTGCGCACTGGCATTAGCTGGTTTCAGCGGGCAGGAAACATCTCCCAACACCACGTCCATGCTTTTGCTTGCGTACCTCATCCAAACTTTCCCGTAGTGTTAGTATGGCCCTGAGGTCATTCCCTTCAAGCAAATCTAGACGTGCAAGTGCATATGCGTAAACGACCCCGCGTGGCTCGCAGCGAAAGACAAAACAAGACCGCCCGCGTATGGCGCTGAGAGATAAGATGTCTAGCACCCAACTGGCTACGGGTGAGGGTCGCACACGCAGCAAGAGATGCAATGACGTGCCGGCATCGTTTTACCTCAGTGGCTGAAGCCACGTCGACAAACCTGTGGAGCAACACTTGGACACTAGTCTACAGGCGCGGAACGATCACCATGTAATGTCACTCGTGGACCTTTGAGGAACAAATAAATAAAAAAACTCCACCCGTACATCAGCAGCCTAGTATGGCTTCCTAATTTCGTTACACTACTTCAAAGCTCGTCCCGCGCAAGCCAGCCTCCCCATGGCGGGAACGAGGGTATGGGCAATAAGAATTTTACGCGACAGCGTATGCAGCTCGTTCGAAAAGCCACGGCGTGGTATTAGAGTGCGCACCACGCGTCTGAAATATTCAGGGGCTGCGTAAAAATCCGCGCACACTGAATGAATTAAAAAACTGATGTCTGGGCCGGGAATCGAGCTAGGGCCTTTGGCGTTCGAAACGAGACAGAGACGCTGCCAATCCACCACGACGGCTATTTTTTTTCTTTTCAAGCGAAAGCTTCACAACGCAATGTGAAACCGATTTCGCCGTGCCTGCCAAAGCCCTCTACTGCGCATGCGCCGCGCATGACGTCACAGGTGCGCCGCCGGTCCGGCTTCACCACTGCGCCGGAGCCGCCGCCGTACGTGACGTCACAGCCGCGCTCGGCTCCATATAAACAGAGGGTGCGAAGAGCTCCCTAGTCAGATGCGGGATGAGTGAAGAGGCGGAATGTCCGCACACGCACTCAGTACGTCAGCAGTACAGGCTACGCGATGCTATGTCGACGTATCCCGAAGTTGTGGCACACGGGGTGGTTCAACACCAGGCCCAAGAAGCGAGGACGGCCTGGCAAGAGCCTTCTCCTCAAACGAAGAGTTGACCAAACTAAAGTGAACCCGTTTTACTCGTGGATCGCTATCGTGTACACACTAAATTTAACCGGAGCTAAAACACCAGTAATTTTATTTCATATAAATCTGACCCGCTAAGCTACCAAATGCTTTACACACATATTATACCGCGATGCAGATACACATTCTCAAAATCAAAATTGCCCGAGACACACACGAGTCAACAAACGGCTACAGCGCAGCATAAACCCGCCCGCACCAATGCGCACTGTTCACTGAGCAGAGACTTAGATCCCTCATGCGTCTCCTACATAAGCTAAAAAGTCCAATCAGCATTAGCCGCTCGCACGAAATCCCGGACAATGAGATCTCGCTTTCAAGTATAAGGTTCTTGCCTCTCCTGACAGACTCCGCCACGGCGGCTCGACGTTTGAACATGAATAAAGGCGCGTCTAGTGAATGCATGGGTTTTTAGAAACGTAACTTCGTGATCGGTACTGAGGCGTACATTAATAATTATGAGCATGTAAATTACATATATCGGGCTTAAGCGAGTACCATGTGTTTCCGGTAAATTTTCTTCGTGCTTGGCGTGCAGTCGTAGCGCCATCGTGTGACAACCACTGCTACCTCCTTCACCATGCATGGCACCGGCCCGGCAGATGGCGCGCGCGTAAAAGACCTTTCTGCTTCGGAGTGTCGTTCGTTTCTTAACAGGGCTAGTGTGGAGCAGCCTTTATCAGCGGCCTCGTCCTAGAGACTCCAAGCGATTAGTCCAAGGGGCAAGGTGATGGCGTTCGTGGACTCCGTGGCAGCGCTGCAACACGCTGTAGCGTTCCACTCTTAAAGGTGAGGCTTAAAGGGACACTGAGGAGAAATTGAAGTTGGCTTGTATCGATAGAATACCAGCTCCTGATCACAAAAACGCCGCTCTTACTGAAAACAAAGCTCTTGTAAGGTAGAAAATAGCAAGAACCAAAATACAGGTATCGCCACCGCAGGCCAATCTCGCAAATACAAGCGTGGCGACGTCATAGGACGAGACGCCACCTTGGAGGAATTTTCCTTCCTACATGGTTTCACGAATCTCTGAGGCTGACAAAAGTAGACTGCGCACATCAATATTGAAGTAAGTTTTGTTTTAAAACCAATAGTGCACTTTTATCACACAAGGAAGGCAGGCCAAGGACAACCTGAATGTTGGAAGCAAAGAAAACCGATGCTTGGCGGCGCCACAGGCGGCCAGGAGAGTTTCGATTTTTTATGGCGCTTCGCGTCTATGAGCTTTGCGTGCCCCGTGGTTTTGTTTTTGACGCGCCTCGATTTACAAGCGCCGAACAGCAGAGGAATCCAAGTTCCGCTTCAAGTGCTAGTTAACCTTTGAAGGAGCCTGTTAGGGATTGTCAGATGATCGCCACGGTCGATGAAGAGCTATGATGACACGATGGTCGGTGATGGTAAAAGGCAGCACTTGTGTATTCGCACGATTGGCCGGCGAAACATTCCCGGCTGTGCCAGTCAACTTCAAACTACTTAACGGAAATCGTTTATTAGGGACGGGAGACAAGGTACAAGGCAGTTCAGAAAAAATTGCTGGTGGCCTAGCTCTGTTAGGCCAGGATATACTAGCGATAGCGCGGAGATTTCTGTATCAGAAGAGTGCATTCACTAGGTGCACCTTTATTGTCAGCTGTAACTTGAGCCGTCGTGGCGGAGTGGCAGCGTCTCCGCCTCAAACGCCGAACGCCCTGGTTCGACTCCGAGCCTAGGCACAAATCTTTTCTTCTATTCAGTGAGTGGGCGGGGGGCTTCAGTGGCTCCCATGGATGCCGCCGCTGAATACGTTGGTTAGCGTTCGAGCTCAGGCTCTGTTAAGGCGCGTTTATGCTGCGGCGAGGCGCGCGCGCGCGCTGCACGGCGAAGTTACGTCGGTCAAAGCGAGACCCTCTATACTCCAATTGCGCTTGAGCGCCGACGCGTTCGGCTGCTTCGGCGTACTCTGACCGCACTGGCGGGGGGAAACTTGGAGCATGTCTCGTATTTCGCGCTGAGTGCGCCAGCAGCCGCCGGCCCGACCAGACTAATTTGGCTCCGCGGCGAGGTGCGCGTTGTATTCAATAGCTGCGGCAGTTGAGCGGAGCTGTTCATTTCGAGCTCGGCTAATTTAATCCATTCGCAGTATATATCTGAAGGTACATGCAAGTGAGCGAGAGAGCCGGATCCAGTTGACCCGTTGGATCTAGCGGAAGCCGTTGAAGCGTCGTGCGCCGGCTTTAGTTTCAAGCCGCCGACTTTAAACGCTACCGCCCTTCAGCACCATTTGTTCTTTGTGGCAAAAAATAAATAACTTGGCCCTTGCAACCATGGGATGCCTCGACGCCGCCTGCTGCGCCGTGCAACCGCGCCGCTCAAGGAATCACAATCCGTTGACCCCAAAACCTCGGCCAGCCTCCGATGGGCGCCCTGCGATTGTCCTGGCCCCTTGCGACTCCCCGCACTGGGGTTATGATATTTAGTTTGCAACGGCTGCTCACTGAAGAAGGGGGAACCACCCGCCGGCGCCTAACCTAACTGTGCTCCCTCAAAAGCATCTCACGCTCTGTGGGGCTAAGGTCGCTGAAATGCAGACCGGAGACTTTGCGAGAACTTCGTCGTCGGGCTCGGGAACGGGATCCATCGTAACACTGGCAAGACGTCGGTGCTAACGTAAACGAAGCGGCGGTAGCCACCCCCGATAGATGCCCTTAACGTGCGGCGGCGGTAGCTTTTATTTCGGCAGCTGCTAGACCGCACCGCTAGCCGCCAGAAATCACGGAGTCTCCATTTACGTCACGTTTCACGTCACTCCGTTCTGTGGCGTCATAAGAGTTCTCCGTGTCGTCATAAGAGTTCTCGAGTTTGAATCGGAGCGGCGGGAAAGCAATTTTCAACTTCGAATCCAAATTTCTTTGAAATAAATGCATATTTCGCTCCCGGACAAGCGGCAACAAAGCCGCGAAATGCCGAACTATCAGATATTGCTAACAAAAAAAAATGATAGGGTTCTCCTCAGTGTCTCTTTAAGCGTCCTCCAATCTTTTTAGGTACATCGATTGATTGATTGATTGATTGATTGATTGATTGATTGATTGATTGATTGATTGATTGATTGATTGATTGATTGATTGATTGATTGATTGATTGATTGATTGATTGATTCCTCTCCTTCCCTGCGCGTGCGCGCGTCTGTCCATGTGTGCTTGTGCGTCTGCGAGTGCGCGCGCGCGCGCGCGCGCGCGTGTGTGTGTGTGTGTGTGTGTGTGTGTGTGTGTGTGTGTGTGTGTGTGTGTGTGTGTGTGTGTGTGTGTGTGTGTGTGTGTGTGTGTGTGTGTGTGTGTGTGTGTGTGTGTGTGTGTGTGTGTGTGTGTGTGTGTGTGTGTGTGTGTGTGTGTGTGTGTGTGTGTGTGTGTGTGTGTGTGTGTGTGTGTGTGTGTTTTCTAGATCGTTCTAAGGAATCAGCTTTCTAGACTTTGCATGCTCCAACTCTTTTTATTGTTGCTTCAAGCCCCTGTTTGTAATGATAACATTCGCAAGGTTGGGGCACTGGCATAGCGGGTCTGAAGTTGAGCATGAAGTCGTGGGTTCAAATCATGCCTGTGCCCCCCCCCCCTTTTCGAGGCCCGCAAAATTCAAACCAGCCCGTGCAGAGTGAAGTGTCAGAGTGTGATTATTAACCTCAAGAGGTCGAAATTAATCCGAAGGCATAAACTTCATTGTTATTCAAATCCAGGATGTTAAACCCCATAGCATGCCAGCCTTTGTGTATGACAGCAAACCTTTACAAATCGTCATTGTTAAACTCAGTATAATACTGTACTTTACATAATGGCCAGTGATGTTTCAATCGCAGAACTTTCTCTTTTTGAAAATTTCGCCAAAAAAAAGATTAACGGAGGCTTAGGGAACACGAAGAACCAAAATTTTCTCACATTTTGCGGATTCATCGAGTTGTCGAGCTGCAACATGCAAAACGGGGCCTAATTGGTGGAAGTTAGAACATGGCTCATAAATGTTTTAACTGCAAGTTTTCAGTTTCCACCTTGCCTCATTGAACATTTTGTTCTTTGAGCACTTTGAACACTCACTGAACACTGTCGAACCTTACCTGATCACCCAGTGACTCAGGCTGTACAACAAGCAGGCCACCACAGCAGCAAACAAGGCCCAGGCAATGTCCATCACTGGCGCGTCCACCTCCTCGTACGGCGCCTTCCAAAAATAAAGCTCACGGCGAAACGTCCACTCATATAACAGAGGGACGAAAGGGGCGAGGAGAGAAGGAGCAACACAAAAAAAAAGGAATAGCGCAGTACCGTTTACGATAAGATCCCGTTAGCACCAGGCGAGCTAGCGACGCCGTTTGCACATTAAGATGCCGAGCGGTATGTAACACTATCTTGTGTTCACAAGCACTTTTCACACTAGCATACGATCCCAAGAGCAGATAAGTACGTGTTTGCGCCCACTGAGTATTTTTAGCTGCCACATTATCAGGCTGCTCGTCTGAACCACTTGCATTGCACGTTACTGTACGGCTACTAGCCCTCAACGGAGCATTTCGTGGTGAGTTTAGGGGGGTAAAATGCGGCTTTGGTCTGCAAGAGGCAAAGTCGACCTTTGACTTTTTTGTGACTGCCGGCAGAGAATGTACGAAAGGAGAATGGGCTTCACAAATGTAAGGCGAAACTCTCCTTCCGCCACATTTCTGCATACCCAGCTATACTGAACAAGATCATCTTTGATCAAAACCATTTATTAACGCATTTTTTTTTTCGTATAATGCAAGATTTCACTATAATATATCTACAGATCAGCCGACAGCAATCTTCTTTTTTCTCCATTAACGTTCTTGCTATCGTCAAAAGCGTCCAGTATTGGTTTTCTATCGGAATCTTAGCTGTTCGATGCGAACGATGGAAACAATTTAAAAGAAAGATTTTGCTGCATATCGTAAGAATGGACCACTACCTTCAATATTACCGTAAAAGTATTCTACACTTTTGCAAATTTCAAATTTTTTTCCCGAAATGGCTAGACATGTTTCAAAGAATGTACAGTCTGTGTAGTTTGCTTGGAAGCCACTTAGTATGTATTGTTTTGCATTTTCAGCGTTCCAAACCTTTCGAAGTTGAGAGCGGCTCTCATTCTAAACTCTCCGAAGCTTAGGACTCCCACGGACAGTACAGAACATCACTGCGCAGCTTAAAAGCAAGCCTTTTGGGCTGCCCATTTTTGACGAAGACTGCAAGTTTCGATTTCAAGAGGAGCTAGCGCGATCGAAATCTGCAGAGCCTGTAAGGGACGACGATCCCAAGCTTTTTCCGTGGTCTTTTATCTTTTCAGTATATTTCGTTCACGGTGACCCTGCGCCCGCTGAAAGATACGGAGACCTACGAGCCGCCGTTAAGTGTTTTGAGTAGGCATGAAAGTGTTTTCACAAATCTGTGGAGAATCTGGAGAGTTGTGTTACTTGGCAACACCTGCTAAACTTAGAAACGCTGCAGAATGTATCCACAGAGAGACGACAAGTGCTAGAGGCAACTACCCACTATTTTATTTTGATGGCCCAATATTCATGGCTTCGATACTGATTTGTCTTTGATAACATAGCTGCGTGTTGACGTTAGCCTGCGTCGACGCACAAAGTCACGCATTCAAACATTCTTCGTTAGATGTTTGATGAGGATTTGATCCCTAAGAGCGCGGGCCAAGACGGCCAAGAAACAAGCGTTCGTTATAGGACGAGAGAACTGCCGTCCCATGATTCAGCCGGTTAGGCAGTTCATCACCCTGCGGGATCATGGGGTGCGGTGGTCTTTCACGTCTCTTGAGAGCGAACTTCCGGGTTTTTTTATATGCATTTTTGCCCACAAAAGGCAGCTGCCCGTCTATTATGTTTCCTTGCAGAGTCCTTAAATCATAAGCGAGGATAGATTTCAGTGCTTTTAGATCGCTAGCCGTGGTCATTGGTTCCCATGTTGTTGTTCTTGTTGTCGTTGCCCTCGGAACATAATGGCTGACGGCCTTCTGTAAAAGAAAACAATTGTTCTGCTAAAGGAGAAGCGATGGCTTAGTAGTAGTAGTTGTTGTTGTTGTTAGCCTATCAAAAGATGGCACATACCCACACTGGGGGATCGGCCAAGAATCGGGTGGTCACGTAAAGAATCGGTTCAGGTCACGTGGGGTGCACGATTCGGTTGTCGTTACGAACAAGAAGGCGCCGGTTCTCTCTTTGGGGAAAAACAACGCCCAACGTTTCTCGCAATGGCACGATGAGCTCGGAAATTTCATAAGTTAATTTTCGAGAATGAATTTGCAGAGGTAGTAGACAAGGGCAGAGGGGGACAAGCCGCCCTCTATGTGTGTCTCGTAACCCTGCAGTTCCACTTAATATGCATATTATTCTGCCAATTACCCTAGAGGTTCACATTCCTAAATTAAAGGCAGCGCATATGCGAAGGAGTTGCACTACTTTGGTGCCATGCTTCCTGAAGAATAACTACAGGCTGGGCGAGTTGGTAACGATTCATGATGATTCAACAGCGCAAACAAAAAGGACAGAGTAAAAGAATGTACACACAGAACGGCGCTTTTACTGCTCTCCACTATTCCATGCTGCAGCTAGGTTGTATTTACTTGGCGCGTTAACCAAAGCTGACACAAAATATGCAGCGCAAAAATGTTGCGGAAGTCGCGCCTAACCTTGCGAGATGTACGGGATTAGGAGGCGTGTCGCGTCCGTGCGGAGGAAGCTATGCGACAGTGCGCAATGAATCAAGCTTTGGGGGCCACACCTCGCGAAGATGAAGCATCGAGAACGTCAACAAAACTTCATCGATAGTCTACAGCGCGTCACAAGTGATTCAAGACAAGATGGCCGCCGTCAAAATTGCAAAGGAAATGAATTTTGGTGAGACTCGCGAAGGAACCATCCTTTGGAGCTGAGCTTCCGCGCACGATAATCCCGCAGCAGCCTCCGTCCTCCTTGTTTAGTCACGCCAGCTGCCAAAGGAGGGCACCGGTGCCACCACAGCAAGCACCACGGGTGGTGCGAACACCACGAGGGCAGAACGGAAAGGAGGTCTCGCGTAACTCGAAGCGCGCGAACGTTCGCGCACGACTCCGCTCTTCTCGATCGGAATGTATGAACTTCGTAAAGAGCGCGTCTCAAGAGGTCGCTGCGTACGGCCCCGCCATTAGCGTCGAGCATACCTGACGTGAGTGAACACTCGCCTTCGCTGATGACTTCACTTCCTTGACTCTATAGCGTGACCCTTGCGATGATCTCATCTGTCCCTTGTAGACTTTCTTGTTCCTTGTAGTAATAAAAGCCGCATATCTGTTAGCATGTCGTTGTAATCCTTTTTACCCGAGACCAAGGCCAGCCGTGGTCTACTTGCGCGCTGTTGCACAAGCGATCACGGGGTGGGATGGCGACTTGACTGTTATATTCCTCCTCCAATTGCAGCCACACAATTAATACTTGTGGATGCACTAATCGATTGCAGCGATAAGGCCTTAATGATTGCCTGGGCTTGTTGATCTTTCACGATCAACTCAGCGATTAGAGTGCAGAGCAGTGATATAAGAATTCAAGCACCGCTTGTGGTGTCCGTATCTTCTTCCATTTGGCTGTTTGTGCTGTAGTCGTTGATCATGGCTTATGAACATTCATGCTCGCCAAAACTGGTTAGGGACTTTTCTTCTTTGTGATAGGCTGGTCAAATACCTGGTGCTCCCTCAACGTACCGCGTCTTTTGACCACACAATGGTGCAGATGGATATTTCTGGTGTGGTCGTATGTGAAAACGTGGACCGTAAGGACCATGCGGACTACCAATGTGGACCAGCTTTGAACATTCCGCGGCGATCTCGACAAGAATTTGCCTGACGGACCCTTCCTTCACAGGGGGCTCTCATCACTCGTCATGAAAAGGGAGAGCAAGAATCGTTGTTGTTGCTGGCCTTGTCGATCCTCACTGAGAGTTAACGTGCATCGGCATTAATAGCATAGATCCCTGGCCGCTCCGTAGAGCCTATTGTACACAAACAGGGTGGTGCATCTTTCAGGCCGTATTTGTCAAGCGAACCTGTTGTTCATAGTCCATAGATTGTAAGGCATATAGACTGTGTTTCGGCAGTACACGTGTGAAGGCAATCATCAACCTATAAATCAACACTTTAGTTTTAGCGAAGAGCTGAAAGGGGGGGGGGGGGGGGGTCATAAGGTGGCCTAAAGGATCAGATTACCCACAGAATTTACACTTACGGTCAAGAGGTAGGGTGACAACGTAATGTGGCTTACGGGCAATAAAAAGAGTCGAACTTTGTTTAGGTTCTTCCAAGGCTCCACTACTGCGTCTAGACAGTCCCAACGTATCTCATGTAGCAAGTCTTCTAAATTAAAATAAAAAAATCTGCCGTGGCAGCACGCCACTGCAATGTAGTTTTCGGTGTGCGATCACTGCCCAGCACCGCACCAAAGGCTGTCACGATACACGCGCGGCACAGTATAAACTCTCACCGTAGCCACAAAATCAGAGCGAAGCTACGCCGAAAGCACGAGCTACCAGCAGGGGTACCCTACCTTCTCTTAAGTACAGAGGAGCCGTGCTCTCGGCATGCGTATTACGGTATGCACCACTGATTGTGCCATATGTATTATTAGTACTGAACTTATCACGGCTACGTTCGCAGCGTGGAACTGGTAGAAATTGTGAGGAGACAAGGACATCATTTTAAAACAAAATGCACTCAAAATGACAAGCCGAACTAATCTTCCGGATTCCTTCATGGGGGGGGGGGGGGGGGGGGGGGTATTTTTCATAGTACTCGAATCTACGCTCCCCTATTCCTCCACTTGTTGGATCAAACGAGAGCTTTTATATTTCACCTTGTTTACATGCGAAGTGTGCTCCACGAGATAACTTTATGATGGGTACGTGGGAACGTGAGCACTAGAATTCTATTCTTTATTCGATAATTACCCAGCATTGCCCGAAGGCGTTACAGCCGGGAGGTTCCAAATGTGCAAAAAAGACATCTTCATTAACAGAGCACACTTGCACGTCCGATAAGCGATTCCACTGTTGTACAGTCATGACAAAAAATTAATTGGCAAAGAAGTTATTCCTGGCAAGGTACTCTCGAATTTTGCAAGAACGATCATGTCGTTTTGAAACGTAAAAAGGCTGTTTAAAATAAATTTCCCGATTTATGCCCGTTCTATTGTGAAATATTGAGTAGAATAATTTTAGCTTTAACTTCCTTCTACGAGAAGCAAGGGATTCCCATTGCAAATAATTTTTAATTTCCGTACAACGATCTCTTTGCCCGTACCTTCCCAAGACAAACCTTGCTGCCCTGTTTTGGATTCTCTTCAGCTTGTCAATCAACGATTTGTGTGCAGGGCCCCATACAACATAGGAATATTCCATTATAGGTCGCACACACGAAATGAAAGCAGTTTTCTTGGGGTTTTGTTGCGAAAACGTTAAATTACGTTGAAGGAAAATCAGCGCCCTACCAGCTTTGCTAAACACATGATCCACATGTGCACTTCATGAACAGTCATTTGACATTATAACACCTAAGATTTTGTATGTGCATTGTTGACTAACTAATGCATTATTTATGTGATACTGAGCCATAATTATGTTCTTTTTTCGTGAAAAGCAAAGGTGGCCACATTGTGTTGTATTCAAATACATTTTCCATTTCAAACACCAAGACTGGATTAGCGTTAAATCAGTTTGCAGTTGAACAGCATCACTTGCAGTGTGAATTTTTTTGTACAAAACGCAGTCATCTGCAAACAGACGTACACTTGATGCAATATTAAGTGAGATATCATTTATGTATACCAAGAACAGGAGTGGCCCCAAGACCGTTCCTTGAGGGATACCTGATGTCAATTCAACACAATCTGAGGCCTTGTCATTCAGAACTACACGTTGTCGGCGGTTAGACAAATAATTTTCAATCCACGCTATTACAGCTGTGTTTAGGTTTAACATTATTAATTTATAAATAAGTAGTGGGTGTGACAGAGTGTTAAACGCCTTTCGAAAATCCAAACATGTACAGTCTATCGCCACCCCCCCCCACCCCCCGTCATCAACTTCAAATGCAAGTTCATGATAAAATTCTTAATATTGTCTAGTACAAGACAGACCTTTGCGGAACCCGTGTTGTTCTTTTATTAATAAGTCGTGTTTTACCAAGTGATTCATTATAGCTGTGTACAAGATATGTTCGAAGATTTCGCATGAAATTGACGTTAGAGAAATAGGTCTGTATTTCGAGACGTCCGTTCTTGATCCGCCTTTAGGAACTGGGACATCATGAGCTATCTTCCAGTCATCGGGTAAGAAGCCTGTATCCAAAGATTTTATATAAATAAGATATATATATATTGTGAAATAGGATGCGCACAGCTCTTTAGTAAACGGGGTGATATGCCGCCCGGACCGCATGCCTTTGTTTCGTCTATATTCTCTAGGAGCGCTACTATTCCTCTTGCACTTATTTCAACTGGTCGCATTAACGGTGCATAACTTGTGCACTGTCGCTGACTACTCTTATCCTTAGGCGAGAAAACAGATTTAAAGTAGTTATTAAAACAATCTGCTTTTTCTGTCATCTGATATGATGTGACTATTGCGATCAGATAATATAAATGATCTGATTGTAATAATCACCGATCAATAATACAATACAGGACACAGGAACGAAGCAATTTCACCGTAAGCTCTTTTTTATTCTACAATTTTACTGAATATAATTGTGTCCCAAAATGTAGAAGAAATAAATCTCTCGATAACAAGAAAGCGAAGGTTGAGAAGCTTCAGCTGCTTTAGTCATAATCGTTCCTGACAAATGCCTCCTTAAATCTTAATCTCAGACATTTCAGTGTCGTTGCCGTTACCTGGCGTGCTGTCGTCGGGTATCAAGGCATTCTCCGCATCCTCCGCATGCTTATCGAGCATCCTGTTACGTATGAATGCCCCTATATCATCCTGCGGCTGTGCGGTCGGGATATCGGAGTCCTCGCCGACTGGCCTAGCGACTGCGATCACACTGCCAGCAGAAAGAAGCATCCACAAGCACAACAGCAGAATAGCAGCTGCAGTCACGCTCAGAAGGATCGTCTTTGGTGTGATCGCGCCAGGGACAGCCTGTCCAGGATGTTCCAGTGACCGGCTGACAGGTTTTTCCTGGTCGTTGCAGACTCGACGCGAACTCGCCAGTAGTTGTTCCGGACGAGGGGTTGTGTCGAAGCGATAGGCGCCAATTCGCTGCTGAAAAACGGGCTTGGTAGAATGACGTGTGCTTGGGCTTCCATACTTGACTTTCGTGCCATGGGAGACGACGTTATACTTCACGTTGCTCATGGTGTGGTCACCAAAAATAGCGAATGCACAATCTTTCTTTGCCACCTGAGTGCCACTTAGGCTGAATAGCGAAGGGTTGGCTAGAAGCTGTGAGATGCGTCCTACCGTCAGCAGCTGCGGCGATAGCAAGATGTTTAAGACGACTTCTTCACAGTCGATTCATCCCCGTGGTTTCCTTCGGTGCCGCCAAGTGAACTACGCAGCGTCTAATGGGATGCTGTCTGGGTCAACAATTACGTCTTCTTCTTCTTCTTCTTCTTCTTATTCTTCTTATTCTTATTATTATTATTATTATTATTATTATTATTATTATTATTATTATTATTATTATTATTATTATTATTATTATTATTATTATTATATTAATATTATTATTATTATTATTATTATTATTATTATTATTATTATTATTATTATTATTATTATTATTATTATTATTATTATTATTATTATTATTATTATTATTATTATTATTATTATTATTATTCTACTTCTACTTCTTATTCTTCTTCTTATTCTTATTCTTCTTCTTATTCTTATTATTATTCTTCTTATTCTTCTTCTTCTTGTTCTTCTTCTTCTTCTTGTTCTTCTTCTTCTTATTATTATTCTTCTTATTCTTCTTCCTCTTCTTCTTCTTCTTGAAACATGGCACATACACACATGGGGGGATTGGTCAAGGTGTAGTGGCATAAAGAAGAAAATTTCATCGCATTCCTGTGATCTGCTTCAGGGTAGTACAGTATATGTTCCCGTTCTTTTTCCAGGTGTTCATTTTTTCTTCTTCAAACAAAGCGTTTTTGAGCTTTAAATGTACCAGAACCGTAAATGACGTCACCATGCGCCCCCAAATCGGCGATGTGCACTGCGGAGAAGCCTGATCGGCGCCGCGGTTTTAATTGGCGATAATGTCACGATTTCCATTAGAGATAATACAAAGCGGCGTCGAATGCTTTACCTTTAAGTTGCACAGGTTCGCCGCCGCTAAGCTTGTCGAATTTTAACACCAGTTTCGTGGCCGTTCAAGCTTGCTGCGCAGTCTCCTGTTTTTCTTAGCTGGGCAGCATGCTCGGCAGCTTTCGCTCCATTGTCTGCCATTGTGTCCATCCTCTTGTTTCTTTCTGCTGCCGCCAGCATATGTAGTTGAAATAGCATTAATCTTCCCAGCAATGAACAAACGTGAAAGTTGTTAATGTCTTTTTAAAACAATCATCTTTTATTATTAGAGTCCTTCGCAGGTATGAGATACAATGCATAGCAGAAACGAAAAAAAACGGGACATTTATTTCAGGTCGCTCAGCCTCTGCATGCGGATCCAAACCTTTTCCTTCGGCACACACATAACTGAGTATGTGTCAAGCTCGAAATCAAGCTGAAAAGCATAAAAAACGCGTTCTACAATTGCAGGCAAGAAGTTCCTGTTTATGACATATTACATTTGCACAAACCAAATTATGCAGATACTAATGCTCGTGATTAATGCGAGGGCATTAAAAGTCTCATCGGGAACAAAATTTGCCGGTCATAAAATTCGGCCAATTGA
This sequence comes from Amblyomma americanum, assembly GCF_052857255.1. Classification (NCBI taxonomy): domain Eukaryota; kingdom Metazoa; phylum Arthropoda; class Arachnida; order Ixodida; family Ixodidae; genus Amblyomma; species Amblyomma americanum. The sequence continues at coordinate 58,239,138 of NC_135504.1, forward strand.
AGCCTTCATAATAAAGACCGAAAAAAAGTTATGGGAGCACTTTTCCAATGTAAAGTGTGGCAAGGCCTCCTTCTTCTCTGGCTTCTGGATTCACTGGTGGTGGCGCGCAGGTAGCGCCACCAGCGCACGCGCCGTTATCATGACGACTTCGGGTGTGACGTCACCCTCTCCCGTCGCTATATCGACGCATTTGGTTGTTTCTGTTTTTTCGCTATAATTGGCTATAATTAACTAATCACTCTGCAGTCATCAAACCTGGTGTGGGGATTGCATTTTGTCCCCTCTATCTGATGCCATTATTCGTTTTCTGCTATCCTGATCAGTTGCCGCGTTATTCGTGGAAGACAGCATTACACCGGACGCGCGAGTCAGAGCCATCAAAAACTTCCGCCTTAAAATTGGGAACGCTTAACCTTCGCTTTTAAGAGTAGAACGCGATAGCGTTATCGGGTCCCGTTCAATCCCATACTCAGTTGCCTAATTCCTAACTAGCATACTCATTATTACTCATACGCACCAGTGCATGTCTCTACGACACTTCATTAAGTTAGAGACCACAACGCATTCACTAAGGTAAGCCTTATTGAGCTTGCTCTAACGAGCCTTCGTGGCCTGCGGCAGTAAATAAAAAAGAAATCATTCGTTATCCATGGGTAGCGAGCCTATCTCGTAATCCAAAGGTCTTATGTTCGATTCTGATCCAAACCCAAGTTGGCCATATTTTTTCAGCTCAGTTTCATTACTTCTTGCTTCAAATGAAATTTTCTGCTCACGGCCAACTGCGCTGACGACGACGGCGACACTGCCTTCTCTGCGGCACAGAGCAAAATTTTATCGGCAGGCACGTTGGTCGGAAATCCTCCGCTGGAAGCGGGATTGGCTAAGCATTGGGCAGCTGGCCCTGTTTTCTTTTTCCCATTTCCCCTTGTGCCTTTGCATCTTTTGTCTTGTGTGGATAACGCACGTGGTGAGTTTGTAAATCTGAGGTAATGTCTGCGCAGTCTCCCGGCCAGGGGAGCTCCCTCTGGTCGGCTTCTCTATCGCCTCATAAGATGCCTCTGGAAGCTTTTCAAAGCTCTGGCGTCCGCAGAATTCCTGTAGCGCTGATGCCAAAGGATGGTCGTTCTATCAGACTTAACAATCCAGGGCCTGTTCGAGCTGCTCTCTAGGCGGCCACTTCCCTTTATGAGGCAATCACTGAGGTAAGGCAGTTTAAACGTGGCGGAATTCTGTGCCGTTCACCAGATCTGTCGTGCGTAAAGGATCTTCTAAACTGCTCTTCTTTTGGGTCTCTTCCGGTAAACGGCTTCATTTCGTCTCATCTTTTCTGCACAAATGGTTTGGTTCGCGGTGTGGACTCTTGCTTGTCTCCAGTTGAGACCCTCGACATTCTCTCTGCAGCGGGTGTTGTTGTTGTGTATCGCTGTAGCCGGGAGGTGAACAATGAGCGTGTGCTAACGGAAACGGTTATTGCCACTTTTGCGGGTACTGCCAGCCCCTCAGAAATAAAAGCATGGCCCCTAATCTTCCGTGTATATCTCCTTCCGTCTAAGCCACTGCAGTGCAGCAATTGCTGGCGATATGGCCATAGTGCTCGTGGCTGCAAGTCCACCTTGCGCTGTTGCAAATGCAGCAATGACCATCCATCAAGTTTATGCTCTGATCAAAACGAGAAGGGTTGCCTTTGTGGTGGATCTCACGCTGCAAATTCCATGGATTGCCCTTCACGGGATCATGAATTGCAAATTCTAGACATAACCGACCGCAACGCTGTTCGCGGCGCGAGGCAGTATCAGAAATTAAAGAGAGCTCACGGCTATGCAGGTGTAAAAGCACCAAATTTTGGGCCAGTTGGTATTGATCCATCTTGATAACACGAAGCAGCACGAAAAAACGGGCACAAAAAAGACGCACATACGACAGGACGACTGCTGTCCTGTCGTATGTGTGTCTTTTTTGTGCCCGTTTTATCGTGCTGCTTCGTGTCCTCAATATGCAGGTGTGTCAGCCCGTTCAAGAGCGACACTAGATTCGTCTATCTCTCAGGCAATAGTGACTGCTGTGGAAGCCTCTATGGCTAAGATGGTTGACAGGATAGTGTCCACTGTCACAGAGTGCATGTCTAATGCACTGGCAACGCAGATTACCCAGGCCATGCAAATTGGAACGACTTCTGCCATGTCAGCCATGCCTTCCTTAATGACCCAACATTCCTTGCCTGCGCTGTCTCAGCCCCGGGAACAAGTTACTGCTGTTTCACCACTTCCTCGGTCTGCTAATTCAGATAATTTTCAAATTATCCATGATGCAGATAGTGGATTCAGATACGCGAATCTTCAAACGCAGTGGATCCCAAATGCCTAACCATTCTACTCCACATCCTCAGCCGAAATGAAAGAAGCAGCAGATTGGCTCTAAGCCAAAAGAAACTATTTTGGGGCAGGTACTTGCTTCTGCCCAGATTCATCAACCATAGGGGTGTTAAGCGTTCTCCAGTGGAACTGTTGGTCACTTCTTTCAGCTTCAACAGACTTACTGTACCTTATATCCCAACATAATCCAGACATAATTATTTTAAAAGAAACTTGGCTTACATCTGAAAAACATTTCCATTTGTAAAACTATTCTTCATTTCGGCAAGACCAACAGTCCAGAGGAGAAGGCTTACTCATACTAGTTTCTTCTAAATTTTGTCACAGGGCTAAGATTACATCTCAGTCCTCTACTATAGACTGTGAGTTATTGGCTTTAGACTTTGAAATTCCAGGGTGCTATCTCTTTTCATTAGTAAATGTTTATTTTCCTCGCGGTGTGCAGGATACCAGGCTGCTAGATATCCTGCTCCTTAATTGTCAGAAGTCACTTCTCTTGGCCGGCGACTGTAATTCTCATCATGTGTCGTGAGGCTTTAAGACAGATTTCTATGGTAAGCGTCACTGGGATTGGGTTACTGATAACCTTTCGTGCATGAATTCTGGTTCGGCCACATTTCTCCGCGCACAAATCCAATCTGTGTTAGATTTAACTTTCACCAGGCCTTGTGTTCCTGTACTCAATTGATCGAGTGTGAATTGTGGTACATCTAGTGATCCCTTACCTATCTTTTTTATGTTAACTGCCGCTTAACTCCGGCGTGCTCTCACCTGAGGTCATATATAAACTATGACCAGTTTCAGTCCACTTTGCGCTCTACTCTTGCTTCAGCAATTAATTCTGCTGAAGAACATACAGCAAAAGGCATATTCTTGGCTATTAAGGAATGCGAAAAGAAGTCCGAATTTGTTATATGTACATCCAGAGGGAACACTTCAGCTAGATGGCGGAATGCAGATTGCTCGCGGGATTACAGACGCAGAAAGGCTGCATGGAAGAAGCTCCTACACAATGAGGGCCCAAATAATTGGCACGATTATAAGTTCACTGCGGCTACTTTTAAACGCACAGTCTCACAAGTGAAATAAAATGGTGTATCGGAGCATTTCGATTTCCTAACAAAATCAGCAAATCGTCGCGCACTTTTCAGATTCTTAATATCGCGGAAAAAGATTCCGCTTTCAGAAAATTCACCCTCATGTGTTTTGATCCCGCAAGAAGCAATAAAAACAATTGAGACAATTGCCAAAGGATTATAGCAGTGTTTCTCGTCTGTACTTTCTTTGCGCTACGCGTTTCTGGCGTCAGTGGACCAGATTTTTTCTCCCATATTACCCTTCCCGAGCTTTCCCCGATAGTGCTGAGGTTACCAACTGCTGCTCCTGGTCCTGATAGTGTAACATCAAAAATGTTAAGGATCCTCTTAAAGGAGTCCCCTAACTCCTGATTGCAGCTGGTTAATTTTTCCATCAAAAATGCATGGATTCCTCCTGAGTAGAAAATCGCATAAGTGATCCAATTACCTAAAAACAATGGTGGTGGCTATTCTCTGGATAATGTTAGACATATTTCATTGACATCAAACGGCGTTAAATTAATTAAAAGAGACGTGCTCCTACGTGTTTCGGAGTTCGTGGACCGCAATATTATCCTTAGTCCCTGTCAATTTGCTTTCCTTCAAAACTGTCCCATATGTAATGCTCACACCGACCTTGAGGGTCGTATTCTTCGTGCGCGGCACCAAACAATACATGCTACGTTGGTGGCATTAGATGTAGCCAAAGCTTATGACAGCGTAGAATACTAAATATTATTGCAAAGATTGCATACTGTGCAGTTTCCGCGTTACTTAATTGTGTGGATATCTGCATTCCTCGAAAATAGACAGTTTTTTTTTATACTAAATGCTGTCAATTCTGGAATAAACAGTCCAGAATAAACAATCCAGAGGTGTTTCACAAGGGGCAGTCCTGTCGCCTGTGCTCTAGTATTCTAATGAGCTCTATTCCCAGCCATCAATACATTCCCACGTACGTCTATGCGGACGACATTGCATTGTTCACTGCTGCCGCTGACATTCAATCTCTTTATGTGCGCCTGCAATCGTATCTGAATTTGCTTGAAAATTTGTTGTGTGGCTTACGACTCACCTTAAATGTAAACAAGTGCGCTGTACTTGTTTTTCAAATGAAAGATCCTGTTCATCTGTCTCTCATTTGCCACCGACAAAATATTCCTCATGTTAAGTCATTAAAATATCTTGGTGTCATTTATGATGCCAGCCTCACATGGCGCTCTCACATTGACCACGTTGCAGCGAAAGGGGCTCGCGCTGTGGGCATGCTGCGTAGATTAAGTAATCGCCAGTCTGGAATGCGGAGAGAAGCACTTTTGCTGATTTATGTTTTGTATGTCCGACCAATTTTAGAATTTGGACCTGTGCTGTTTTCTGATACAGCTGCTTACGAAATTTTACCCGCTAGTTCTTTTGGAGCGGGAAACGTTTCGGTTGTGTTTTGCCCTCCCCAAACTTGTGGTCAATAATTTCCTTTATCTTGAAGCCCGTATTCCTCCTTTATTATCTAGATTTCAGTTCCTAACCGTTCAGACGTACCTAATGATATATGAATCAAATTTACACCGCTCTTTGTTTTTTGTTGCCAGCCGACTTCCTTTCTTGGAGTCCACTGGCCTAGATTTTATACCCCGCAGGTAGTTATGGTACAAAATTTGCTTTATCCTTCAAATGTTCTCCTGTATAACATTCTTCCGGCAAAAAACAGTGGGCTTTCTGTATAAATTGTCTATGATGACATTTTTCCGAAAAACGCTAAGCATTTACCACCTAGCATTTTAAATGGATTATTAGAAGACCATTTACAAAGCCTACCAATTAGGTTAACGATAGCTACTGACGCCTCCCAATGTAATGAAAAGGAAGGGGCGGGAATATATTTCCCGCTTCTAGATTGGTCTTTTTCTGTGCGCCTTGCCGACTACACCCCAATTTTCCAAGCGGAGTTTCTGGCGGCGGTGCTTGTTCTTCGCAAACTACAGCCATCTTTCTGTTCAGCGGCTGTCATCACAGACTCTCTCTTTGTGTTCACCCCTTGCTTCGGCTGTTAATTCCCCAATCTTGAACACCTTCCATTCATTAATCACACAAACAATCAACCAGGTGCAGATTTTCAGGCTCACTGTTAAAATTAAAAGCGTGTCACTAAATAAATATCGCCAGCATGCAGTGAATGCGGCCACCGAGGGTGGGCGAAAATAAATTGGGTAAAGCCTGATGTTTCACCTGTCCGCTTCACTCAGTAGGGCCGCTAAACAACTGCGCCTGACCTAAAAAAAAGCAGCATGCAGGGTAAAAAAAAACGTATCCCACGCTGGATACACTAACGTGAATGCGCAGCCGAAATTTATTTTCACGCTGTATCTTGCGATTCAAGTGTACTCGATAGCGTCTGTGAAATCCTCAGTCGAGGTATCGTTCCCAGAAGGGCGCTCAGCCGTTAAAGCCAGGATTCCACCCCGGGGTCCAGCACTCTCCGTCTGTTGCGGAAAGCCGCTTGGGTTGGAGAATATGCGGAGCGGCAGTTCCATCGCTCCCTCATCCTCCGGGCGAACTGTTCCAGGGTCGCCATTTTCAGTCACGAACTCGTGGCTAACAATGACGACTTCCGCGATGGCGTAGAAGGCCCAGAAAGACAGCACGGCGACGCACGCGAGGCACACACCAGCGATGGCCATGCGCTTAGCCATGCTTGAACCGGTGGCCTCGCTGGAGAACCCTCTGCTGCTGCTGGTGCGGCTAGTCTCGGTAGAGTTGCTAGCCGAGGACTTGGTATCACCCGGAAGAACGCCACTGCTGTTAGCGAAGGACACGTGCTGGCGAAGAATACCGGCTAGTCTTCGGGCTGGTGCCACGGCAGAGGCTATGTCTTGAGGCACAAGACCGCCTCCGCCTTCAGAAAGACGCCTGCCGCCTGACGCTTCGCCGACTGGTGGGGGCGGAAACACTTGATTAATGTTGGTCTGGCCAGGTTGGCGAAGGGCATTTTTTGCACCCAAATTCCTACCCTCTTGGACACTTGGGGTAAGACCGGCGGGATCCGCAACCCGGTCGCCACTAAGACGGAAGTCTTGCGGAACGTCGCTGTGAATTTCTTTCGAATCACAAAAAAGCTCGTTAGGAGGACGGTCCACCTGCTCCACTGTCGGCTCTTTAGGAAAATGTGGAGACGCGGGCACGTTCTCATGGTTGAAGCTTCCGACATTAGAGGGGGCTTTTGAAGCTGAATCGTAGTTCCGCTTACCAGACGCTGTCCCGACCTGGATGGCGGCCGTTGGTGGTGCCATACCTTTCGATGACTTGGCTGGCGAGGGCATCTTGAACCTCAGTGTCTCTGGCAGAGGCATCATGGAAGGAATCGCACCGCGTTCATCGCGCGATGTACGGCGAGACTTGCCCGATCGCTGTGTGTGAGGGGAGGGTCTTGGCCTGCTAGAACGTCGTTCCTTGCTCATGTGGGAGGTTTCCGAAGTCAGCAGTGCCGTTTTGTCCCACCGCGAAGGAGGCGCGGGAAATGGCGGCGCCGTCGTTGCAGCCGCTGGGATCGCTGGCATCTGTAAGAATGCCTCGGCGCGACGGGGTTCCATCTTCGCTTGGTCAGTCAGCAGAGGCTGGACGTCCTGCGCCTTCATCGGATCACACATGATTCGGCACGGGTCTCAGACTGTTTGACGAGGCAAATACTGGGGCAAAAGCGGGAGTGGCCTGAAGCGGCCTATATCTAAAGCCGCTGATGGACGGAGCCTGCGCGTGGCGCAGCGCACGAGACAGCGAGAAACAGCCACAACATGCAATCGACTTCATCTTTTCCAATGGTATGGTTTTGGCGTCTTTTGTAAGAAAGCGCAGTTGCTCCGGCTGTGGCTATAATATATGGTTTTGAAGCGAAAAGCTTCATTACACGGGTCAGAGCCGAGCTTCGCGTAAGCCAAACTGGTGAGTTATGCGCATGCGCGAAAACTAGTGACGTCACGCGCCGCGCAGGTGGTCGCTCCTCGCCGCTGCCGACTCCGTCGCAGCAGCGCGCTACTGCACTTGTGCGTCATGTGCATGTGCAAGGAGGTTATATAATGCGCTTGCCAGAGAATAGGCGTGCGCACTCGACATGGAAGGGAAGGAGACTACGGCTTCTGCTAGACTACGCAGAAAAGCTGAGAAACTAAATTCGTCCGATCCAGAAGTACTCGCTTGGTAGTTGGCTTCACAACAGCGAAAATATGATAAAGCCAAAGCTAATCGTGCAGCCGAAACGCCTGAACAACGGTAAATACGCCTTACTAAACGACGTCGGAAAGAAGCCTAAAGGCGTGTCTTGGCCACATCTTCAGCCAGCAGCAGCCAAGCGAGTGAGGAACAGGAAACAAGAGAGTCAGAAGAGGAAAATCCCAAGACTCGCCGTTACAACGACCACGTAGTACGACTTAATGAAAGTGCGAGTGCGACCATTACCATAACAATGAGGTCAAATCAAGCAAAACTGAAGCTTTTCGCTTGTATATCCAGGCTTAACCAGAGCTAAGCCACTGCTGAATTTTTTGTTGTTTCTTGGGTTTCAGCTTCAGTTTGGTTCTACTTGAATTGGATTTAGCCTCGGTTACGTGCATCTGTACTTCATTATCGGCTTGGATTATCACGTGATTGTTCTATATAAAAGCCCATCCCGCCATGAATAAAACGTCATTCGTCATGTTTTGCTGAGTCTCGACTCACTTCTTGCGGCCGTCCAGGCCGACACCACATTGGCGAAGAGTACGTGATTCGTTAGGCCCATTGGCCTAGCGTGAATTGGCTGTCATAAGTTAGTTCAAAGTAATGTGACGACGTCCCGTCATCTTCAATTCTTTTCGATGCATAAATAATTCAGGTAACAGTCCACGGCATATTTCCGGCGGCAATTTCAACTTCTTCATTGGAGCACCTCGGCGTCCACTTGCCTCTTTCTCTGTCGTCATCGAGTACACCGCCGCTGCCAAGAAGCCGCGTTCGCCCGGAGCACTCAGCCTATGGAAAGCGAGTGAGTGCGTTCATCACCGGCGTTTCTTAGACGCGTGAAGAGTGTTCTTGTGAAAATGAGCGAGGTTACGTTTTGAGACGCCTCGAGTTCAGCCGGTTGAGGAGGTTGCTAAGCCTAGCGGACCTACGCAGTTACCGCCATTGCGTGCAACCTGTTGCTGCGCAGACGAGGAGAGAGGAAGACCGTTGGCTGCCATTTTCTGTAACCGGCACTCGCGAAGACCGGGAGGCCGCCAACTTTCATGTTCACTATTCAATGTGGATGGAATGAAGAACCGCAAGTACGTTGTACTGAGTGAGCATTTTCGTTAGCAGCGATTCAGGAGGCCACTATTGTTTTGTAACCGGCCGTTGGAGGAACCGGGAAGTTGCTGCAATTTTCGTGACCGGCCATTGAGAGACCGGGAGGCCGCTTCCATTTTCGTAACCGACTGAACATAGTATTGCTTCGGGAGGCCAATGCGTCTTTTCAGGCTGTGACGTTTGAAAGTTGAATTGAGGGACGATTGCACTAGAGAAATATAAGTTGTTAACAAGGTAATCAACGGGAAAAAATTAACGCGACGCAAGGGTTCTCCGGCGTTCAGGCGCCTGAGCCTTTCCTTCAGAGACCGGGACGCCCGGCGGTGCCTTGGGCACAATGGCTACAAACATTTGAACTTTATTCGAACTTATCTGGTGGTTCTTCAGCAGCACCTGAAAGTAAGAAATCGTTGTTAATATACAATTTAGGGGACGAAGTGCGCAGAATTTATTTTGAACGTACTACGACGCAACCGGAAATTGCGTCGCATCCAGCAGCATCAGCGTCCGCAGAGACGGGAGATACTGCGTCAGGTGTGTATCAGGCTGCAGTAACATTACTTGCCCAAATATTTTCTGTGTTCACACATTTGGTTGTAGAACGACGTAAATTCTACAACTGCGTGCAGCAGCCAGATGAGTCGGTCACAGAATACATCGCCGCACTCCGAGATCTGGCAAACGCGTCCAGTTTGCGTCCCCAGATGAAGCAATGATAGTTAGGTTCGTGACCGGCATCCCATCGCTACATGCTCGCGAACGCCTTTTGTTAGAAGGATGCGGTATTTCCTTCTCTACAGCTTCGAACGTTGCTTTGCGGTATGAGCAAACGGCTCTCGACGCTCAGGAAGTCGCAGCACCAATGCAGGAAGCAACCTACTCATTTCATCAAGTTCTTCACAGCGTCAAGCAACACCATCGCTGCCACAAGTTCCTCCGCAAGTTCAAGGGGAAATTTTATTTCGTCAAGTTCGTCCCCGACATTAAAAAACCATGCAGCGGTCTCAGCAAACTTATCCGCAGCTTTCTACTACATTTCAAGAGCCGCAGCACGCTATATGTCCACAAGGTCCACGATCTTTAAGACGTCCGACGCAACAACGCATCGTAACACCGTCTACTATAGTGGACGCAACTTCAGCAGCGTTGCTGCCAGCGTTCCGAACGAACGCAGCTTTACCGACAGTGTTCCGTCAATGAACGCCAACAGACGGGCAACGAGCAACATGCCACACTGCTACTGCTACAGATGTGGATCGGATCGTCACATAGCGTCGGCAACTACATGTCCTGCGCAAAGAATAACTTGTTTTTATTGTGGACGAGTTGGACATTTTTAGTCAGTTTGCAATCGTCGCCGGCCTACTGTGAGGGAAGTGCAAGACTGCGCGTCAGAGGAATATTACATTCCAGCTGCGGCATACGCGTCGGAGGAAGTGATCATTCCAACTACTACCGTTTATGACGTAAAAACGATGAAAACATCTGTGCCAACTTCGCAACAAGTTCTTTTTCCAGATAAGCCTTGGCAAAAGTTGGCAAATAGTCGGCCCTTTTGGGCAGCGCCTCGATATTGTCGCTATGCAATTACTTAGTTGACTATTTTTCGAAATGACCTGAGGTGAAGATGACAGATAATGTAACAACTACAGATATTACAGATTTCTTACTCGACGCTTTTGCCCATGAAGGCTATCCAGAAGAGGCAGTATCTTATCAAGGCCCTCAGTTCATGTCAAAGGAATTTAAGCAATTACTGAGTAACAGGGCTATCAAGTTAGCTCATTCTTCAATATAACACCCGCAAGCCAGCGGACAAATCAAAAGATTTAACAGAACTTTCAAGTCTTTTGTTCAACTGACATCGCTGGAACATCGGCCTTTGAAAACCACAATTGCACACTATTTGGGAATATATAGGCCTACAATTCATGCCGCAACACGGGTGACACCAGCAGTTCTTCATAGCAGATGCCATCGTACAAAGCTTGATATTGTTGGATTTCCTTCATTTCCTTCATTGTTTGCTGAGAATTCATACTTAGCTATCCACGATTTGAGGAAAAGGATGAAGAAACAGATGACGATGAATGAATACACAGATAACAATCGTAGAGCACGGCCACCCAGAATTCCACCAGGCGATTTTGTCAAAGTTCGTAAACCCCTCATTCAGTTCATAGGAGGGACCCGCCGTGGTGGCTTCTTTCTTCTTTCACTCCCTCTGTTATCTCTTCCCTTACGGCGCGGTTCAGGTGTCCGCCGATATATGACACAGATACTGTGCCATTTCCTTTCCACAAAAACCAATTATTATTATCATTATTATTATTATTATTATTATTATTATTATTATTATTATTATTATTATTATTATTATTATTATTATTATTATTATTATTATTATTATTATTATTATTATTATTATTATTATTATTATTATTATTATTATTCCAGGAAGACCAGCAGGGAGCGTCCCGTGGGCCCGCGTTTAAGGAAAGCTACGGTGGGACCAGGCGTACACTGCTGCATTCAGGTTTCCCCACTATGGAGTCACCATACACCTAACACTACTCCGCGCTTCAGAAGGGACCCTCATGGGCCACTACGGTTTGGCAGGCGCTATAGAACTAAGACGTCTTAAATTTATTCTTCTGTTTGCTACCGGGGGCCCCTCTCTGCATATTCGCCCACATCTCTTTCTAACCTATGTGACGCCCTAGGAGTAGTATAAATGTCTGCGTCATCCGAATGCGCCAATATTTCTATTGGGCGACGTCAGCTCTGATAAAATTTCATGGTCGTCAAATGCGCCTATCTTAAGCCATTTCTCATCCTAGATCTTACTACGGCTGGACATAGCTGTTTAGCATGAGGGTGTAATGGAGTGGGGTATAGATGGTTGCTGGGAGGGGGGGGGGGGGAGTATTGATCACTCTCACGTGTAGTGGTACAGTGTGGGTTGGGCGATGTTAGAGGTATTAGATGGTAAGAAGATGTGCATGTGGTAAGGGTTCGGGAAGGAGTTCGTCTTGACCTGGCATCACGCCATGGCGCCCGCTCTTAGTAAGAATTAGTGTGTGGAGGAAGTGTTCTTCTTTGGAGTCTGTAGCATTCGGTAATGTGAGTGCCTCTACCGTTAGTGCCTCGTTGAGGTGGTGGTGGTGGCGAAAAACTTTTTTAATGTTCAAAATGAGAGTTTTAGAGTCACAAGACCCCGCTAAATGGTCGGTATCCTTAGTTCGGGACACCTCATGACGCCCGCTTTACCAGAGCCCTTTGAAACTCCAGTGTGGAGCATTTGAGGAGGGCAGTCTCCCATGCTTCTCGGGTAGGGGTAGGGGAAGGGGGAAGGTGATAATTCTGAGTACATGACCGCACCATGTGAAAGATATCGCAGATCTCTTCGCAGTGCAGGCAGCGCCCATCTATGTTGGGATCAAAGTGTTTCACTACGGCAGGTAGGTAGGTAAACTCTTTTATTGCGCCTAAAAACAGGGGACCAGTCAAAGGACCGGTTGCGCGGAGGTCGGCGGGGATCCTTTGGGATGCCGCGGCCTCCACTGCGCGCTGGATAAGCCAGCGTTGGTCTGCTGGCTTGGAAGTACACAGGTGAGACTCCCACGTCTCTGGGGTGTTTGCGTTGTCTGTGTTGTAATGTGTACAAGTCCACACCATGTGTATGAGTGTGGCCGGAGTTGAGCAGTGTTTACACATGGGGGCTATCTGTTCCGGAAAGATCCTGCTGTATAAGAGGGGGTGTGGGAAGCTGCCAGTTTGTAGTTTGCGCCATTGGACGGCCTCGCGTCTTGTTAGATCGCGGTGTGCGGGAGGATATGTGCACCTTTGGAGTCGGTAGTGCTGGAGTATGTCCGTGTAAGTGGTGAGTAGAGAAGCGCGTGGGATATTAGTGTCAGCGGAAGCAGGGTGGCTGATCATACTCTCGGCTCGGCAGCTGAGATCTCGAGCGAGAGTGTGTGCCTGGGCGTTTCCGCTGAGCGACTCGTGGGCTGGAGCCCAAAGAAGTAAGCGAGATGTGGAAGAGGGTGCTGTAGAACGTAGAATGTGTAACGCCTGGCAAGAGATACGGCCAGCATCGTAATTGCGAATAGCCTGTTGAGAGTCACTGATGACGACTTTGGTATTAGGGTCGGGTGCAATGGCAACCTCCTCAGCTGCGGTGACTGTTTCTGCATTGCGAATGCTGCAGGCTGTGTACCAGCTGCGGTGAGGGGCGAGAGTTACCGCCACCATCGCTGGCCTCGATGGATGGTAAGAGGCGTCCGTATACGTGACGTCCGGACGTCCGCTGAAGCGTTTCTCGAACTGACGAGCCCGGTCGGCCCGTCTCTCGGCGTAGTGTTCCGGGTGCATCCGTTTGGTAATGGGAGGAATGCGGAGATTTAGGCGATATTCCGATGTAAGTTCAGCGTAACTTGGGGCCGATCTCGGCGGGGAGATCACAACTTGCTGCAGTACCGCTCGGCCAGCGTGTGTGAGTGAGAGCCGCTCATACTGGGCGGTGAGGGTTGCTTCGATCAGTTCGCTCACGGTATTGGAGATTCCGAGAGCCATGAGCTTATGGGTAGCTGTGGACATGGGAAGACCTAGGGCCGTCTTGTATGCTTTTCGAAGTGACGCGTCTAGCCGTTCGCTTTCGGCACGAGTGAGACGTAAGTAGGGTCCAGAGTAGGTGATGCGGGAGCAGACGAAAGCTTGAACGAGGCGCAGGAGGTTGGACTCTCGCATGCCATGATGCTTGTTGGAGATTCGCTTAAGGAGGCGTCCGATCTGCACAACCGACTGGTCGATGCGTTGGATCGTGATGTTGTTGCTGCCGTTGGCCTGTAGATGCAAGCCCAGGATCCTGATGTTGTCTGTTCGAGGAATCGAGTTTCTTTGCACCTGGAGGTTGATGTCCGGAAGTATCTTTGAAGGGTGTCGTCCCGGGGAAGGAATGATGATATACTCGGACTTTGTCGCCGAGCACGTGAGGCCAACTGTACTTAGATAATCTCCGATCCGTTCGATCGCGGTCTGTAAAGTCTCTTCAATCTGGCCGTCACTGCCGCGCGTGATCCAAAGTGTGAGGTCGTCAGCATAAATGCTGTGATGCAGGTGGGGGATGTCGGCCAGTAGCTTCGGCAGGCCTATCAGTGCGACGTTAAAAATAATCATCGGCGAAAGTACGGCGCCTTGCGGCGTGCCACGGTTTCCCGGAGAGATGATGGAAGGATCTCCCGTGCCGGCTTTAAGTTGCACTGTGCGGTCGGTGCTTACCTGGTGCCGAGTCTCCGATGGTCACTACGGCAGGTGACTGTCCGTTGCCTCGTGCCCTGCCGGTACGTTCTCCGGTGAGCGGCTGTGTGCGCTCGTTGCTGTTAAAGGCCACGTGGCCCAAAGCCCGTACGATTAGTACCATGGGAAGTGTCTGAGGTCAGGAAGATTCTTCGGTATGTGTTGCACTTGGGGAGTCAGCAGATTAGATGCATAGGCCCAGCAGGCGGCCTGGTAGTCGGGGACGGCGTGTACTGTGCTCGCGTCGTCATGTGGGCGTCAGTGCATGGGCCCTTCGACTGGCTTCAACTGGACCGCTATCACTGCCGCGTACAGACAAGAGAGAATTTAAATAGAGGCTTAATGGCTATTGAAGCATCTTGAATAAGCTCACCATACTCGGGCACAACTTTCTGTGGCTATGCAGCCAAGGCTATGCAGGAAAGGGAAGGAGACGGCCTTTTGTCACCACAATGTGCCACTGCGCTAAGTAGTCTGACCAGTAAACAAGGGTTGTTCTACCCCCTCCTCTGAAAACCGAAAACAAAATGCGGCTCAAGGGCTTGTTCTGTTCTTTTGTCGTAAACCTGCTCCCTGTGGGCCTTTTTCTGTCCAGTCTCATAATTCTATAATTTCGACTGGTGGGGTTATTCAATTGTTTAACGCGAGAGTGGTCGATCCTCTTGTGTGAACTTAATGGCTTCGTCCCCGTCGTCTTCAGGACTATATCTGCGGCGGAACGACCCTTTTCCTTCGGTCTTCCAACCTTCAGGAGAAAAATGTTAGTCTCCTACATAGCCTTGGCTGCATGGCCACAGAAATTCGCCCCCGAGTATAGTGGATTTTAGCACGAAATTCGACATTATGCCGCATAGCGAGTTTCTGCATCCCGTTAGAGACGGCGCAAGGTGAAAGGCATGAATGAGCGCTTACTTTCACCTGAACATTTATTTCCTAGAGCGACGGGCCCAAACGGGAACCAAGCTGCAACAAAAACAACAACAAAAAAACGTAAACCGACAACCGCCACGAGTGGCGCTTCACCTGACAAGGGATGCTGACAAAATCAGCACTGGGAACATACAGGATCTTTAAGCAGGAAATTGCCAAAGAAAATATCTATGATAATTGTAGGGGAAGCTCTTTGTTGTTTGAGGCCAGGACGAGAGTTTTGCGGACTAAGACATATAGTCAGGTACCACGAGATAGACACGTTGTGCGTTGCGTGCGGAGAGGAGGAAACGGCTGGACACTTGATACTTTTCTGTAAAGGGCTCCACCCTACAGTGGAAAGCAGAGGGGTTGATTTATCCAAGGCATTGCGGTTTAAGGACAGTGAAGGGAAAGTAGATTTTATGGGGGTAAAAGTAACCAAGCGAAGGCTATCTGGTGGCTAAAATCAAGGCAAGAGTAAAACTTCTTAAGTGATGGCTAGGGGGCTTGAGCCACCGCCTGATTTAAAGGGTTCAGCCGTATCCATCCATCCATCCATCCAGCCGCGAGAACGCCGACTAAGCAAACCAACGTAAGGAAACACTAAAGGCACAGCGTGCGTACACTTTATGGAGGCACAGCGGATCGAGGCGGAAGGCTCATGCGGGAGTAGCTTAGAGATAGGGTAGCATGGAGGGGAACAAAGGATTGGATAAAAGCCAGAACTAAGGGACGGCTATGCTGGCAATGGCTGCAAACCCACCCAGGGGACGACGAAGGAGGTCGAAGTAAGCAACGTGGAAAAAATAAATCGTGGATGGGCAGGACACCCCTAAACAGCTCAGCCATAATTTTTCTCGCGAGCTGAGGCGCTGTTCGGACGAGTGCGCCGACAGCGCGGGTGTGCTCCGAGAATGCATTTCAACATTCAAAAGAAAAATAAATTTTCATGAGCGCGGTACCTAACTGTCTCAGCCAGTGACGTAGCCAGAAATTGTTTTAGGGTGTGTTATAAAAGGAGGGCCTGCGCGCAAACAATATTTTAGTCATTTCTCGGCTTCAACATATCAATGCGGTGTTTTAGATAGCGTGGGCAAAAAAAAAAAGGCCGAAAGGATAGGGGTAGAGGAGATCGAGTGGTCAGAATATTTCGGGGGGCGTTCTGACACCGAAACGCACGAAAGCGTGCCAAGACCGAATATACTGCCACCGCCGCCGCGTTTTGTGAACAACAAGTAGACAAAGACGAAGCCGTGGATACAAGCCGGCAGCTGTGAGAAGGCGGCGATTGGCATATATTCGCAGGATCTAGATTGGAGCTACTCCGTTCGTATCCCTGATTATACTCCTATATTCTTCGCAGAGTTTTTGGCCATTGGTTTGGCTCTTCTCAAAATTCCCAGACATGTCGCACGGGTTCTTATTCTCACAGACTGCCTTTCAGTTATTGTCTCTCTCCAAAATTCGGAAAAATCTTTCTTGACTCGTTCACTTAGGTTTTTTGTTCCGAGCACAGTGCGCGAGATCCGTTTGGTCTGGGTACCTGGGCATTCAGGCGTCTATTTTAACGAGGTGGCTGATTTATTGGCAAGGTCAGCTCTCAGCGCACCTGTAATATATCCCGTCCCTCACCTCATTCTGTTAGCAGCTTCACGTTTCCAGCGGTTCCAACATATTTCAGCCACTTTGAGTGATCCGTTGCTGAATACCGTGGACTTTCAACACCTAAAGTACCCATGGAATATCCGGTGGTGTAAGTCAAGGCTTTGTGAAGTGTCCATGACGCTCCTGCGATGTAGAATCCCTCACTTAAACTTGTACTTATGCAGGTGCGGGTTCGCTGCGACAAACCTTTGTGTATCATGTGGGCAAGTTGAATCAATCGATCATTTTCTCCTCTCTTGCCGGCGGTTCGCGGTTCAGAGAAAGCAATATCTGGAGGTTCCTCTTTCGAGACTTGGACTGCCTCTGTCTCTTACAGTTCTTCTATCGTTCGGTGCGAGTGCCAAGGGATTCCCGTTAAGCAGTGTATGCGGCTACCTTCACGATTACATAAGTGCAACTAATCGATTATCCTGTTAGCTATACACAAAATTCTTTCGCATGTCCAAAAAGGCTAGATTGATTCTATTCCGGATGACTCATACCTCTTGAATTCATTTTATTTTTCCCAATTTTTTTTTTTCTTGATTCAGTCTTCTGACGTTTCCTTCCCCGCGCAAATGCTTCATTGGCATTCTACCCTATACCTTGGCCAATCCCCCCACGTGGGTATGTGCCATATTACTTGAGGAGAAGAAGAAGAAGAAGAAGAAGCAACGGAATCTACAACCAGCGTTTGAACCATGCACGCCCTTCGGCTAGCGTTAAGCTCGACGGCGACGGCCAGGTTTTACCGCGACTTACTGTCGACCGGAGCCACTGGAAAGTGCGAAAATATTTACTGACTGTCGATAATATACACAGAAGCAAATGTTATTAATGAACCAACTAGCTTCATATGATGGTCAGTGGCCACCTACGAGCACATTGAGTAACACCGAATTCCCCATCGAGGAATTACATGGACAACGCCGTAATTAAAGAGCAGCTCTCAAAGAAACTGGTGCATGCTGAAATTATTTAACCTGAGCATTACCGAACCTGGTAGGTAATATATTACATAACTGTGCGCAGTCTTCCAGTAGTAAAATCGGATTTACCATGTCTTCGACAATGCCGCACTTATTTAGGAAAGCTTCCATTAACGTGGTGGCAAATAAACGCAATTACAGAAACTAATAACTGAACCACCATTTTTCTTCCTTCAACATCTCTTTTCCGGTGTCAATAACTGTCTAATGGGCCTACGTGAGAGCACGTACCTCTTCGTGCACACATTTTAGGGTGTGTGGTATCATTTAGGTTATTTAGTTCTTGTGAACTTGTGAAGCCAGCGCGTGCGCTCTAGAATGGCTGGTAACTACCCTGCCCACTGCAACAAAAGGCGCCATCATCATCATGAGTAGCTGGGCGTTCGGGAGTGTGGAAGCACGCGAATGAGGGTGGAAGAAGTGGACGAAGGCGAAGCGCAGATCCGCTGAGAGATGGGCGACGGCTGGGGGGGAATGGCTGTGCCGGTCAGGCCGCTCAGGCCCTTAGAGGAACAACCCGGGCGGGTAAGCGACCCGTCTACCGCGTCGGCCGTGGCGCTGGCGCGCATCCGCCGCGACCTGGAGGAGCTGCGGTTTCGGCCGCTGGCCAACTGGTCTGCGGGGCCGTCGCACAGCAACGATCCGTTCCGGTGGTTAGCGACCCTGCTGGGGCCGGAGGAGACGCCGTACGAGGGAGGCGCCTTCGTGCTCCGCATACGCTTTCCCAAGGACTACCCCTTCAAGCCACCCAAGGTACGAGCGCCTCCGTAGCCAAGGATCCGAGACAGTGTCTTTGAGGTCGCTAAGCCTAATTCCCAAGAGAGGGCACCGCGGCGCGCGCAGACTTAGCATAGGTTCTAGCTTTTGCTGCATGTGACAAAGCTCTGATGATTCCAGTAACGAGGGTAGAAAGAGTATTGAAAGTGCGTTTGGTTGGGCGTGTGTTGAGTGGGGTCAGTAGTCCAATGCTCGCCGGCCAGGGCTTGATTAAACATTTCCTGCTGTCCCGCGAGCACGTTACAAACAGTAACGTTTCTTATACCTAGAGAGTTGCGGATATAATTTTGAAACTCCGCTTACGCATAGCTTTTCTTTGTGGCCATTTTCCGGAGAATAGTCGATAGTGGTGCCAGCTAGGAGAAGCGAATAAAAACTGTCTCCCTTCGTCTTCATGAACTTCAGGCACATTGCAATGTGTTGCTTTTACAGCTTTTTAACTGGTGTATTACCTATTCGTATCACTCTATCGTTTTTTTGTCTTGTTACCTGGAACTAGAGTGTTTACCAAGCATTTCCGTCTTTTTAACTAGTACAGAATTTATTTTGGGGCCTACACGTGTCTGTCTCGCCAGTCACCCAACCTAAGAGTTTCGGCCCCCCTTACACCACACACACTTCAATGCATGACGTCCATGGGAACTTTCGTGACTGATGTGATCAATTTCACTGGCGTACAAAGTGCTGGTTCGTCAAATGACGAGATATTTCGATATGCCTCTTACTTAGTGGTATTCTACCTCTTGTGAGGCTCGGGGCGAGGAGGAAGAATCAAGGACGGCTTCTTATTAAAGATAGAAATATAATTTAATGAAAGTTAGGTGCGGTAGCGCCCATATACACAACACATCACACACAAGGCTTCGGCTGTAGACCGTGGACAACGTAGTGACACTCCAGCAAAACAGGGGCTGCCGCCTGTCATGCATGAGGACGGGAGCCAAGCATGTGCCGCTATCTGTTGCGAGCTGTCATAGGTGCTCATATCTCTCACTTTTAGCCAGCTGTATAAGAAAAGATAGCTAATTTTGCTGCCTTCGAGGTGAGCATGCGTTTCTCTGAGATTGCACCGGTTTCTCCGTACTAAAGCAGCACGTCCGCATTCTGGAGTGGGGCGCGTCCGGTGCAACATCATCGAGGTTCCTAGGATTACAGTCTAACTCCTGAAATGATACGGCATTTCGATAAGCCAAGGCATCGTTAAGTCACTTATTTTAATTAAAAATGTGCGTTTTCTGGCATGCGTCAGCTGACGAGGTTGTGGTGGTGGTGGTGGTAAAAATTTATTATTTACAAGGAGGTGTTTGGGCCCAGGCCGTATGACCCAGGTCCTCACAAATCTAGGTGGAGCCCCTATTCCGGAGCCCCAATGGCTTCTAGCGCCGCTCGCGCCCTGGCGACCAAGGTCCCGCGATAGCCTCCTAGCTTTCCCGCAAGAAACAGGGTCGGGTTGTTGTGCCCGGCTTCCCCATAGCCCAGTGTGTGATTGGCAGGTCGTGAGGGTACACGCTGACGCTCCAACAACAGCAGCCTAAAACAAACTAAACTATTCAAGAGCGGACATGAGTCCGGCGTCGTAGTTATGAGGACCATCCTATTAGGATTACGCGTGATATGCTTGCCACGGACTAATGTCACAAAGCCCGACTTCGCTGTGAAGCCGATGGTGAATACATGGACTCTTTTTTGCCTAAAAGTAATTCCTCCATACACTCGTTCCGCTTGAAGAAAGATCTGACCTGTACAGTTTATTTTCCGGGACAGTGCATGGTGCCTGCCTAGTGTGCCCGATCAAGCGGACAGTGGCAAAAGCGCGCGCGAAAAGTACATCGAAGGCAGTCTTGTGGCGAACGCGAAGAATGATAGTCAACGATGGTTTTCATCATCTATGCCAAATTAAGGTGGCGGCATGCCCTTGAACTAGAGAGGAGTACCCTCTGTTGCCTACAGTATGATGTTCGAAACAGATTTAGACAGGGCTTAATGGAGGCCAATGGTAGAGGTCTTTCCACTTCTGTGGAATTTCAGTTCAGTTCATTTTATTTGGAACATATACACACAAAAGCGGGTGACAACAGCATCTGGGCCCTTAGCGAGCGACTCATGATGATGTAAGTTGAAAGAGAAATGCAGGGCTCTTCAAGAGAAAACGTGCTCGCAACAAACAGGAAGCCTCCTCCTAAACGATATTTCGGGAGTCATCGCTATTTACTTGACAATCAGTCTTCCTTCATGACTCCTAGACATGCACTGACAGCACGGCGGATCTGACTGAAGGATGCATAATGATCAGTTCTCGGCGTTAAATACTTACACTAAAGAACCATCCGCCAAAGACAGTCTTGGCGAGTGTGCAGTCGCACTTGTCCAAAACTACGGAGTCATAGCCCATGTACTAAAAGGAACCAGCGCCAAAGAAAGGCCGGTGGATCATAAAGGAACCGCAGGCAGAATTTGTGGTTGTCGAAAATTTTAAGGGAGGCGTGCAAACGAGTGAAACCGTGGCACTTCGAACAGCATTGCAAAGCACGCTTCCTGTGATAGTCCAAAGAATTGCTTGAGAAACACCTCGAGTAAACGAACCACGCATTCTTTCCTCGTCTTACGACTGAGTTTAGAACCATATTGGTAAGTCAGCACCATTGGGGTATTCCTGAGCGTGATCTGTGGGCATCACGAAACGTCGCAATCCTCTCACCGAGGCTGTGTTTACTAAAAAACAATATTGGAATGTTTCTAAGGTTACAGATGCACCAATTTTCACAAAGGTCTCCTGGAACCAATCAAAGAACCGTGGCATGCGCCTTTCAAAGCATCTCTTTAATCGTCTTCACATGACCGTGAGCATACTCTAAAGCTGTACTTCTTAGACACAGTGACGTTGGTTCAATCGAAACAAGCTGGCGGTCTTGAGTACTGGCGGTAATGACGCAATGACGCCACATCGCCACACTCTACCGACATGAGCTAGGCTACATGGGATATTGGAGGGAGTGAGCTATCCTCTATAGCGGAGAGGGGGGTTACGACTGGGCGGCCTGCTTGTGCCGCACCCCCCCCCGCCACGCAGATACGGGCCGGTGTAGTTTCGGCTACTAGGCTTTGTTCCGGTGCAGCGCCAGCGGTGGGGATGGGTTGGCTGGGGCCCACCCTCTGGGGATGCGAAACCCCATGGGAGTATCAGCTACTCCCAGACGACTAAGGGCTAGTCGAGCTCGTGTGCACGTCTGGCGACCGACGCGCCGGTTTCTGGTTGCGGGGAAATCAGGTACGAGCGGGGGTTCACAGCAGCCAAGCTCCGCGAAAGCGATGCCTCGGGGAAGCAGCCTCACGGCTGACCGCGGGGCCACTAGGGGTCATTGCGGGACGCCGAAGTAGGGGGGCGTAGTGCGACCAGTGCGGAAACCGTCGATGTTGTGGAGTACCGGCGGAGTAGGCGCGGGTCACCTCACTCTAAGCCACGTTCTTGGTTTGTGGCCCAGCCTTGAACACTCCTTCCTCAGTAGGCGCGGAGCAAGCTAGGGGAGAAAATAAAAGCGTGGTGTGTTGGTTGGTTGGAAGCACAGGTGGAGCCCCCGGAGGTTTTAGGCC
Organism: Amblyomma americanum; assembly: GCF_052857255.1. Taxonomy (NCBI): domain Eukaryota; kingdom Metazoa; phylum Arthropoda; class Arachnida; order Ixodida; family Ixodidae; genus Amblyomma; species Amblyomma americanum. The sequence goes on from NC_135504.1 coordinate 58,261,113, forward strand.
ATGGTGCCGAGGGCCGGAGGGCCGACAGGCTGACGACCTAAGCTTCTATTGGCCGGATCACACCACACATACTTCCGGTGTCTGAAAAACCACCAAAAGCACTCGACAGTTAGCAGCTGGAAGATTGGAAATAAACCCTGAAATTCGTGGAGGGGCCCGAGGTAGCTGACCCCGGGTTAGGTTCTCCTGTCTCCGGCGGTTGGACTCTGTTGAGTTTCGTGGGTGGTCCGGCATCCCGTGAGCGGGGCGCACCATTGGGCAATCTTGACGCCCTTCCTGTCCTGGCCAGGCAGGCCACAATGGAGTCAAGACATTCGAAGGATCAAAGCAAAATAACTCGCTGTCCACATTCCCATCCCTATGCTCATGAGTCATAACACCTTTTCCTACAACCATACACATATTCATTTCATCCATCCTCTCCGCTACGTCACAAGGGGAGATCAGGGGAGCCGCCCCGGGCCCGATTACCCGGCTGTGGGTCGCTATGTAGCTTCCCTTCCCCTCATTTTTTTTACATTTTTTTCCATTTACCCACCTACGGGAGTTAAAATTATACCATCACCCTAGGGCCTTTTCATTTATCTTCAAATTGGATTAAGCCTGTTACTGACAATCTTTTTTAGGTTGCCCTAACCTAATATATCTCCTCTATTGCACTCCCTTTAGAGGCGGAGTATGCTGCCTAAGCCCTACGTAGATATACATAACTAAAAATACGGAATGCTTATTGCTGGCAACAGAAAGACTCTAGCAGTATACCAATATTTAAGCCGAAGTTTCTATTCCCTGATTTTGATAAACTCTAGACCTCTAGTGCCACGTTTGCTAACTACATCAGGCCATTATTCTTTCTAGTGGGAATGTATCTCAGTTTCAAAGAGCAAGCATTTTGTTTATTTAGTGATCGAAATTTACCTCAGGAGCTGGGCAGCACACCCCGCCTCTGAAAGAGTGTAGAGGATAGATTGCTTCCGTTAGACTCCCATATCGGCTAATTTGTGTTTATAGTGCACCCTTTCTCGTCGGCCATATTGCGATGCTGAGGACAGCATAACTGCGCCGTTGACACAGAAGCGATCGGGCACTTACAGCGACAGCCTTTAAAGGAATAGTTCTCGAATTTGCAGTGTTGGTGTTGGCGCCCCTCCATGTCATGCGGATTATAGTCAACATGCAGCGACGTCACGCATGACATCTCTCCTGCGCGCCACGCCGAGTTTATAGTCTGAACACACTGATGTCATGAGTGACAGCGTAGTGCAGTCACGTGCAGTCTAGCACAGAAGCAAAGAAATTATAAGGAACAAATAATAATCACGTGCAGTCTAGCACAGAAGCAAAGAAATCATAAGGAACAAATAATAATGCATTGACCACAGCAAAGAACCCTCTCTGAATCTGCCATTGTATAGCAGTGATCTTCCTGTGAGTCCTCAGTCTGACGATGCGGGCTCACCCATGGTCACTACGGGTGATCTTCGAGGGGATTGTCTTTTATACTTTTGCTGTTTTGTCTAAAAACGCCCAAGTTTCGTTACAGATCCTGAACACCCAAAGTATGCGTAAAAAGGGCCCAATTCATCACATTTCCTTCGTGCCGAATGGGTCCGGCGTTGTGACCGTTGTACTGGTGGCCCAGCCAACACGACGCCAACGCTTGACGTAGGCGTAGACGAAAAAGACTAGAAAGACCCTTTCAACACCTTTGCCTGAGTCGCGATTCTGAAGCCCCTCTTGTCCAGGCGTTCTAAGCATTGTACATAAACTGCGTTGCAATCGTTATTCTAGGAGCTCATATGACTCCTCCCTGGCGACAGATGCGCCGAAAGATAAACAGAACAGGGACCGTAAGAGAACCAGGAGACATTAGCCCCGGACTATTTCTCTCTTCCACACGCAAATAAATAGGGGAAGCCATCTTGTCCGGGCAAGAACTTGAACAAATCAGTCAAACTCCGAAGGACAATGCAGAAAATAGGCACATATTTAAACTTGAACTAACTGTGCTTTATTGAAACAAATCCGTCCCCCAGGAAAACAAGCCGAGCATGCACAGCACGACAACTAAGTCGCACACCATGCAGCAACGATGGTTGGCAGATAAAGTACTATCGCCGGTGTGAAAGCAAACTCAGTTCTTTCTGCACAAAAGATATAGCTGCAAAGATATCAAAGATATAGTCGTGCTGATGCAATTATCTCCTTGGATGCTGATGTGATAAGGTTTGAGAATTTCGCACTCCACCGTGCCTTTGCCTCTACCTAGAAGACTAGCATTGGAAAACAGCTGGTAGCAGCCGCAGTCCCGGCAGTAGAGAGCCTGGTTTGCTCCGTCAGTGGGGTTCAAGGAGTTGTGCTCTCGCAGACTGTCAGTGATACATCGACGTGTTTGGCCGATGGGAACTATGTCACAAGTCAGGGGAATCTTGCACACCACACGTGTCGCACATGTAACGTAACCGTTTTCATGCTACGTTGTGCAGACAGGATGTCTGGTTATGCTATGCACCGTTCGTCGTTTCACTGGTTTATTTGTTTCAGACCATGTATGAACTGTCCCAAATCGCAAATCTTCGATGCTGCAATTCTAGCAACGGCGTTTAGTCGCTATATAACGGGGTACTTGCACTCCCAGCTTCAGGAAAAAGGCGGTTAGGACCAGTCCTTTTCTTGCTTCCTACATAACGACCACTATAGGCCTGACCGCTGTCTTTTTGGTTCGCAGGTGAAGATGGTTACAAAGATTTACCATCCAAACCTCGTTGCGGAAACCCCCGTTTGCCTGGACATACTCACGTCAAACTGGTCTCCGGCTGTGTCCATATCGGACGTGATGCTCTCCATCTGCTCCCTCCTGCGGGCCCCGGACATGGACCACCCTCTTAACCACGAGGTGGCGCTAGTCTACAAAGAAAACCCCGCCCTGTTCAGGTCTACGGCGCGCCGCTGGACCGAGGAGCACGCCATCTTGAAGTGACCATGGTCATGGGGCTGCCTCTTGACGCCACCTGGGTATCGACGCACCAGGGGTACATAGGCTGAGCGACCAGGGACAGCTGTTGCAACCAAACGAATTCAGCACACTTGCAGCGTCCCTTACGGGAAAGCCTTGTCGTGGCCCATTAAACGGCGGCTCAGGCAATGGAACAACACTTTTGGTCCGGTGTAATAGCCGGTAAAGGGAACTAATAACGCTCTTCCGATGCATGGGCTTAAGTCTTCTTGCATCATGAAGAACACATGCATGCAAAAGTGGGTTCAGCGCTGCTTATTGCGCTATTGGCATTACTGAACTGGGTCTCACCTGTACAGTCCCAGTTGTCAAGCTGGAAAGCTTGTGTTCGGGCTTCAGTGTTGCTGATATCCCCAGACGCAAGTATAAATTTGAAGGCACACTTCCTCTGTATTTTGGAACACACTTCAGACTAGTTTGCTCAGTAACTACGCACACAGCAGGCTGAGATTTATTTTATTCACCTTTGCCTCATATTTACGTCGCCTGGAATTCTTCCTTTGTGTCAAATATTTGCAGTCCGGTGGTTTTGTTTTTGATTCCAAACTTTTCTTTCTATTTTCGTAGAATAAGACTCTGCAAGAAACATCCTAATGTGTAGACGAGAACCACTGCGTTAGTAGCTTTCTTTGTCTCTCGACGTGAAGCTGGAAAGAATATTTGTCTGTTCTTGTTCTAATAATCTACTAAATGAAAGAAACATGTATTTTTAAATATTTTAGTACAAAGACAAATTAGATATCTGTTTTTCGGCAGAAACAACTTTCACGTAAATATACTTCTAGTAGCCGCTAGACATGTAGTCAGAGCAAGTGCAAGTTTCACCCTTCATCTCTCCTCACTGTGATCTCCTCCCTGATCTGCTCTGCATCTTGCGCATTGAAGCGCCTTCGACGACGGCCCACCCCACGCAGTAAGTAGCACGATATCGCACCCCGTAGATATCCCGAATATCTTGGCACACCACCACGCATACAAGAGGGAGTAAAACACTGGTAAAACCTGCTGATTCTTAGATTTTTATTCGAAGTATGGCATTCTGGGAACAAGCATTGGTGCTCGTCAACTCGCTGACATTTTAGCTACATGCGTGGAGGCGCCTCTGGAAGAGACTTGTCTGGTGGGCTAGCTGCTCGAAAAAAAATTTTCGGCGTGAACAACTGATTTGGGCGAGTATTGCCACAAAAAAGCTCGTTCCTCATCTCGCTCGTGAAAGCACGCAAAGTCGCTTGGTCTTACAAACGCTGCCCCTGACAGGAATCGCTGTCATAGCATGGCGCCACGGCGCCGCGACATTTTCCGGAAACATCGTCGCCGTGGCTACCGCTGCAGCAAAAAAAAGCACAAGCCAGGCACGAGTTTCGTGACACCAAGGTAAAAGCTGATTGTTCGCAGCTTCAGTGTTCCCCGGCAATCTTTACATATTGGCGGACCGTAGGCAAAGAATACTTTACAAAAGAAAGCAGCACAAAATGGTTACGCTGTAACACGGTTATTCAAAAAACCTATTTCATAAGAAAGATGAGCTCGGATGGTGTTAAGGTATCAATGGCGGCTTCTAGGTGGGAATTTAAAAGCCGCAACAAGGGTGCACGTTTACAATGATTTGGTGGCCGTAATTGGTTCTATGGACCTCCTTCACCCCGCGACGTCACGAAGATGCGGTGGCGCTGATGTTAGCAGCGACTTTCGCATGGTAGGCAAAACAGGTTCCGCTTGCCCGTGTCTACCGCAGCTGCCGCAGCTACCGGCGGCTGCTTCAAGCCTGTGCACCGCAGAAGCAGCATGTATTGACCAGCTGCGTCACTGCTGGATCCGCGTAGTAGCATAAAAAATATTAAATTAGCCTCGATAGGCTTCTCGCGCATAAATGCCGCATTCGGAAACTGGCTAACAGGCATTGGGCCACGATAGTAAAGCGCGAAGTCTGGGAGTCGATAGGCACTGCCACTCAATGCACATAATAGCATGCAAGTTACTGCGTTCATTCACCTGAACTTCAGGATAGTATAGGCTGATAATTGCTCAAGGAAAAAAAGACATATGTAGCTGCACACGTACTTATCACCCTGAGCCGGGGTGCACGGGGCGCCGACAGGTTCACTCGCCCCCAAGGAATGCGTTTTTTTGTTAATAGCACACCATGTTTTAATGGCGCGTTTTGTGACATTTAATATTTACTTGAAACTGTTTCTTGATATGACGACGTAATTATTTCATTCGAGTAGAAAGAAGTCTGGTAAGTTGTGTCAATCTTGCGCGGTCGCGTTGGTGTGCTTAGAATAGCACGTACCTTAAGTGTGCTAAACGCCATATGCTTTTTCATTGTATCATGCATGTGTCATGTTTCATGAGGTAATACATGATCGCGAAGCTTGTTTGGAAAGAAGCAGCCGCAGGCGTGCTACTAACAGACACGTGGCGAGATTGAGAGGGGACGTGGCATGAAAAGTGTTTTCGTTATTCATGCATGCGATATGTAACTAAACTTGGTGCAAATAAAATTCCTACGCTAGTTTCAGTCATTCCTTTTATTTATAGCTATACCTGATGCAGTTCTGGGCAATTATAATTAACACCGTCGTCAAGTCCCCCCAAGGTCTCAAATAATTGAGTATATAGTGCGCAGTTTTTTATGCCAGCATGTACATAAAGCCCTGTTCTGTATGATGACGCGATTAGTTCTTTTTCTATATGATCAGTACTTATGCATGCATAGTTACATGAAAACGTTTCAAACAAAAATTAACTAACACAATACTGCACCTGTAGGGAAAAAAATCGAGAGATTTATTACGCTCCTCAACGTCTCAGGAATAGATTGCGACAAATTGAATCATTTGATTTTCATGCGAATTACGAAGGTGAGTGATCCAGTCGCAGAAAATGTGAGAGGTCAGAAAACGAACCTTAAAGTTTATTCCCTCGTTTATGGCATCTTCGCTTTCGCTTTGGTCAAAGAAATGCGGCACTGAAATCAAAGAAATTACCTCACAATTTTTGACGACCACACTTCTAAAAAGCGTAATTTATAAATTTGCACTCAATATTTTGCTATAATTTTTCGTCACGAAACTAGACTTCAGGGCTGGGAAAGAAAATAATTCTAGAAATCAAAAATTTTCACCAAATCGACCAGCTTAACAAGAGGACAAGTCGGCCTGGCTGGTGCGTGGTCATGCGGCTAAAAACAGCGCTAAGCGAGACAGGAGATCGGGGACACGACGCTGTCCCCACTTTTCGCGCAGCGCGACACGTACGTATGTCAGCAGACGATGAGCGCATGTGTGCTCCGACGAAAAAACGCCAGCACTTCCCCTCAATACTGTCCCGAAGTAAAATAATTCCGGCTAGTGCAGAGTGTCAAAACTTGTTTTATTCAATGCCTAGCGCATAAATAAACGGCAGGAACGCTTTCTACATGTTTACTACTAACCATATATACAATACACAGTGGCAAACTATTTCTCTTTATAGGCCACACGTGGCCAACGCCAGCTCGTGTACTTCGACAAATTACTAAGTTGGAAGCATCGACCATTGCTATGATTCGCAGAAACTGGAAACGCGCCTACAAGCCTTGAAAACCCGCGCTCAACACCTATCCGCGACGCCACTCCCCGACCTTTTGCCTACCACGAGCTCGCTAGCGACTGCAGCGCCACCTCGTTTGTTTACAAACATGCAGGAGGTCCATAAGGAGGAATGATCCATATTTCATGGCGGCGTGTATTATTTTTTGATTGCTTGTATTATTTCCGTGTATTCTGTTCTAGGTTGGCTACATTTGTTATTAAGTTGTTTATATCTTTTAGAAAGAAGAAGTATTAAGTTGTTTATATCTTTTAGAAAGAATAAGTAGGTTCGTAAGAGATTTCGCATGTTTTGTCAGCCTCCAAACAACTTTCAAATTATTCGCACAAGGAGTGAAGAAGATGCGTGCCTCGCACGAGGTAAGAACAGCGCGGAGCAAAACATGCTAGCGTCAATAAGACATGCATTGCACCTTTATTTTTCGGTCTCATCACTGTTTAATATTCCGATGAGTTTAGGGAAATTACCACTGTTGCTTCCGACAAGATTTTCTAGCACAAAAGCGAGGGAGTTTTCAAAGTCTGTATAACCGGCGTGCCCACTCGTCACTTAGTTTCCGAAATCGTGTTCAACTGGTTTTACTTAACGGTGTAAAAGCATGCAAGCCTACGAAAAATGTCACGATATGTATGTTCCGCCACTCGCGATTGACAGAAATCAAGAAATAGAATCCTTGCCCGATCTTGACTACCCAGTGTCCTTAAGTAGCACTCATGAACAGTCTTTCCGGTTACCAGCTAATATGCGCTAGGAAACAAACCAGCCATGCTATCGTGTGCAAGCGTAAGGCAGAGGATAGTAATTCTTCACCTTGACGTGAGAAAGGCGAGACAGGTGAGCAGAAGCTATTATGGTAGTGCTTCCCAGCCCCCTGCAAGAAACACACTCCGACGCACCGATGGATGACCGACTAAGTTCACACGCACTTTGGTAAAGATAGGATTGACAGAACTTGTGCTCCTGAATATCACTCCGTATGCTGAAGCTAGTCGCAGAGGAGGACACCGCAGTAGTTTTGATTACCCGGGGTAGTTTAAAAGTAGTAACACCAAATATTTGGCTTTCAGATTTTTTTTTACTCCATTGGTACACGAGACTTTAGTGAACATGGATCCCCACATGGAATTCTTCTGCCTCGGGTAAACAATATAAAATATTTTTACGCAATTTCGGTTTTAGTTTCAACAGCCATACAGTAGCTAGGACGTAATAGCTAAGGTTGGGGTGGCTACAACACAGCTGTTCAAAACCAAATCTTTACGACAGAACTACAGTTAAAATTAATTTCCGGGAACAGATCAACTTCATGTGTCAATCCAAAATTTACTGATACCTTGAGCATAACAGGAAAGAACACACCACGAAAATTTGTTGCTGGTCTTTGCTGGAATCTCTGAATAAGAGAAGAAAATGAGATTAAACAATAATTTCCACCCGCCGCGGTGGCTCAGTGATTAGGGTGCTCGGCTACTGATCCAGAGCACCCGGGTCCCAACCCGACCGCGGCGGCTGCGTTTCGATGGAGGCGAAACGCTAAGGCGCCCGTGTGCTGTGCGATGTCAGTGCACGTTAAAGAACCCCAGGCGGTCTAAATAAATATCCGGAGCCCTCCACCACGGCACCTCCTTCTTCCTTTCTTCTTTCACTTCCTCCTTTATCCCTTCCCTTACGGCGCGGTTCAGGTGTCCAACGATATATGAGACAGATACTGCGCCATTTCCTTTCCCCCCAAAAAAAAACAATTATTATTAATATTTTAAAGTATGCCAAACTTTTTCCACAGGGGTGTTTTTCCATTTCGCCTCCATTGAAGTGTTGCCTGTGTGTCCAGATGAAGCCTGCGAGCTCGTGTTCTGTAACCAACTGCAAAAACACTACTACAGGTAATTCGTTTAACACCTTTACTGCATATTTCGTATTCCCATACACTAGTTCCTTGTCAATTTCTCACAAATGCCATTGAATAACTACCTGAGATCGCTTAAAACGAATGAATAAACGTTTCAATCGGTTGTGGTATCACGCCAAAAATTTTTCCAATTCTTTTAAACACGAAATCGCATTTTCGCTACTGCGATTTGCCAGTTTTACAGCTGGTGATGATGATGATAAAAATTTACTTCATCAAAGATCAATTAATTTCTTACTGTAATCTGATCGGCTGCCTTGCTAACATTTCTATTATTATTAATATATTTTAATAGTTTTTTTAATCACTCGGCTGCAAGTCTCACAGCGTCGATCTCCTGCGTGAGTTATACATTCCGTGGTTTTTTTCGGTGTTTCTTCTTTTCCTTTACTTCTCTCTTCCCCAGCAATCATTTTATTCTCGTCCATGAAAAAATTCGTCTCAAAAACTCTCTGTGCACCCCATTTCATGGCCGATCCCCAAAATTGGGCATGTGCCATTCTTTGAGGATAACAACAACAATTTTCAGATCTTCAATTGGTGTCAAGTCTTTTTTTTCTCCTTGACCTTGGGGATCAGTGAAATGACATGTTGCGACTTCCAAGGCCCGATGCACGACCACCTTTTGGGTTTTAGGATCCGAGCTGGTTACCGTATACTCCCACTCTGCTTGGTTAAAAAGGTCTGTGGGAGCTAGGTTCCCATGGCATTCGTACAACATAAAAGCTATATCGGCCTTTGGATGGCTACAGAATATGCATATTGGATAACATGATCCGGGATAAATAATCGACCATTTACACGCAGGAAAATCGCCAATCATTCCCTACGGGCATGTGCGTATCCTAGGCAGGATGAAGAAAAAGAAGAGGTACTTATCACAGCGCTTGACATCGGGCGAGGCTTGGTCCCCTTGCTGTGCAGTCAGACGAACGTGGTCATCTTTGTGGGCGCTGAGGACTTCAGCCACCACGACTATCGTGAGTACAAATCATCTCCTAATTGCATGCAACCCACCACTCTCAGTCCACAACCGAGTCTTCGAGTTCGCACTAAACGCCCTTTGAACCCTGCGTCCGTGCCAGAACGCTGACTCAACAAGCTGGGCTGTGAAGGCAACGCTCGCCTGCTGCTCGAAGGACGGATTTGGACACGGGTTGTGGTTTAAACTTTCCTTAATAAAGGATGAGAAACTGCTAGTCTATTGGGTACGGTGTTAATGGTGTAATGAGATGTAGGCATAGAGTTTATTGCTATTATTTAGACAAGCGTCAGGCCGTGACGTCCGAGAGATGCGGCGGCGCTGGCGTCAGCAGTGACTTTCGTTGTGTAGGCAAAAAGCGGGACCTTCCGCATTGGGTGCGCCACGCTTGCGTGTTTTTGGGCACAATTCACGGCGTGCCGACAAATTGTGGTGCGGTTGGTTGAGCCGCAATGCAGAAGAAAGGAAGCGGCATAAGTTTCCACGGGTTTATTGCAGTCAGATAGGCGCGAAAGCGACGGGCAGGGGCCGAGGAGCAAGACAAGTTCGGCGACGGATCGGCTTCGCGGATTACAGCCGAGCTCGTGGGTTATTACGCCGAGCTAATTTCACCCCTTGTTATTACATTGCGTTTCTGCATTCAAATCTAATAAGTTGGTTCGCATCCCTTACTTCGCATCGTTGCTGTTCGGTCGATGGGTGAACTGTGAAAAAATAAATTAACGCCTGTAACCCGTTCTCATTCAGTCGTGCTCTCAGCATAAGTTTAGGCGCGATATTACGCGTGCTCGGGATCGTGAGTTGAACTCGGGGGGCCTTTTTCAGATGCTTATCACCCGGACAACGTCCTGAACATCACTTCGCGCAAAAGTAAAGACAAAAATTAAGCTGCCGCCAGTCGCCTTAATTCAGCGTCCACACCGTGCCGCGCTGGAAGAAGCACCGGACTCGGGCAGTAGCACGCACGATGGTTTTTTCTCTGTGTTCATTTTCGGGAATTTCAACAAGTGTGTCGTTTCAACGCCGGTTCAACGACGCTATAGGATCTCGACAATGTCGCGCAGTGTTATTTCCCAACTTAATTGAATTTTCACATTGTACGTCGATCAGAACCTGGCAAACACAGCAAATTCCGCGCCAAAAACCACCCAACCAAGCAGAATGCGCACACATGAATAAATTCTAAAATAAGAAGCAAACGTTTGTAGCTTACCAAAGTGAGCGTAAATTTCGTTTGGAGCTCGAGGAAAACGTTTATGAATGCGCTCGTGGAGCTCTCGAATCACATTTGCCTTATTCAAAGCAGCTATATTGTTCATTAATTTCCAAGTTCTCCGGAGGGAAGCGGCTATGTGAAAATAGGAAGCACATTACAAGGTTCGTCGTGTCAGAAAGCTGATTCGCGTCGTGCATCACGTCGTCCTATCTTGCACTAGCGATCGGATATGCTTTATCGGCCCATAAGTTGAGAACTTGTAGCAACATAGCATAGCAACATAGCTTAAGTTGAGAACTGTAGACGATTAGTTCCTCCCCATACCTCGCGCCTTCCTACGACACAGATTGACACAGCGCAACGGAACGAGGACGAGAAGAAACACGAAACACAGGACGGGCGCTGACTCTCGACTTGCAGGTGGTGACAGCTACCAGGTTGACCAGGGCTATATCAGAATCGTGCATAGGTCGTTGACAGAAAAAAAAAGAGCCCAATGTAGGAGAAATATGTTCTAAGATGATTCTGGTGTGGGCTAGTTGGTGCCTACTTTCAGCGCCCACCCTGTGTTTCGTGTTTCTTCTTCTCGTCCTCGTTCCGTTGCGCTGTGTCAATCTGTGTCGTAGAAAGTATGCATCAACTAGCCCACACCAGAATCATCGCGCCTTCATCTGCCGTAGCACTGCGCTGTTACTTGCCGCCAACTAGGAGCGGAGAAGCACCCGATGCAGCGCTCCGCCTACTAATTCCGTCTGGCGAACAGGCTGAAAAAGTACAGAACTACTCTCCGAGCATCAACAAAAATGTTTCTAACCACAAGCGACGCGCACGCTTTGAAATATTCGCATACACCTGTTGGTTTCGAAGGCAGCGTAGCTTGGCGCCGTGTAGGCGCGCTGCGTTTTGCCTACACCCCGCGTCGCTGCCGACCGCAGCGCCACCTTTGTTTACAAACATGACGCTTGTCTATAGAGGGAAAGCTGGGCCACCACGGGCGCTCAAAGCATCAAGGGCCGGTGAGCTACTTGGTGCGGGACAGTCGGATTTTTTCTGGAACACAGAGTGGTGTTACTGAGATGTCCCATTTCGTCCATGGCGCGCCCCGCGCGCAGACGACTTTGGCACAAACGTAGTGCGCAAAAGACATAGTAGCGAAAACGCAACAGCACATGACGCAAATAAAAGGTTTGTTTTCCGAAGCGCCGTTAAAAAACCTTGTAAAGTGTTTATGTGGCCACATTTTTTAAACATATTTCTTTTTAAAAGTGCGCCTGTTAAGCACGAACTGTTGTATTTTGGTGTGTACAATATTTGACCAATAGGAGAGCAAGCCATCGATTACGTTGAGCAAACTTTACTTTTACATGCTTCTCTGCCCGTTTGTTGCAATTTGTCGACATGATATGGAATGTTAGGGCATTCTTTATCATCGAACAACGTTTATTTTTCCATTATTTTTTGGGCCAAAAGCTCTCGTTCTCCAGTCGGTAGGTCCGTCCCATGATGCTTAGAGCGCCCATGGTGGCGGAGGTGGTCTCGAGGAAGCTCCATGCAAACTCCCATAGACGGGGCGCCAGCTTTCCCTCTAGGTAAGCGTAAAAGAAACTCTTGGATGTAGTCACGTGAGGCGTCATTTCTGATCATGTTTAAGGCTTTTCTATGCTCTAACTGGGCATTTAGTTTGCCAAATGGCGCCGCGTTCCTTTGCGGAATGCAACAAACGCGTAAACGCTGCTTCCGTGGCAGCTTCGTTTTCCGCTTTCTCGCCTGCCATGGCGCCTTATTTTGAGCTTAAAAGGGCTCTGAAACGCCTTCCGAGGAGAGCACATTAACTCACTTAATCACGGCACTGTGTTGCCATGAAAACCAGAGCCAAATAATACTCCTCTACACGCAGCAGACGACCCACAATCACGCGTCAAAAGAGAGTAGAGAGTTTTAGTTTCAAGTACGTAGAGGCTTCACGTACGTAGAGCTCGTACGGGTGACCAGTGCGCATGCGCAGAATGCAAAGGGTATGCGCGAGTCTCACGTACGTACGTGAGATTCGGATTCTTAGGTTGCGGTCTCTGCGTTGCTTGCGTACGTAGCGTTGACAAACATGGCGGCGCCCTGCCCGCCGCTTCACAGCGATAACAGCTTCGTCGCTAATCCCTCGAGGCGATATCGTGTTCTAAACTGTTGTATTCGCCTTCGATTTGCCCATTCTTACCCTCGCATAAGGTTTCAAGCGACAAATAGCTTTTGTTTTTCAGACAGAAGGGCGATTTTTCAGCTGTTAAGCCTGACGAAGTAGCATTGGTCGTCGTCATAGCAACGGTTTCGCTATGAATGGCTTGGCTTAAAGACTTATCTTGGATGATTTAGGCTACAACTAGTGTCTGTGTTTCTTAGTAGATGGCGCTAGGCGCAACGCGCGGCGTGCTTCGCGTACGTGTAACTATAAGGGTTTTAAACGACCTGCGTGCAGGCTACGTAGACTTCTCACGTTTGCGTACGTGAACCTTCTACGTACGTGAAACTAAAACTCTCTAAAGTTGGCGAGCCCTTCCCGGCGACTTCTTCATGCTCGCACCCTCCTCCGTCCCCCGCATCTGCGTATACAAGGAGAGATGTGGCCATTGCTTAGATTCTTTCAGACCTCAGGCAGCTGCCGTGGCCGCGGCCAATAAGCCGCTTAGCTCCGGCGGGTCGGGAAGCTCCGCTCCCAGAGGCTGGTCGGCGAAGGAGCGCCTACCGGCGTCGAGAGGAGAGGGAAAGTCGCGAAGACGCTGAAATTCAAATTTTAACTACAGATAACTCACCTTCTACAAAGCGCATTTAAAAAATCATTGCTGGACACTATTCGAGAAGCAGCATGCTTCTATATGCCAGGCATGCCGCAACTTTATTAGAGCCACTTCACAGCCCCTTTAAAGTAGTATGCATCGCGCTCTTTCGCCTGCATGACGGGGCGGAAAATTAAAAATTTTAAGAGCTCTTACCACTTACATTTGCTCATATCGCGTCGGTTTCTCCGACCGCTCTCAGATTTCAAGATGACGGCTAAATCATGTGATCATAGCCTTAGCAACGCAGGCCTGCAAAATTTGAAACTGGTGCCACTTCGAGTCGCCACTCGTGGCAAAATTGTGGCCCACCCGTTTGGCGCCGAGGGTTTGGAGAGGTGGCAACCGAATTGGCACAATAGAGCGCACAAAGTTGTTAGCCGAGTTGAAACCTGGTATGTGTGAGGGATTCGTACCGACGACCTATGTTCCTCGAAACCGTAATGGGAGGCGACCTTCGGATGGTCGTAGCGGGCGAACCAGTGGTCGCAGAGGGATGCGAGTGGTATCAAACGAATCGTCATTTCGTGACGTACACGTTCGTATCTAAATTTATTGAAAGCATAGGAGAAAACAACTTAGCTAACGCTCTTCATTTGGTATCGCATTCCCGAACCATGGGTTTGTTTTAACGCGATAGCGTGAAGGAGCTCGTGTCGCAGAAAATGCTTCTACGTGGTTTGCTCCTGTCATTTCCTTCTTGCACGAGCGAGATGTATATATTCGACGAATGTGCATTATAATCTGGTTTTTAGTCAGCGTCGTGTCCCGTCTCTCCCTTCTTTCTCTCGTGCTGCGCTGTTCCCGCCACAAGATCAGGCACCAACAAGCCCAACTTTTCACCTTGCTGCAGTACCCCAGATGGCGCAGCCTGTCAAATCTGCTGCTCCGCTCGCCTAGACGAAAATTGTCCGCGCAGACGACTGCAGTTTTTCGCCGATTCCGGACACTTCAGGCAATTTCTGATGTTTAAATTAAGTATTGAAAAACTCAGACTATCATTAGCTATCCTATGGCCTGTGCTTGAACCCAAACAGGCAAGTAGTTTGCGCAGGAGACTTTTTCACAACTCAGAAAGATAAATGCGGAACACCTTTAGAATAGCGAGGATCTCTCTTATGGCAGTGTTTACGCAACCGACGACTTGAGATGTTGTCGCACATTTGCTGCTTCGCGCACGTTCGCGATATTAGAGGTTAACACACTAAATTCATTACACCGAGGTCCAAACATGAAAGTTTCTTATAATCAAGGTGGTGAAATATTATACTTAGGTTTAATTTAGGTTAGGTTGTTACATCCGAGTCATACACGAAAGTTCGTTGTATCCGAAGGGGCATACTTAGGTTCGGTATAACTGAGGTCAACAATCGAAAGGTCGTTATGTCCGAATTAGTATACCAAGTTCGTTCGTAGGCAGAGGGCCAGGTTGCCATCTGCCACCTACTAACAGACGGCGTTCGCTATTTCCGCTTGCAAAGGACCCTTATAATGCTAGCAAACTACTAATGAAATAACGGTGGCACTGAACGGCTTTTCACTAAAAAGACTATATTTTATAGCTCTTTGCATATGCCCGTCTTGCCACCCTTTGTATATACACTGCCTTCCCTGTGTGTGCCGAGGACCTCGAAACTTTCTGTCAGATTTATTTGTCGCCCATGTGGTTTGTTTGTTCTCATTTTTAATAATCTCCTGAGTGGGTCTGGTCCTCAGTCCTTCTAAAAGTGCTAGAAGGCATACATAGAATAAGATAGATTAAGTTATGCTAAATTTCTGCTTCATTACTCCACTTTTCAGTTTATTTATTTTATTGCAAAACATTCTTTTTAGAATCTCTTGAAATGCAGCTTAGACATCACGCCAAACTGGTCTGCATTTCAATTCGCGGGCTTCCACATATCATGAACTGTCATGCTTTCAGGAATCCTAGCCAATTAAGTCAGCAGTAATAGTTGTCAATGCAGCGCGTTCGAATCTCTAACATCGCCGCTGTGTGCAGGCTGGACTGAAAGCACGAGTGACCTTCAAATTCACTTGAGCGTAACGCGCTTCGCCGACTGCCCACCTGGGCTACCCCAAGAAGGTTGACCACAAGGTGCGCCATGGCCCTGGAACGCCTCAAGAAGGAGCTGAGAGAGATGAGCGTCGACCCCCCGGACAACTGTTCCGCCGGTCTTGTGGACCACTCCAACCTGTTTGCCTGGCAGGCCACTATCACGGGAGCCGAGGACAGCCCCTACGAAGGAGGGGTGTTCAAGCTCAGCATCAATTTCCCCAAGGAATATCCTTTCCTGCCTCCCAGGGTACGCATGGCTGCCGTTGAAATGACAGAAATTTAAAATTGCACTACCCACCGCGGTGGCTCAGTGGTTAGGGCGCTCGACTACTGATCCGGAGTTCCCGGGTTCGAACCCGACCGCGGCGGCTGCGTTTTTATGGAGGAAAAACGCTAAGGCGCCCGTGTGCTGTGCGATGTGGGTGGTGGTGAAAACTTTTAATTGCTGCAATAGAGCTTGGGAGCCACAGAGTGGCCCCGCTACATGGTCGGCGTCCATAGTCCGGAACATCGCATGACAATGCCCCGTCTCTCGCCCGTTTCACCAGAGCCCTTTGGGACTCAAGCGAGGAGCAGTTGAGGAGGGCAGTCTCCCATGCCTCTCTGGAAGGGGAAGGGGGGAGGTGGGGATTTTGAGTACATGCCCACACCATGTGGAAGATATCACAGGTCTCCCCACAGTGCGGGCATCGCCCATCCGTGTTAGGATCGTAATGCTTTAAGATTGCAGGACAGAGCAGAGTACCTGTCTGCAGGCGCCTTAAAGTTCGCTCCTCCGTCTTACTCAGCCCCTTGGCAGGGGCCGGGAAAAGGCGGTGGTTGTCGCTATAATGCGTTATTATTTCCCTGAATCGCAGCAGCGGCTGGTTAGTCTCCGAGCCAGAAGAGCTGGGATGAGGAGCCCGGTTAATAAGCGCTCGGGCAGCAGCGTCAGCGGCCTCATTACCTCGTACGCCCTGATGGCCAGGAGCCCAAATGATTCTTTTCGGTGTTGGATCAGTGGCAGTCCGCCTTAGAATGCAAGCAGCTGAGGGGGAGATCTCCCCAGCCAAGTAGTGATCACATGCTTTTCGGGAGTCCTTAATGATGATTCTCGAATTGGCGGGGGCGGCAGCAAGCGCTATCGCTACTTACTCGGCTCGCATTGAATTCCGGGTTCGAAAAGAGAGTCCATCGACGTGCATTTCCTGGTGAACAACAGCGGCCGTGTAAAATCCCGTGGGCGACGGCCCTGCTACGTCTACATGATATACACCGGGTCGGGAGCCGTGTTGTCTCTCAAGAGCCCGAGCCCGCGCTTGTCGTCTGTTTTCGTGCATGTCGGTGTCCATGTTACGGGGGAGCGGGGAGACCCAGAGCATATGGCGCCACAGTACCGGGATACTCCGTCTCCTCTGGAGTGCAGTCGTGTTGGATGTGTAAGCGGTTTAGCAGGCGGCGCCCAGGGGCCGTCTGCATGAGCCGCGTGTATTGGTTCAAGAGGTGGGCCTCCCGCAGCTCCTGGTAGGAGTTTAGCACCCCCAATGCCTTCAGTTTGGCATTAGAGGTAGCCACCGGGAGATCCAGGGCTCGCTTAGTTGCCTTGCGGATGATGGCGTCTATTCGCGCCTCGTCTTGCTTAGTAGTGCGGAGATATGGCACGGCGTAGAGGATCCGGCTAGTCACGAAGGCATAGACGAGCCAAAGCGCGAACCATGCCCCGCAGATCGCCCCGCTTGTTGGAAACGCGGCGGATCATGCGCCCTACCTGTTCGCCTACTCTCTTGAGTTTCACAATGGTGGAGTCCGGTCTGAGTCTGGGGTGAATGAAAAGGCCCAGAATACGGAGCTCCTCCACCTCTCTAATAGGACCTCCTGACTGAGAGATGTGAATTGCTGTCCTATCCTTTGGGTTCGCTCTGACATGCAGAAGCTCTGATTTCGCTGGAGCACATTGGAGCCCACAGTCCATAGCATACGCATCGACTATGGAAGCGGCCTGCTGCAGCCGGGCCTCCATGTCCCCAAGGCTCCCCTCAGCGGTCCAAATTGTAATGTCATCTGCATATAACGCGTGTTGAATGCCTTCCACCCGGGCCAGTTGGCTTGGGAGGCGCATCATAACTATGTTGAACAGGAGCGCTGATAACACCGCTCCCTGAGGGGTACCCCGTGTTCCCATCATGTAAGGGCCGTATTCCTCGCCCTCAATCCGAAGGAAGGCCTGGCGATTAGTCAAGAAATCTCTTACATACGCGTAGGCCCTAGCCCCACAATCGGTAGAACTCAAGTTGGCCAGGATGCTTCCGTGTTTAACATTGTCGAAAGCCCCTTTCAGGTCAAGGGCGAGGATGGCTTTGTCATTGTGTTGCATAGTTGTGGGTCGTATTACATCCCTGTGCAGCTGGAGAAGGACATCCTGTGCAGACATGTGGGGGCGAAACCCGAACAGGGTGACTGCAAAGACGCCCTTACTCTCCAGGTATGGAGAGAGGCGATCCCGAACCATCGTCTCCATAAGCTTGCCCGCACATGAGGTCAGTGATATGGGCCTCAGGTTGTCCGTATTCACGGCCTTACCTGTTTTAGGGATAAACATCACAAGTGACGTTTTCCACTCGGGAGGGAGTGGACGCCTGTCCCAGATCTGGTTTATGTATTCTAATAAATGGAGGTAGGCTGGGTCCGGTAGGTTCGCCAACAGGTTCACTGTTATGTGATCCCGTCCCGGAGCCGTACCCCGGCGCATTTTTGCTAAGGCCGCCTTAAGGTCGTGCAACTCAAAAGGGGCATCAAGTGTTTCATTAGGCCTGCCAGAGTACATGTACTCAGGCCCAGGCGGGTCCTCCGTACGACAGAGATATCTGTCGCACAGAGTGTCCGCAGGTTGCGCCGTCGTACCTTGATACCCTTGCAGAGCCCGCCGGAGCTGCTTTTGCGTCTCCCCTCTCGTTTGGGAGGGGTCCATTAGACTGCGAAAGAGACGCCACGTCCCCTTCGAGCTCATCTGATGAGCTGCGGCGTCGCAGCGTGGTATCCAATTTGAATCTGAGAGTTCGGCAGCATACGCTGCAGCCTGCTGTGTGAGTTTGGCTATGCGGTCGCGTAATTTGCGATTAGTTTTCTGCTTTTTCCACCGTTCAGTTAAGCTCCGGCGCGCCTCCCACAAATGCAGGAGGTGGGTGTCTACTGCGGGGATCTCTTCGGTGGTTTGTAGTGTTGTGACGTGTTGTTTCTGAATGTTGTATATGTGGTTAGCCCACTCCGCGTACCCGCCGGAAAATAGTACGGGAGGGATAGTGTGATTTCGGAATTTGTGCCAATCGGTCAGCTTGGCCTGACCCCATTTTTTGCGCGCTGCCGTCGCCATGAGTGTAATCCGGAGAAGGAGGTGATCGCTGCCTAGAGAATCTCCCAAGTTCTCCCAAGCAGCCGCTCTAGCATTTTTAACGAGAGAAAGGTCGGGACACGTGTCGCGGGTTACCGAATTCCCCACTCGGGTGGGATACGCCGGGTCCGTGAGCAACGTGAGGCTGAGAGTGGAGATGAGCTCCGCCAGCTTACGTCCTCTTGCCTGTTCGAAGTGGTAGCCCCAATGAAGGCTGGGAGCATTGAAGTCTCCAACGATCACTAGAGGTTCTTTGGTTGCCATTTTTATCGCGCGAAGGAAGATTTCATTAAAAGTTATGCGCGGCTTATGCGGAGGGCAGTATATGTTGAGAATATGTATTGACGGGTCGCGGCGTCTGAGAGGCAGTACCCGGACCATTGTATATTCTTGCTCGATACTCAAGTCTAAGTCGACCTGAACCACGGTGTAAGCTTTATTCACCAAGATGCACATAGAGGCGCCCCCCTGAAAGGTGCTGTAGCCTGATAATTTAGCGTCTATGCCGGGCTCCTGCAGGGCAATGAGTGCCGGCATGTCTCCTAGGGACTGCAGGTAGAGCTGGAGGTGTGACCGTTTTTTCCAAGCTCTGAAACCCCTGCAGTTCCATTGGATGATCTGGAATTTTTCAAGGTTTTTATCATTCCTATTAGATCTGCTAGCCATTTTGTTCTATTTATTTACGGGCGATCGGACTAGCTCTGGCCGGGAGCCAGCGCAACCCCAGCGATTGGCCGCACCGACCCACCAGCTGCAGAGCCTGAACCATGTTCCTCCGCTGCCTGGCGGGAGGCTGTCTTACGTTTGAGGTGAGGGGATTCGCAGCTAGTGGCGTTCTTAATTTGGGTGCTGACCCAGGGCTGCACGGCTTTAAGGACCGAGTCAGTGACCTGGGCCATAAGGTCGGGAAGTGCTTGCGTTAAAGCTGCCTTGAACATGTCCTGGAAGGACTCGCGGACTGCTGACATGATTTGATTCGGGAGGGCCGCCACTTGCTCCTCCAGTTGCTCGGTTTGGCGCTGCAGTGCCTCTAGGCCGGCGACGCGACCAGCAGATCCAACTACCGTGTCCCCGCACTGCCGCGAGACGCTAGTGAGGCAAGATGTTACGGATGATCCGTCATCTTCGTCATCTGGCTCAGCTTCTTGCATTGGTTCGGATGACCCGGCCTGTTTGGCCTCTAATTCTTGAATTTGGCGCGCTAGAATTTGGTTCCGGCGCCTGAGCTCCTCTACCTGCTGCTGTAGGGCGGTTTCGGTAGGGGAGGGACGGGTAGGGGGCCCGGAGACTGCCCTACTCCAACTGCTCACCTGTGGTTGGACGGGTGCCAAGGGGGGGAAGTCCCTGGCGTTGAGGACCGGGGGCACCGCCTGGGTCGCGGACTTGACAGGTTTCGATGTGCCGGGTTTGGCCTTGGTTTCCTGATCGGCTGGCGCTTTCTTGGCCTTGGGCGGAGGAGCCTGCTTGGGCCCCGTCTTTGTCTTCGGTTTGGATCCGGATGGGGATCTCGGTTTGATGGCTTTCCGGAACCGCCCGGCACAGCCAGGAGCTCCGGTAGGGTTGCCGCCTCCGCAGATGAGGCAGCTCGGAACACAGTCATGTTCTGCCGGGCCGTCAGGAGTGGCATCGGGAACCTGGACTCCGCAGCGTTTGCAGCGGCCCGGCTGCGGTCGCAGGCACGCATCGGCCCGATGGCCCACTGTGCCACAGCGGTGGTATGCTGGCACTGTTTTCTTGTGCAGGCGAACAGGGAGCCGTTCGTAGCTGTACAACACCGTCCGTGGCATCTTGGTCCCCGCGAAGGTGATCACCGCAACCGGGGTTCCCCCTAGCTTGCGCACAGACACCACATTTTGTTCCGCACTGAGTTTTCGTTTAACGCTTTCAGACGTTTTGTCTGGCGTAACAGTCACGACGCCTCGACAGAACGCACCGGAGAGTTTAGGGTGTCCCCGGAACGGTAGCTCGCGTTCCCCTACCGGCAGCACAATATCCCGGAGTAGCTCCTCCGCGGCGTCGACAGATTTCAGTGCACATACAAGGACGTTTTGGTCCCAAACGGGGCACACCTCAAGTCCAGCATTTGCGTGGTCCCCGAGGATGCTGCGGACTGCAGCGCCGGCTCGTCCAGGACCAAAAGTTGCCTTGAGGTTGACCGTGTTTCTTGGTTTCAGCACCACGACGATGTCATCTTTTTCAATGCGCGGCGTGTTCTGCGGCCGCCACCGGAGTTGCTTGGAGCTCTTCGAGGCTGCGTTCAGCGCACTCCCGCCCTGCGTATGCGCAGAGCTAGCCGGCGCCTGCTGCTGGGTGGCACCAGCACCAGCGTCCCTCGATGCCGCCGCCGCGTTCTTCTTTCCGCGCCAGACGCGGACCATATCTTGGAGGTAATCGTCCTCGGTTGGTAGAGGATCCTCGCCTTGAGTCGTATCCTCGGGTTGATGGGTATCCATTGTTACGATCTGCAAGGACTGCGGGTCGTATCCGGTGACTTGATTTGGAGCCGCCAGAGCCGAGGGGTCCCCGACCGGGGTTATCGCAGGCCCCGGCGCCGTTAGGCTTAGCACCACCGCGGCGTGACGAAAGCTTCAAATGACCGAAAAGTGGTCAAAAATTGGCCCCACCTTAACAAACGTGGTGTAGACGGGTGCCGCTGAGGTTCCTGGAGACGATGATACCAGGCTTGCAGGGGGAAAAGTTGGTGTATCGCAATTGATTGCGATCTGTCACGGAGCCGACGCGGTATGCGACCGCTCCCGTCACCGACCCCTCTCTCCTTCGTGCGATGTCAGTGCACGTTAAAGATCCCTAGGTGGTCGAAATTATTCCGGAGACCTCCACTACGGCACTTCTTTCTTCCTTTCTTCTTTCACTCCCTCTTTTTTCCCTTCCCTTACGGCGCGGTTCAAGTGTCCAACGATATATGAGACAGATACTGAGCAATTTCCTTTCCCCAAAAACCAATTTAATGAAACATCGCACAGCACACGCGCGCCTTAGCGTTTTGCCTCCATAAAAGCGGTGACTGCGTTTTTTATGGATGGAAAACGCTAAGGGGCCCGTGTGCTGTGCGATGTCAGTGCACGTTAAAGATCCCCAGGTGGTCGAAATTATTCCGGAGCCCTCCACTACGGCACCTGCTTCTTCCTTTCTTCTTTCACTACCTTCTCTATCCCTTCTCTTACGTGGTTCAGGTGTCCAACGATATATGAGACAGATACTGCGCGATTTCCTTTCCTAAAAACCAATTATTATTATTATTAGTAGTAGTAGTAGTAGTTGTAGTAGTAGTAGTAGTAGTAGTAGTAGTAGTAGTAGTAGTATTATTATTATTGTTATTAAAAATTGGTTTTGGGGGAAAGGAAATGGTGCAGTATCTGTCTCATATATCGGCGGACACCTGAACCGTGCCGTAAGGGAAGGGATGAAGGGACTAAGAGAAGAAAGGAAGGAAGAGGGGCTGTAGTGGAGGGCTCCGTAATAATTTCGACCACCTGTGGATCATTAACGTGCACTCACAACGCACAGCACACGGGCACCTCAGCGTTTCGCCTCCAACGAAACGCGGCCTCCGACCGCGACGGCGGCCGCGTTTCGAACCCGGGCCGGTCGGGTTCGAACCTGAGTACTCCGTATCAGTAGCCGAACACGCTAACCCTGAGCCTCCGGGGCGGATGAAATGGCAGTACATTCTTCTCTTTTGGCACAAGCGCCTGTTTCTCTTGACGGACATAGCAAATTATAGGTCATAATCGGAACAAAACGTGTTCATTAGAAACCAGTCTCGTTTAAGAACGCATGATAGAGAGATGCAGGGTGTATGGTTCCTGACAATCACCAAGAGAACAAGGGAGGGGAAATCCACAGGGCGCTTGCCAACACTCCAGCAAGAGAACTTGTCTTCCCCCACACGTAGACAAGTCCTCTTGCTGAAGGACTGGCAAACACCCTGACGCTTTTTCCCCCCTTGCTCACTTTGTGAATGTTTAGGAATCAGAAGAGCAAATCGAATTTTTGGAGAAGACAGCTTCTTCACAGTAGGCACATCGGGCAAGCGCTAAAGAGTGTTAAGCATCGTCTTGGAGCACTCTCAGTGCGTTTCGGCATTTTCATTACTATCAGTAATTTGGCTGTCGAAATAAATGTGCCACGCTCTTTCAGTAAACTTAGCTGCCCGACACGGTGGCTCAGTGGTTAGGGCGCTCGGCTACTGATCCGCAGTTTCCAGTTTCGAACCCGACCGCGGCGGCTGCGTTTTTATGGAGGAAAAACGCTAAGGCGCCCGTGTGCTGTGCGATGTCAGTGCACGTTAAAGATCCCCAGGTGGTCGAAATTATTCCGGAGCCCTCCACTACGGCACCTTTTCTCTCTTTCTTCTTTCACTCCCTCCTTTATTCCTTCCCTTACGGCGCGGTTTAGGTGTCCAACGATATATGAGACAGATACTGTGCCATTTCCTTTCCCCAAAAAAAACAATTATTATTGAAAACAATTATTAGCTGCCCGACAGCCGCTCTGAAGCCTTCGATAAAGGCACCGAGCTGACACCAAAACGTTCGGTCCTCTCAGCAGATTGGCGAAGTGTTCTCTCCTGAAATGAGGCAATTTTTAGACGTCTAAGAGTAGAGAAACTTTGGAGGGCCTTCCGGACGCTTTCCGCTGCAGGAGACATGCGAACGTAACCGCAGTTGCTTTAGCGGTAAGCAGTTGAGTACAGAAAATATTGCATCACCTCTCGTTTTACGTTTCAGACACAATACCTAAGTATACGTCCATTCAATTTAGGGACATAGAATCCTCGTTGACAGCTTTACTTCTCATGAAGAAGTTTCTCTGCCGTTTCGCTTTCTCTGAAATGTAGCTAATCTCCACACACTAAACAAGAACACCCGTATAAGGAACTAAAAGGGGAGTAAGCTGTCCTATAGCTCACTCCCTTTTATCAAAGCCTGTGCGCTAGAGGCCAGCTTACGCGCTTTTTGACTCTTTTCTGTTTAGAGTGTACAGTATACAAGTCTCACTGCCTATGCCGATACTTTAGCTTGTGATTTGAAAAAAAGTTCGGAGGTACGCCTAATTATGTGTTAGCAGCGCGATAGAATTACAAGCTATTGATACCATTACGTCACTTTCGGTCTGCTGACGCCTCTTCCCTCCTGCCAATAGCAGTCATCCGGCCTTTGACGTCACTCCCCTCAATCCAGTGTGCGAATTTTATGAGCGACAACACATTTTTTCCCCCGATGAGGTTTTCAATGCAAATGCATTGAATCAAATCTTCCTGTACGCATACATCAAGAAAGTAACCGTGGAAAGTACGGCAGTGGAAAGGCTTGAGGAACAGCACTAGGTGATCAGAACATGGTGTCAAAGTTTCGCATTCAGTGTCATAAGAGGTGTCTTGATTTGGCACCTTTGTCCGAGTGTATATTAAAAATTTGTGCGAGGTGGGGAGAAATTCATTTGGAAGAGGATGACCCGAACTAAATGTTTTCTTCCATTCTAACTTTACTCACGTTAACTGGCTCAATCCACACATTGGCAGGTTTTATCTGCAGCCAAAATGAGAGTAGGCACGCAGAAGTGCGCGGGCACACCTTGGAAGAGCGGAGTCCCCGAGTGCCACACTTCCATGCACATCATTACGACTGTTCCCACCAAGCGTTATGCTACACGCTGTCGGCTAATATACAAATCACCAGGATTGAGATGCGGAAAGAGCCGTTATCACGTCGGAGTGCGTTGGATACTGTATAACTACTAACTGTATTCTAAGCCATCTTTTCTACTGGTAATGTCATTTTGCAGCACAAAGCTTCGTCTAATTATGAAGCAGTGTTTTGTACGGAGATAGATGAGCAGGTTAGTGGTGGTGGCTCTAAATGTTTAAGGCAGTCAAGAAATTTTCCGAATGTCTGGTTTTCGGCGGTCACTGCATTCACAAGGTCCCTTACGCTGCGTCACATGACGGGTATGGAAGAGCAAGAGGGGAAGATTTAAGAGTAGCAGGGGCGCGACCAACACAATTGAGGCAGCGCTCCCCTATAGGTCGCGCTCTGCAACGGTGTAAGAATATACTTTAGTATATTTGTATTGTATATTTTCAGACCATGTCCCCTGCTGTCTCCCCTGAATGACCCGCCCCCCCCCCGCCCCCACCACCCACCTGGATGACAACGCGTCACTGTTCAAGTTCCATTAGTAAACTACACGGAAGCTCTTTATCTGCAGCGAATTAAGATAAAAGAAGCCTCGTGAACAGTGCACCAGCGTGTTCCCGAACTACCCCTTCTAAGAGTTGCCCGTAAGGGCGTTTTACATAAAGTCCGTGTGGCACCTGCCTGGACTGGAAAATAAAGGAGGCAGCATTGTATAAATAAATCCGCCCCAGCTGAACGTTTGAGCATGGCATTGAAAGCAGGGAGCCCAAACGAGGCCTCTCCGTGTTAGTGTTACCTCTGCCTTTATTCGTCGTAATCAGAGTTAGCATCAGCGTTTCGTGCGACCCCACCTGCGTATGCAATTCTCATGATCAAGAGAATAAATGCCCTGTGCAAATTATTGTTTGTTTTTATGACCCAAGTTTCATGCTTACGTCAGTGTGAGAGCGTCTCCACCTCGCAGGTGAGGTTCCTCACCAAGATCTTCCACCCCAACATCAGCAGCGACTCGGGAGCCATCTGCCTCGACGTCCTGGATGCGCACTGGTCTCCCGCGCTATCTGTCGGCAAGCTGCTCCTGTCCATATCCTGCCTGATGTGCGACCCTAACCCGGATGACGCTCTGGTTCCTTTGGCGGCAGCCTTGTACAAGGACGACCGCCCGGCCTTCAATGCCATGGCACGCCAGTGGACCAGGGAGCACGCCATGCAGAACTGACGGTCGATGCCGCGTCCCTCCAATGACGGTAGCGAGCGCAGTCGATGCAGCTCCAGTTTCTATTAGGCTTCCTCTTTAAATGTATTTCAACGCCACATGAACTAGTTTCGAATAAACTATTTTATTGATTGATTGATTGATTGATTGATTGATTGATCGATTGATGGTGATGATGATGATGATGATGATAATAAGGAGGAGGAGGAGGAGGAGGAGGACTTTAATGGAACAGAAGAGGTCTGTATGGTTGTCGGCCTGACATGGTACTCCAGAATTGATTACTTGGTTGATTGATCATCCAAACTCCCACTTCGTGAGAGCTGCCGGTGTCATAAAAGGGGTCATGAAAGAGGAGGGGAGTTGGGTGAAGTGCAAATTTCGTACTCGCCTTGTCTCTCTCGCCCCCGTAAGTCGAATGGGGTGAGGGGCTGGAACTCGTTCGTAATGACGTATGCATGCGTGCTTCGAACAAATAACAAACATTTAGCATCCCGTGTTTTCCTTCTTGTAGTGACTTGTGTTAAAGCCGTGTGCGAATATCCGGAATTTTCGAACAGCGAATCGAAGATCCTTCTGCTCGATATGCGTGTTGAAAATTTTCGAGAACGGATCGAATATGTCCTCAAGTTTTCAAATACTTTTCAAATAATTGCACGAATTGCGAATAAAACACCCCGTACTTCTCTTCAGCTACTGTTCCAAAGAAAATTTCGAGATCACAGCGGCAACCCGCATTGGAGTAATGCGAAAGCACTGACGCCTCCTCGGCACTAGTCGCCTCTTTTTTCTCCTCTTTGCCTTTCTTTGCATGTGGTCTGGACGTTGAAGCTGCACTATGCGATGGCACAGACGGCTAAAAGATAACGCTACACGCCCACACAAGCCGCAATTAAGCACCACGGCATCAGCGCGCGAACACAGCATCTGCACACGGCAAAGGCGAGAGAGCGACTGGCGTACAAGCGGCGCGCCGAAGCAGAAGGTGCCGTATACTAATTTCAAGATGTTTTTTGTGCGCCGTTGCGTCGTGTCTCTCATGTGATCGTGACGTCACTTCATCAAACCGCCAATGGCGTAGGAGCGACGCCTCGAAGCGAATGGGGCCGTATACTCCACTTTTGGCGTGGCATCGCTTTCCATGGAGGCGAAACGCTAAAGGTGTATCCAGACAACGGACCACGCACCTGTTTGGACCCGCGGACTAGCGTTCCCGTGGGGTTTCGCTTCCAGTCTACGAGCTCCGTTCATGGTCCGCGGGCCGGATCGCGCGAGAAATGCGAATGCAGTTTTTCTGGCTGCGGACCACGGACTTTTTAGCCTACTCGCACACATCAAGTCTGGCAACTACACCACACTGGTCTTTCCCGACTCCGTGCTCCCGGCAGTCGAGGCGACACCAGCGAAAGAAGTTTTGCTTCCACTGTTAACATGTCAACGTGGTCAGAGGACGCTACATTTTATTTTTTAGCCTTAGTACAGCTTTATGGCTCGTTCATAATTGGGCATTCGGCGGCGAGAGCGAGCGAAATCTGTCGCAACGTCGCCGCGGGACGTACACAGATAATGTTAGAAAAGAACAATTGATGCTGTCTACGTGCCATAAGCGTATGCACTCTCATGTACACTAAACGCAGGTATTTTTCGGCACGTTACAGCATTTCTCACATTTCCGACATTTAGTTCAGCGTATACGAACACAGACGAAAGGATAAGCTCAGCCTTGTGGCGCCGTTTAGTTGTTAGGACAAGTAACTATTTCTGTCAACAAACTTACGCTCCGCTTAAGCCAATAAGGGGCACAATCGTCACTCTAAATAAAAATAAAGCAAATATTTCACTCATGCGTCTTCTTTCAAGTGAGGTGAGACCAAACGAGAAATGGGTGCTCCATTTATTGCCAGTGAATGCAGCCAAAAAGGCAATAACAACGATGAATACAGCCCGAAGCGAGCGGTCCTGCTTGGAAGAGCGCTGCCATGCTTCAATAAAACTTGTTTCTGGGCGAGTTGGTGACACATACTTGCAAAAAATAGACGAACGCGGTAGGGAGACACGACAAAGACGAACGCTACTAACAACTGGCTTTATTTTCCGTAACAGACATCAGTATATAGGTGTACACATCGCATGTGCACACGACACTAGGGCGGCTCTGGGCTTCTTGACAGAAAAAAAGAGAGATCTGATGGCATATCTACAATCGAAGAAATAACGGGTATCAAAATGTATCATCAGCGAAGAAAAAAAAAAGGGGGGGGGGGGGCACACAGGCATTGAAGATGAACCTACAGAAATAACCGAAAGAAAAAAAAAACAGGCACGCACGGAAGAGGCGGAGTTATTCTAACTGAAATCTTTCCGGAAAAGCGCGCTCGGAGGAGAAGAACAAACTTATTGACGCGTCGCTAATGCAATTACTCGATTTTTTGTTAATGTAGGTCACCCGCCGCGGTGGCTCAGTGGTCAGGGCGCTCGACTACTGATCCGGAGTTCCCGGGTTCGAACCCGACCGCGGCGACTGCGTTTTTATGGAGGAAAAACGCTAAGACGCCCGTGTGCTGTGCGATGTCAGTGCACGCTAAAGATCCCCAGGTGGTCGAAATTATTCCGGAGCCCTCCACTACGGCACCTCCAATTCTTCCTTTCTTCTTTCACTCCCTCCTTTATCCCTTGCCTTACGGCGCGGTTCAGGTGTCCAACGATATATGAGACAGATACTGCGACATTTCCTTTCCCCAAAAACCAATTATTATTATTATTGTTAATGTAGAAAGCCTCCAGCAAAACTGGCTTTTGTGCTTGCGCTCCTGCCCATGTTTGTCGCCGCGGCTATACCTCCTCCTCACCGCGGCAGAAATCTGTCCCTTACCGATCGAGCTTTCCGCTGGGTATTTAGGCCGAATCACTGCCGCGGCCGCGGATTCCGCTTGTTCTCGCCGCCGAGTGTCGAAGCGTGAGACGAGCGTTGCTGCAGGCCGATCACAGAGGCTTGGCCCGCCTTGTCGTCTGCTCTTTTAGTGCGTCGTGTGGATGCTGTCACTGGCCAGACCCGGCAGGCCACGCTTGGTCGACCCCACGTGACCGGTCCGCGGGCAAGTCTGTGGCCCGCCGTCTGGATACACGTTAAGGCGCCCGTGTGCTGTGCGATGTCAGTGCACGTTAAAGATCCCCAGGTGGCCGAAATTATTCCGGAGCCCACCACTACGGCACCTATTTCTTCCTTTCTTCTCTCACAGCTTGCTTTATACCTTCCCTTACTGCGCGGTTCAGGAGTCCGCCGATATGTGAGACGGGTACTGCGCCATTTCCTTTCGCCAAGAACCAATTTTTAATTTTTTCACCGCTCCGCGCCGCACTGTTACATCATTTTTCACCCTTAATTCACCATTAATACCCTTAATTCACCACTAGTTTACCTTGATTAACGCTTTACAGGTTTCATTAATCATTAATTAATCAATTGGTTATGATTAACTCCGCATTTTCCCTCGTTCTTCTCGGTATTCATTTTTGCCGCGTTTGGGCGAGTTGGATTTCTATGCTGAACGTAAAAGCGCAAAAAGACAAGGACACAGAATAAGACAGACAGCACAAGCGCTTACTTTCAGCTGATTTTATTTCATGCAAGAAGCGGAATTTTATACTCCCGATATTGCCTGCGCATGCTTACAACGCGTTACTACAGAGTGCTGAAAGACAACGGTTATCGAGCGACACACTTGAACGGCGTAAGATATGCCATTTATCTTGAAGCGAAAAGCTTCACTACGCTACTGAACACCGCGCTTCGAGCGAGCCGACGTAGGTCGGAGTTCAACCCGACATGCGCCGGGTTCGAACCCGACCGCGGCGGCTGCGTTTTTATGGAGGAAAAACGCTAAGGCGCCCGTGTGCTGTGCGATGTCAGTGCACGTTAAAGATCCCCAGGTGGTCGAAATTATTCCGGAGCCCTCCACTACGGCACCTCTTCTTCCTTTCTTCTTTCACTCCCTCCTTTATACCTTCCCTTACGGCGCGGTTCAGGTGTCCAACGATATATGAGACAGATACTGCGCCATTTCCTTTCCCCAAAAAACCAATTATTAATTATTATTATGTCGGAGCACGAGTGACGTCACGCACGGCGCAGGTGGCCGCCGCCGACTCCGTCGCCTGACCTTTCGCCGCTGCCGCGCGTGATGTCACGCGCGGCGCAGGTGTCCACTGCCGCGCGCTATGCGTTATCGTTTAACGTTAGGCACAAGCGCGTGTTTATCGAGGAGGCCGACTATATAACCGCTTGCCAGAGAATAGGCGTGCGCATTCAACATGGAAGGAGAAGAGAGCGATACTACCGATACAGAAGTGGTACCACGGGAGTTGGCTGAAAAGGAGCGAAGAAATGAAAGGCTGATAGCTCAACGAGCGTCCGAGACACCCGAACAGTGAGAAGAACGTCACGCTAAACGACGCAGCAAAGCTGTAAGCATATGCATAGGCTAAATTATAAAGCATAACCGTAAGCTAAACCGTATGCATAACCATATGCTAAATCGTAAAGCATAACCATAAGCCAAACCATAAACATCACCGATCCTTTTTCGCTTCGAGATATCCAGGCTTAACCTTAGCTGAGCCCCAGCCAATTTTTTTTTTTACTACAGAATTGACGGCGCACTTCCACAGTCATCGCCAGCTCGCGCTATCTCCAAAGCCTCAACAATTTCTTGCGTAATTTGAGATTTGATCTTATAAAGGACTTCGCACTTGTGAAAGAGAAGCGACAAAACTTTTTACTTTTGCTTTCGTGACAATGAATGCTCACGTGCCCCTATTTTATTGTTGTTCACAAAGTAGTCATACTCACTCAGTCACTCATTTAGGCATCTTCCCGTTTGGCCTATATAATATTTACCACGGGCTAACGGCACTTAGTACGGAACACCTTCTGAGCATCTCTCGAACTGCTTTGGATGCCTGATTGTGCAACCAGTTTTTCCCGGGTTTTCTTAAGTGCCTTGCTTGCATAATGAACTCAGCTTATTTGGGGCAGAGAACAACACGGCAGCGTTTACCGTGTTTCCATTTGTTTCAAGATTGTGCGAAAGCTTATGTTTATAAGGAATGACTGCCGATTTCTTTTCGGCTTTGTCTTTTCCGGCTCTTCCTGAAACTTGACTTCCTTTTTTTTTTCTTTTGGATAAGCCCTTCCGGAACTGAAACTAGCTTGTGCAACGGATAACCCACATCTTGCAACTTGTTGGACTGCAGGAAAAGGCTTTCTTCAATTGCATGTTCGCATGACTTTTTTATACAGTTGACAAACCCTAAACGAGCTATGTTTCTTTTTATAAGCTTTTAATGCGCGGAACTGAAAGGTAAGGGTATTTTTCCATCCCAGTTAACTTGATATCGAGAAAGCGTATGCTACTGTTCTCAGGAAGTTCATTCCTGACGACCAGTGGAGAAAAGTTATGCATCAAATGATCTAAAACGCTTCCTACCGCGCCATCGAGGGCGATGACAGTGGTGTCTAAAAATATAAAAAATCGTCCACAAAACGATAAAATTAGCAGTGGCTTAGCTCGGCTATGCCAGGATATACGTAGCGTGAGCTACGCTGAGCTTCAATTCCCGCTGAGCAGCAAGTTCGCTCTCCTGCGCCATGGCTACACCACACTGGTAAACGCCCGCAATATGTATACCCTACTGATACCTCTGCGCATGCGCACTAAATGAGATGCTATCAGGCGCCTCCGGCGCAGCGTCGGACTTGGCTACTGCGCAACGAAGGCACACAGCGGGCACGCGCCGGCTCCAGTGAGCCTGCGCGGCTATGACCGCCGAGGCGCGCGCGGCGCGCGCGGCGGCGGCGGCTCCGGCGCGCCAGCTGTGCCCCGTGTGACGTCAATGCTCCTCGCGCATGCGCAGCTCGGCTCTCCAGGAGCCACGCGAAACTGCTCAACCTCGGCTAGTGTAGCTCACGCTACAAAACTTTTAACACTGCTACGTCTCCAAGGCAGGGAAAAAGCCTTCTGTCACATTCATCCAAAAAAGGTCACTTAACAAGGGACCAATGCTAGACCCTATACATATTCTTTGTTTTTGCAAACACAGGTCATCGCCCCACCTTACAACAGTGGAATTAAGATAAAGCCCCCTACACTCACTCCCTCTGAATTCTGGAAAGCAATGGGGCCAGCTTTCTCAATACATCTTTCAACGCACTGCAACAATCCGTTTGTCGGCAACGAGTAGTAAAGGTCTTTCACATCGACAGAGAAGGCAACCATGTTCTTTCCTTAACTTTGCTTCAGAAAATCAATGACACTTCCGGAATTTTTTTTAGACTTTTCTGTGGAAAGTCAGAGACTGAATTTTGCCAGGTGTGCGCAAACGATAATTCTTAAGGGACATTCCATTTTGTGTGTTTTAGCGGAAAAGAACGTGTTAAGACTTAGACCACTGGCATTTCCTGCAGACTGAGCTAAGCGGGCAAGAATCAATGAGATGCACTTTTTTTGCTTTCAATCTTTTGACAGATTTATACCTTGTTGCCTATCAAACACTTTATCAACAGCATGACAGACTTTTTCATGAAAAAGGCTCCTAGTTATCACGGCAAAACTATCTTCCTTATCACAAGGAAAAAGACATAAATCGTTTTGCTTCAGGACTCTCAAAACACTTAAAGGGGAAATGTGAGGCTTTGTCTTCGAACACTTCTTTAAACCATCGACGCCCTGCGACACGCAGCTCTCTTGATCACTCCTAGGTGCAAGTTTCGAGACCTTTCGCACCATGGCCAAGAGTTCCGGGTTTTGATTTCTTTTGTTCCACAGCGAACTTGGGCCCCAGCTGAAGTGTACGGCGCACTTCTTCAGGAAGAGTTTTCTCCCCAAACGTTCGGACGTAGTTGTGCGACCTAGACAGCTGTGGAAGGACCAGTTTGCGAAGCCCTTGCAAGACAGTACTCCACAAAAACTCGAAGGTCTGGTCGAACGTTCCAGTGAATTGCTGTAATTTCCTCTTGGCACTTGGAATGCTCCCACCTGTCAGAAGCCTTGCTTGCAAGCAGTCCTTATACAGTCTTGCTTGCCTTCTCCACTCCGTCAGATGTATCTTGAGAACCTTTTTGACATGGCCGACCGAAGGTGGAAGGGATCCAAACAGGGCTGTGACAGCCGGAGGTATCACGTTGCAGCGAATACAGAAGGAGAGAGCACGAGCTTGGCAGATGGCGTTTGCGGTGAGGGAGACCAGAAAATACGGATCCATGTTCACACATCAAAAAGGATTCCATTGTACTAGAACCATAATTCAATAGGAGCCGCGATTGGGCGAGTTGGTTTTCCATGCTGAAAGTAAAAGCGCAAAAAGACAAGGACAAAGAATAAGACAGGTAACAGGAGCGCTTACTTCAAACCAATTTTATTTCATGCAAGAAGCGGAATTTTATACTCCCGATATTGCCTGCGCATGCTTACAAGGCATTACCACTATGTAAGTGCTCCGTCAATTCTGTTGTCCAAAAAAGAGATGGCATATCTCACATCCTTCAAGTTTGTCGCTCGATAACTGTTGCCTTTCACTACTCTGTGGTAATGCCGAAGGCAATATCGGGAGTATAAAATTCCGCTTCTTGCATGAAATAAAATCAGTTGGAAGTAAGCGCTCGTGTTGCCTGTCTTATTCTGTGTCCTTGTCTTTTCGCGCTTTTACGTTCAGTATTCATTTCGGGTGTTCAAATTTGGCACCACATGTTGGCTCCGCCCACACTTCCGGGCATCTGGCCCCACACATCCGGCCCGCCCACTTTTTGAACGTTTTTGGCTTTAATTAACTATTCATCCAATTTCGAAAATGTTTCTTTACAAAGCATCGTCAAATCATCCTCTTTCTATTACAGCCACTCGGTTAACGCTGTTTCTTCTGAGATGCCCACAACTGCTGCGGATGCGTTTTTGCGGACACGACCTTGTTTACATAGCCTAGTAAAGCTTTCGCTTAATAACCCATTATGATGCGCCAAGCTTGCTGTCGCGGCCGCTCTTCGCAGGATGCAGGCTTCATAGCCACGACGCGGTCAATTCCTGTAGCTGGGCTCGTAATGCTCATACATGGCCTCTAGGATCGGGGCAAGCGGTAGGTCATTGGCAGATTTAGCAAACCCTGCACTGATTCCAAAACACTCAGGCCAGGGCTCATACTTTGGTCTCGCCCCTCTCGCCTACTCCTACTACTAGAGGTAGCACTATACTCGCTGTTGTCATCAGCAAGAATAAGTAATCTTGTCTAAGCTCACACATCAAGGTCATAAATATTTAATATATTGACTTTGTGTTACGTATCCCCTGTAAGCCCCGGCGGAGATCAGTGTTGCGCATTTTTGACAGCTGTCTATATAACTCATAAAGTTTTAGCTCCGGACCGCCGCGCCGCTAAAACGTCGCTACTTCTCCGTTTCCCGGTTTCGCCGAATGGGTACAAAAAAATCAGTCACCCTGATGCTCGACTTACATTGGTGGATCGCTTGGGAGAGCAGCTCGTGCTTTCAAACCCGTTACTCTGTGCTTTAACTTGCATTAAAAAGAGGAAGTACAAGTATTCGTTACCGCACGAGGAGGATTTTAGCTTTTTTTAGTGCGGAATGTAGCACCGATCCGTCAAAGCAACGTTTTGGTCCAAGCACATGTCTCGAGTATTTCAGCCCTGGAAAGCCGGTCACTTGGTCTGGACAAGCTGGTCCCCCATTGTGAAGCCGACGGGTGTGAAGCCATATAGAAAGCCGAGCACCACGTTTGGGGAAGCTTGTAGGGGTTGTTTCACCGACGGGTACCCGTCGGTACTGCGAATCGAACCCACCACCTTTCGCATGGAGGCGGATGCTCAAAACCGCTAGGCCTTCGCTGCGATGTGACCACCTGTTCTTTTCATATTCCTTACTTGTGGAAATATTTGACAAGGAGTATTCCATTTATAACCGATTCGGTTTCTTCAATGCCGAATCGTGCTCCAGTTAGGCTCCTAGCTACACTATTCTTATCATGTTAGGTTTTGAAAAGTTCTATTTGCACAGGCCTACTCCATTTGCATCGATACGATCGAAAAAAATCATAGTGATATGGAACGCTATTTGATAAGCTTGATTTTTCTTGTTTGGATATTTCTGGTTCGCAAGTCATTTCAATGACCGTTATTATAAAGAACCGGCAGTGGCTTAACTTGGCCAACCCTAGAATTCAGCGAAAAGCAAGCACGCTAGCTAAGCATCGGATGGTCGTCCATGTCAGCTCCGATACACGCTCGCGACAGCCGTTCTATAGAGTATACCCACACGACCACGTGGCTATGACGTGGTATCAAATCGTCTTACGACACCCCCTTCGGATGTCGTCACGTGGCATCACATCACCCCATCGGATGTTCTTAAGGTCAAAGGTCAACCCAAAGGTCATCGAATGTCAAAGGTTGAAGGCCAACTAAGGGCCAAGAGTCAAGGTCAGGGGTCAAGGGTTCGACAACATAAGGGGTTAGGTTAGGTTAGGTAGGCTAACGGCTAACGTGGTTGGGCTGAAGGTCGTTCAAGGCCATTCTCCGGCCTACGCGACGCCTGCTTTATTACCTAGAGTAGTGAAGCTTTTCGCTTCAAAATATCACCAGTCGAAGTATAGATCCCTTTAAGAAACGGTGGCAAAATATGTCCCTAACATTATAGCGGGTTACCGAAATTTCAGGTCCTCTTCTGTGTTCTGAATAGCAATCTCTTTTCTTCTGTTCTTTTTTATCGAAGCCTTTCAAGACTTATGCCGAGTATTATGGTTTATTCATGCATGCAGCTTGATCATACCGCACTGATTAACTTTCCGCTAGGTCAACGGGCACAACGAGCATTTCTTGAACGTAAA
This sequence comes from Amblyomma americanum, assembly GCF_052857255.1. Classification (NCBI taxonomy): domain Eukaryota; kingdom Metazoa; phylum Arthropoda; class Arachnida; order Ixodida; family Ixodidae; genus Amblyomma; species Amblyomma americanum. The sequence continues at coordinate 58,296,850 of NC_135504.1, forward strand.
GAATATCTGCTCGAAGGGTTCGAGGCAAACGTATTGTGTAGTGATATTGTTAATATTAAACAGATATTTCATTTCGTTATCTAACCACATCACTCTATCATTGTTACAACCAATTGCGTTACAAACAAACCATGTGACATAAGTAAAAAACTACAAGAATAGTTGTCTGCTAGCTTCATTCAGGCAAAATAAATAGTATTTTGAGGCCACAAAATAAGCCAGCCCATAAGACACAAATATTGCACTCGATCGCACCAGGTGTCTTTTTTTTTTCAAGCGATGTTTATTTCATCCAGGCATAAAGGTTATGACATGAGAGATGAGTAAGATGCTTAAATAAATGAGAAAGGGTAGGCTGATGTAATGAAATCAAGTAGTGAACGATGATATGGACCCTGTGTCCAGGCAATATAGGAATCCGGATTGTCCGGTGAGAGACCTACCGCCGCCAGAGGTGTCTTTAGTTCCTTATCTTCTGCAGACATACGACGAGACAGTCCCATAAATACTGGGCTGAAGTACACTGAGTTACCTGCCAAATAGGTCGAATCTGCCATGTGGTTCTTATGCACTTAATATCCTTTACGAGCCTCTCCTATTTTACCCTTGACTATTTCCAATTAGTGTTAGGAATGCCGACCTGTTCACATAATTTAATAAACAAACACCGATGCCTTCGGTATGCGTACAAATCACCGTACAGTGCTACCGGGGGGGGGGGGGGGGGGGGCACTTCTTTTATAATACTCATATTGTCAGTGCATCGAAAAAATTATCGCTGTTAAAAGTACGATTTCAGTTAGGTGTGACAGAAACATAACTTTTCCACCGTCCGGGAACAAAAGACTGACAAGCACAGAATACGTGGGAAAACATGAAAGCAGGAACACTCCGTTTAAAATTTGTCAAGAACGTCTTTTGTTATGCTATTGATTTTAAATGTCTATCTACTTATTTTTGTTTTTCCTTGCTTCCATTTTAATGAACTCTTTACACTGTTCACAACAAGAGTAATGTTTTCAATACCAGCCTAATTATTGCCTTGCTCGTTATGAGGGCCATTTTTGGGGTGCGGGATACCCATCAATTGTCCTATATATAAGGGCCGCGTAGTTGTGAAGTTTCCTGATAGCTGCTTTTCTCTTCCACGCAGTCTATATTGCACAAGACGAAAAGGTGTGCTGATTTCAATTTTGGAGGTACCGCACATGACATGTTTATGGCTTATGGAGGTTTAATGTCCGAAAGCGACTGAGGCTCTGAGGGACGCCGTGGTGAAGGGTTCCGGAAATTTGGACCACCTGGATTCTTTAACGCGCACTGATATCGCACAGTACGCGGGCCTCCATCGAAATTCGACCGCCATGCGAGTGACATGAGTGTTCCAGTTCGGTGGAAGCTATTCGTAGCAGAAAATCCGGTGTTTTTACGCTAGCAAACTTGATAGGCTAGTTTGGGCAACCAGCCTAACGGCATGAGTGTATCCTCCTGTCCGAAAACTGCTCTTCTCCAGATTTTCTTACCGCCCGCGGTGACTCTGTGGTGAGGGCACCCGCCTACTGATCCGGAGTTCCCGGGTTCGAACCCGAAAGCGGCGGCTGCGTTTATAGGAGGCAAAACGCTATGGCGCCCGTGTGCAGAGTGATGTCAGTGCACGTTAAAAATCCCCTGGTGGTCGAAATTATTCCGGAGCCCTCCACTACGGCTCCTGTTTCTTGCTTTCTTCAATCACTCCCTCCTTTATATCTTCCTTTACGGCGCGGTTTAGGTGTTACAACGATATATGAGACAGATACTGCGCCATTTCCTTTCCCCAAAAACCAACCAATTAGATTTTCTTCGTGCAGACTGCACAGCACTAGGACTTTGCTGATTAACCTTATAAAGCAATACTACATCCGTTCCAGTGAACAGTGCGTTTATTCAGTGTGTTCAGGGGTGCGCTTATGTTTGCGGCTTTTAAACGTGAATTACGGCGAAGTAGTGGTTCTCTTTCTCAGTGCCAGCTTTGCGCTTTTTGTCTTTTTGTTGTCGTGGTTGTTGTTGTTGTTGTTGCCTCAAATACGATGGCACATACCCACGGTGGGGAATTGGCCAGGGTTTGGTGCAGATCCAAATAGGAAAAATCTCATTCAGTATGGTATTCAGGTACTGATGTCTCGCAGTACGGTGCGCGTGAAGATCCGGAACTCTTCCCTTTCGTCATCGTCCAGCTATTTTTTTTTAAACGTCTACAAGGAAAGGGAAGTAAAGTTAAATTAGGCTGCTGCTTTCTGCACACATGAGTTTTTACATTCATGAAGTTCTGCGCTCTAAGCTAATGACTTCACAGGCAAAACGTGGTCGCCGTCACCTTCCCGGTAACTTTCAGGTAAAACGCGACCGCTTTTGCCTACTTTTTCACCGCTTTAAGGGGACTCTGAGGTCAGCTGCACATCCAGTTTTTCGGCCTTTTTAAACAAACTGCAGTGTCGTTAAAGGCAACGGAGCGGATTCCAAGAGAAGGCAAGCGTAGCAGGGGGCGAACGAAATTTAGGTGGGCGGATAAGATTAAGAAGTTTGCGGGGATACGGTGGCTGCAGCTGGCAAAGGACAGGGTTAATTGCAGAGACATGGGAGAGGCCTTTGCCCTGCAGTGGGCGTAGTCAGGATGATGATGACGATGAAAATGCAACAGTTTAGCTTTTTTTTTGCAGCAGTGTCGGCAAAGTTTGTTGGGCAGCAAAACGCCCATATATTCTGGAAAAATTTTTGGAATAAGATTTGGCGCACTTTTCCCGATACTCGATTCGTTATAGTAACGCTGACGGCGAATTCGATGAATTACAGAGCCATTAATTACTGACAGAAGTGGACTAGAGTGTGAGCTCTTCTCCGAGTTCCGTAAACAAAAATCTGCACGATCAGCTTCAATTTCCGTCAACTTTCATTTCTCCTTCGTATCGCGTTAAGAAGCACGGATGCATGCTCCGCTTGCTTAGGCAGAAGCTTACACGTGGCATAAAAGTTAACAAAGAGACAACATTGACTTCGCATTTTTTTGCGGTTCTTGCCTGCATTTTTCATAATAGTGATTATTCATCTTCCCAAGGAAGCAGGGTGGTACTTGAGGTTTACCGTCCCAAAGCTTCGGAGGAGCACTCTGAACCCTAATTTTGACCATTTGTTGTTCTTATCATGCTCTGACATTTCTCTGCTCGCGGTCGTTTTTGCATTCCGTCCACGCAAAAATGTTGCCGCCGCGGCATCTGACGTGGCAGGGGTCACCTTGGGATTTAGTGGCTGAGCACCACAGCCACTGAGCCACTGCGGCGAGTTCCGGAACATCATCGCCGAACGTACAGAGCAGAATTTTTTTTTTTTTTTTGGGGGGGGGGGGGGGGGATGGGGAGGGCTCGGAGACCCTTCTGCGCTCGGAGAACCCGGCCGTGCAGACCATCGCTACCGGCCGGACCGTTAGGGTTGTGAACCTAAGGAACGTGAACACTTGAGTGCAGTGGGATCGTGCAGGGACCCCAAGGGCTTGCGTACCCGAATTCCTTCAGTGTAAAGAATTCTCTCTCTCTTCCCGAGCAGCTTCTACACACGCACACCTGGTCAGGCTGTCCACCTCCCGGTGGGCAGGTGAGCAGCCTGCCACAAAACATGCTTGAAACAGACAGACGGACAGACAGACAAGCACACAACGGCTAAATGCGGGGAATGGCTACTATAAGTGCTACAACACTAAAAGAGGAGCAACTGGCGTGTTCAATGCTAGAGGCCCGAGTATTGTGAACCCCAGGTGGTCGAAATTGTGCGGAACTCTCCACTACGGCGTCCCTCATAGCTTGAGTCGCTTTGGGACGTTAAGCACTGTAAAAGCCAAACCAATTGCGCATTCATTTTATTCACCGTAAATTTAAAGATCTCATTACAGGTTCCGTGTAAAGGTCCTAATCATTCGCTGCGGTACGTCCCCTGAGTTGCTTAGAGTGGCAATTCAGTAGGCAAACCCTCTATTGTTGAGGTATTCCTCGTTAAGCCTTGCCCCCTAGCTCTGCGCACTTTACCTCTCAGAGTGCTTCTTGCAGGCATGCCGTAAATAATACAGGATAATTGTAGAATAATACTGGAGAGATCGCTTTGCCCTTCTTGGCGCCGTTCTACAGCGATAGCTGTCGAAGGCCTTTTCCTTGGGTTAGTAGTAATGGTCCGCGTAACCAGAGGAGGGTCACCATGGAGAAAGGAGGGTCCGGTGAGAGCGGAGAAATGTGCAGCTGGAGGGTGGCTGACACCGGAAGAACTCAGAGGGTGGTTACCATGGAAGCAGGAGGAAAAGTGTGGCGAGAGAGTAAGAATGTTGCACTCTTGGCCTACGGCGGCTGCTGAGAAAAGCACTGCCCGAAGAGAGGTTTAGCGGCAGACTGGAGAGAGGCTATAGTAGATGAACCGCTATTTGTGCGAACTGAAAAGATTTCTTTATAACATAGTGAATACCAGGTGTTGCAAGGAAGCCGGCCACTACTTTTTCAAATATGCTTCTTGAGTTATGAACACGGCTTCTGCGGCAGAATAATACCAGTGTTGGCGAACATCAGAAAAGAGGTCAATAAAGTTCAATAGTTAGTGGAAGTTTAGCACTTGTGTCACCTCCCTTCGTTGTTTTGCGCTCTGAAACCTCATCTGAATACCCACTAGCACGATCCATCACCCTTCTAAGTAATTAGCCGGTTAGCTAACTTATGATAATTAACTTTTTAACTGACACATTTAGGTAAATGGTTGCAACTAGAGATTTGTAGCCGGTCGTTAGTGGTAGATACGTCATGTTTCAGACCTTCGAAAACGCGATTACCCTCGCCGCGGAGGCCCAACAAATTTTGGCTACATCGTGCCGTAATACATTCCCTTTCGAAAGCATGCAGGCAAGGCAATAACTCTATTACACATAAATAGCATGAATAGCCAAAATTTGTCGAGCCACAGCGTCCACGGTAATGGCGTTTTCGAAATTCTAAAAGCTATATGCTATTACTAATGAGCGGCTACAAATTTCTATTTGTAACCAGGTGTCTAAATGTGATAGCTAAAAAGTTATGTGAACTTAACAGGCTAACTAGTGAACTTTATTCGCGTATTTTCTGATGTCTACCGACACTGGTACTATTCTGCCGCAGAATTCGCTTTCATAAAAACTCGAAGAGCCTATTTCAAAAATTTGTTGCAGGCTTCCCTGAAACACCTGGCATATGCGTGTCGCTCTCAAATTATTTACCTAAGTGTATCGCTAAATGAAAAGACTTCTACAGCTGCACATACTTTCACAGCAAGATACCTACAATGACGCGTTGCAGAGTGGTAACAGTCCTGTCAGTTTTTTTATATTTTTCTCTCTTTTCTCCTGCAGTTCTATGGCTGCTATGTAGTTATTGTAGATAGTTCCCATTAAGCGAACGCATCTTGCATCAGCGCCGTAGACGCGTCATGCCTGCGTGGCCGGTGTTGTTTCCGCCGAACGAAGCACGTTTTCAAAGCCTACAACCGCCACATACACGACAGCTGGGCTCTTGTGAACTTCTCTGCAGTTTCACAGTTTGCCTGATTGTAATCTGCTTTCGAGTATATATGCCGAATGCCTGGCTGTTTCCTGGGTTTTTCGAAGTTCAGCATGCCCACAATTTTATTTGCCGTTATCCCAGCGAGTTTGCTGTACACGACAGCCATTAAGCTAATGGGTCTATAAATTCTAGGAAATATGATGTCGTTTTTTTGTCCGATTTCGGTAGTAGTACAGTTTTTCGATGTATACCTATAGTGCGTCTGAGGTTATAAGACAGTTTTCACAAAGAAAAGCAAGCTTTTTGGACACTGTATTCTTGATCCGTTCGAGCAGATTTCATGGTAATCAACCACATTTTTTCCGTCATTGCTTTAAAAAAAAGGTGGTTGATTAACTTTTCTTCTTCATTGCTTGCACCGATGCTGAAGCAAGGAAGAAGAGGGAGGGAAGCAAGGAAAGCCTTTAGCAGGGGCCTGCGCACAACTGTGCCGTTCTCTAGACCGAACACCACTTGTCTCCTTTCGGGATCTATGAGGAGTGCGACGGCTAGATATTGGGCCCTGCCACACACCCGACACATCCGCAATAAACGTCTAGATCCGGCGGTGACCTTTTCTGTTCCTCGCGGAACAGCACGCCCTATTGCGTGCATTATTCATAGGTTACGTTTAAACGTCGCCTTCACGCGCAAGTGCTTGCACTTAATTGGACAAGCGGACTTCCCTAACTGTACCACATGTGGCGTGCTAGAGACTGTAGAGCATGTTTTAGTAGCGTTCCCAGCATATCCACGAGACTCATGCTCGCATCTGCTTTGAAGTCGATGGACAGAAGGCTTCTCTCGGAAGATTTGATCCTCGGCGCTTGGCCAGATTGTTTGAAAAATGTACAGGCAACGCGAGCGCTCTCACGCTTTTTAAGCGACACGGACCTTGCCTCACGTTTGTGATGTTAGAAAGTGTGCCTTGTTTTTTTTTCATCTGCATCCTCCCATCATAATCGTCCCCCTCGTGACCCTTTTTTAAAGCGAAAAATTTACTACGCCAGCCAGCGAACTATTTCGGCTCGTCGCGCACTTAATCCGTATGCCGTATGCCCGTGGCCGATGAACGACCTTCAGCCGCCGTTGCCTCGCAACGCGGCAGCCGTGCTCCAAGAGATGGCGCCGCCGTCGACGCTGCGTCCCCGTTCGCTCCACCAGATATGCTCAACTGGGTAGAGGGAGAGGAGGTGGCGCCAGGGAGGGAGGTGGCGCCACTCACGCGCTCCAAACTGCAGCGCACGGAGCCTATAAGGAGTCGTGCCACGTCCCAGAGTGACTCCAACTGCGGAGGAGACCGCTTTGAGTTCTCGAGAGCGTCTGAATGAGACGCTGTGTAGACGACGTGCCGAGGAAACGAAGCTTTCGCAATTCAACTAGGATTAACCAGAGCTAAACCACAGCCAATTTTTTTTCTCCTGTTCCCGTTCCCCAGTGCAGAGTAGCAGGGCCAGATATTCATTTTTCCGGCCAACCTCTCTGCTTTCCGTCGATAAACGCTCTCTCTCTCCCTTCATTGCTTGTAAAGCTTTCTTTTACGGCGTAAGCAGCATAGTCCTCTTTCAGCGAAAAGCCGTGTTTCATGTGCGCGCGCGCACATGTGTGTGTGTGTGTGTGTGTGTGTGTGTGTGTGTGTGTGTGTGTGTGTGTGTGTGTGTGTGTGTGTGTGTGTGTGTGTGTGTGTGTGTGTGTGTGTGTGTGTGTGTGTGTGTGTGTGTGTGTGTGTGTGTGTGTGTGTGTGTGTGTGTGTGTGTGTGTGTGTGTGTGTGTGTGTGTGTGTGTGTGTGTGTGTGTGTGTGTGTGTGTGTGTGTGTGTGTGTGTGTGTGTGTGTGTGTGTGTGTGTGCGTGCGTGTGCGTGTGCGTGTGTGTGTCGGAGCATTGCCAATACTGCGTAAAAAATACGTGCCGTTACATAACTCTTCGTTTCTAGCAAACTCCCAGAACGCCGTCATCATCACCATCAGTCTGACTACGCCCACTGCAGGGCAAAGGCCCCTCTCATGTGTCCTCCAATTAACCCTGTCATTTGCCAGCTGCGGCCAACCTATGCCTGCAAACTTCCTAATCTCATCCGCCCACTTAACTTTCTGCCGCCCCCTGCTACGCTTGCCTTCTCTTGGAATCCACTCCGTTACCCTTAAAGACACGCGGTTATCTTCCCTTCGCATTACATGCCCTGCGCAAGCCCATTTCCACTTCTGTCATTAACTGTGTTTTAACCCTGATCCACTCTGCCCTCTTCCTGTCTTTTGACGTTACGCCCATCATTTCTATGGCGTAGCTCGCTGCGCTATCGTGAGAAAAACAGCGCAAAAACGGACGAGGCACAGAAGACACACAACACGTTCACGAGCGCTCATATGGGTCCTCTCTTCTGTGCCTCATCGGTTTTTTGCGCTGACTTCTTCACAACATACAACCGCCTGACAGCTTCCTCTGCTGTGCTGCGCTGTCCTAAATTTAAGTTGAACCTTTTTCGTAAGCGTCCACGTTTCTGCCCCGTAAGTGAGTACCGGTAAGATACAGCTGTTATATACTTTCCTCTTGAGAGACAACTGTCGACTGCCATTCATGATCTGAGAGAACCTGTGAAATACGCTCCTCCTCATTCTTATTCTTCTAGTTATTTCACCCTCATGATCCGACCTGTCTAAGGTAAACGTATTCCCTTACCACTCCGAGCTCCTCGCAACGCATTGTAGACTGCTGTTCCCTTCCGAGACGACTGTTTAACATTGCTTTGGCTTTCTGCACATTAATTTTTAGCCCCCCAGTACTACTAAGCCTGTCTAACTCATTTGATCATGTTTTGCACTTCATCTCTTGAGTGACTCACCAAGGCACTGTCATCAGCGAATCGCAGATTACTAACCCCGAATGCCACGTACCGTCAGCTCAAAGCTGCGTACCGAGCCTCTAGAGAAGACTACTCGCTTCAACTTCAGTGACTACCGAGAAGCAGCCCCCACTTTGAGAAGAGTCTTCCCACGGCAAAGGTAGGCAACCAGTGAAAACTTCGCACAGGTTTCTCGCTTTGTTGAAAGTTTACCCTCATAAAAATGGTCTACAGACTGTCTGTAGATTTCTTATAAACACTACTACCTTCTTGCGTGTGTGTGTTATTCCTTTTTTCCCTTCTCTCTTCCTCCTTTTCGTCCCCTAATCCCTCTTCCCCAGTGCCGGGTAGCCAACCGGAACCCCTTTCTGGTTAACATCCCTGCCTTTCCCTCCTCCTCTTTATCTATCTATCTATCTATCTATCTATCTATCTATCTATCTATCTATCTATCTATCTATCTATCTATCTATCTATCTATCTATCTATCTATCTATCTATCTATCTATCTATCTATCTATCTATCTATCTGTCTGTCTGTCTGTCTGTCTGTCTGTCTGTCTGTCTGTCTGTCTGTCTGTCTGTCTGTCTGTCTGTCTGTCTGTCTGTCTGTCTGTCTGTCTGTCTGTCTGTCTGTCTGTCTGTCTGTCTGTCTGTCTGTCTGTCTATCTATCTATCTATCTATCTATCTATCTATCTATCTATCTATCTATCTATCTATCTATCTATCTATCTATCTATCTATCTATCTATCTATCTATCTACCTACCTTCTTATAGATATTTTCTTTTGGCAATGCGTAGCCTGTGGACTGTGTATAGAAAAAAGTCTACTAAAAGTATATGGCCATAAATACATAGATTGTCTATAGACCGTCTGTAGGATTTCTACTCCCTCTAGACTAGTATATAGAATTTGTCGATAAAAATCTATTGACTTTATCGACAATAGTGTATGGATAGTGTATAAACTCCAAAGAAATTTTTATAAGGCTGTAAGGCCACATTTTGATTCTAGACTCCATAGTACTGAAAATCAGTTTATTCATGGTAGCGTATGGTAATGCACATGCTCGATTATTCAATACCGAGTGGGCATGTAGCGCTTAATTTCTCGGCTTGTACGCGTGTATTACAATGCATTTGCGGCCCTTGTTAGGAGATCCAACGCCATGCTTCCTGATGTCTTCGAGTGCTTGGCGTGTGAATTCCTGAAGCTCCTTTTTTTCGTCTTCCTTGAGGTGGTCGTTAATGGGGTTCATCAGACAGTAAAAGTCTGCAAAGAAAGTAGAGTGAAGTGAAAAATCAGACGACACTTAAGCTTCGCCTTAAGGCTATCAAGCGATAGCGTAGTCGACAAAAACGGCGTCAGTATGATCGATTAAAATGCATGCACTTGCTGTTTCATGATAAACTAGGTATGAGAAAACACGATTACATGGAGCCTGTACACCGACGAACCACCCGATCGCATCATAGCAAAAAACTTAAAGATTATTCCTGCCACACTCAAACCTTCGCTAACTCTTTTTTTTCCGAAAACTGTCCGTGAGTGGAACCGGCTTCCGGCCAGCATTGTAGAATGCCCTACTACTGAAGCATTTATGAATGCTGTCAGAATGCGGTCAGATAGTAATTGATGATTACGGAGTGTTCTTGAGATTTTTTTTTTTTTGGGGGGGGGGGGGGGGGTTTCTGCACGCAACTTTCCTTCATCTATTTTTGCTTGTGAGTGCATCTCATTTGTTGAAGGCAGCGTGTTGTGCCTTGATTCGTTTTGCGCATGTCACTTATGTCTTTTTTTTTCTTTCTTTTCCCGCTCCTGCTTACAGCCTCACCTAGAGGCTAGCAGTACTGTGTAAATAAATAAATTAGGCTTGCCATTCTGAGCAGTTAGACACCTTTGAACGCATTTTTCATTTTTTTTCTATTGTTTCATTGCATTAATTGATCAATTACACACTCTAAGCTTTCTTAATTAGTATCATCAAGCATTGGCATTTCATTCTGAGCATTTTGACACGTTTTAAGCCCTTTTTTCTCATTTTTTTCATTTCTCTAATCAGTCAATTAATTACCATGATTAACTAGTCACCGCCTATCACTCACCAATAAATCACCAATCACGTATTTTTTTACACAGCCCCCGATTATTGCCGACTCGCGGTGCCGACTATTACTATGCCGACGGCTTTCGATCGAACGAGCTGTGTACGCTATCACGTAATAGGAGCACTACACGTATTATACTGTTGCGCTAAGCGCGTACCTGAATTATGTGCTTGATTATATTTAAAACGCCCGATAATACTCAAAGTTTATAAGGGGCGCTACAAGCTTAAGTTTGCGTTTGAAAAGCTTTCCGACCCTATTATGTCGTTTGTGCCAGCTGTAGAAATGGTTTAAGCCTCAACCCCGGACTGAGCGCATTGTAGCCTTATGCAGAGTGTTTCACCTGAGGCTGACACAAATGTTAAAAATGGGCTTTTTGATTTAGAAAGCGCTTTTTTTGGTATAGCTTTGTGAGCGGTGTAGTACATTATAATACAGCTAAGGGCGGTTAACTAATGTTCAATAGTTAAGTTTTTAACATTTACCGGTAGGCCCTTTAATTATTCGAAGGCGTGTATCCCATCTTAAGCGATATCCATATAAGTTTATAGAATTTCAAAAACGCAGTTACCCTCGGCGCTGCGGTCTAACAAATTTTGGCCACATCGACCTGTTACATGCACTGGGTAGGTTGCTTTGCCTGCAAGCTTCTCGAAAGCGCATGTATTTTGGTGCAATGTAGCTGAAACTTGTTCCGCCACAGCGCCGAGGGTAACAGCGTTTTCGAAATTCTATAAACTGATATGGATATCACTTACGATAGGCTACACGCCTTTGAATGTTTAAAGAGCCTCACGATGATAGTTAAAAAGTTAACTATTCAGCACTACTTAGCCAGCGTACTAGTTAGCACGTCCTAGCTGTAAACTGATGTACTACACCGCTGCCAATACCAAAATGCACTCCTCTAACTCAAAAATCCTGTTTTAAAAAATGTACAAAATCTTAGCTGCAACACCCTGAATATGCTTATGTCCCTAGACACTTCTTTTTTTTTTTTGCTGAACGGTACCTTATAGTTTTCGTACAAAATTAACTCAAGAGTCTGCACCGGTTGTGGCTTCTCTTTATTTGCAGGTTCTTGCTCACCCCTTGGAAAATAAGTTTATACCATCGATAACAAAGTAAAAAATGCCACACACGACGAATTGCGCAGCCGTGTTCTAATAGTAATGAAAACCACTTGCTCTTTTTTCATCTCCTTTCTTTTTTATTCACTCAATTTTCGTCTTTCTAAGAACGTACTGATTAAGCAAAGATCTCGTCTGCAATCTTCTCCAGAAGCATACGTGTTGAGTAAAACAATCCGGAGGAAATCAAGCCGGAGTCCAGATAGCGCCCTAACCACTGAGCCACCGCGGGGCTGCGTTTTTATGGAGGAAAAACGCTCAGGCGCCCGTGTGCTGTGCGATGTCAGTGCACGTTAAAGATCCCCAGGTGGTCGAAATTATTCCGGAGCCCTCCACTACGGCACCGCCTTCTTCCTTTCTTCTTTCACTCCCTCCCTTATCCCTTCCCTTAAGGCGTTGTTCAGGTGTCCAACGATATATGAGACAGATACTGCGCCATTTCCTCTCCCCAAAAACCAATTATTATTATTATTATTATTATTATTATTATTATTATTATTATTATTATTATTATTATTATTATTATTAGTCCAGATAGCGCCAGGAGCAGGTAACATATATAATCCCATCTTATGGGAGTGTAGCATAGCGCCGCCACCGGCGGATATTATGCGTGATCCTTCTCTCGAGCAGTGGGAGGCCGTGTTGGCCAGCTCAAACCTAGTCGTCCAGACCAGGGCTGTGGAAGGGGCCACCCAGGTCGCCGTCAGCCATGGCTTGATGGCCGTCTAACAGGGAATCGTTAGCACGTGCTTTTTGACGAAATAAAGTTTTACCAGCCATCCATAAGAACATACGCCACGGTCGTTTCAACTGTTCACAGCTGTATAGAAACCGGTCAACGTCATTACTTGTTTTAAGAGCCCAGGTATGGTCCAAGGTGGTTTGAGCATGAAAAGTGGTCACACATGTCTATAATAAATATTGCATAAGTAGCAGAGGAATCTAAACACAGAGTAAAGAGAGTCAGCCGTTTAAAAAGACGCTCCACAATGCCATTCAAAAGGAAGCACTAATAAGAACTATCACATAATATGTACCTCGATGCATTCGTTCTTGACGTTCAAAGAACTAAGTTCGGTTAATGGCAATGTTCACTGATCATTGCCTTCGACAAGAAAATGCACATGAAAGTTTTGGCTGGAAGGGCGTACCGCAAGCCGCGTCATTCTTGAGTCCGTTTTGCGCCGTGATAGAGAAAATCTCGCAAGCCAGTGGAGTCAACTTCGTAGCACGGACGAGTTCGGCGGCGTAACTCCGCAGGGAAGCAGTGTCCTCCATCAGGGTTGTTTCCGGAATAACGTCGTCTAAAAGCTGTCGCGCGCAGGAGAAACAAAGAGCGTTTTTCATTGTCCTCGGGCCATTTCTAAAGTAACAGGATTGGTCACTGAAGTCTGGCACACTGAGCCTTAACTGGCAACCACAACAGTTTTTTTTTTTGTAATTTAAGTATCCCAAAGAATCATTTCCTGTACATTTTCTTCCAAGCACTGATCATTTCCACCAAGTTTGACAGTGACTTGGCATTTCATTCCTGCGCAAATTATATATATATATATATATATATATATATATATATATATATATATATATATATATATATATATATATATATATATATATATATATATATATAAGTTGGCTGTTTTCGTGGCCTTGGTTGAGGTGATTTCTGCCGGCAATACTCCGTTTGTGGCGTCATAAACATTATTCGCACATTAGTCTCCGCTCCCCACGAGCAGAAAACATTTTGACACTTGTATTAGGTCGCTTTGTGCATTTATGAACGTAGTCGTCATTTCCAGTCATTGAGGGCTTTTTTTCAATAATGTCTGGGGCGTCATTGCTGCGTCAATTCGTCCATATATCTACGAACCCAGTTTCGGCTTCAGGCTGCTGTTTTCTCTGTTTTACATGGGTTCTATTTGTATTGTGAAAAACAGTTTGTTCTGCAGGAAACAGGGCCCCAAAGCAACCAAAGCAATCTTTTTTCGGCCAATAAACAAAATCATCCCGCCACATCATGCCATAGTACTAAACTTCCGTAACGTAGAAATTGTGGAGAGTTTCAAGTGTCTTGGAGTAATTTTCTCCTCTCATATGTCTTGGAATGATCACATAAACTATCTCATAACAAAGTTAGCTCAAATCACCGGCTTGGTAGGCAGTTTAAAATATCAGCTATCAACGAGAACCAAATTGCTTTTATATAACTCACTTTTTTACTCGCACCTTAACTATTGTCAACTCGTATGGGGAACCGCAGCACCGTCTATTTTACAGCGCATACATCTTTTACAGAAAAAATACATACGTCATGTTTATAATACATCACACCGATCCCACACTGCAGACCTTTTTCACAATGCCAAGGTAATTAGTATATACAACTTATATAAATACCGACTCAGCGTGAAGATCAAAACAGAATTAAGACACAATCTGAATAGCTTACAGGGTCTTGCAAACTTGCAAACCAATTTGCCACGATACCCCACTAGATATGCAGAACGGTGGTTAGTTCCTACTCCTCGTCTGAACACCGGGAAACAGCGCCTATCCTACACGTTACCCTCTCTTTTGAACACCTACAAATTAGATGGGTTTGATTTATTTTCATGTCCTTACAGAAATCTCCGCCTTATGTATAGTTCATGACTTCGGATACTTTCATTTTCTGTGATTTCATGTTATTCTGTTGTTTGTACTGTGACTACTGTGCCAAATTGTGTACAGATTTGATGTATTGTTGTGCTTCTTCTGCCAAAAAAAAAAAACAGGGGCTGTGGGCTAATCAAGCTGCCTGCGAGCAGCTTTTTTCCCGCCGTCCTCCCATCCAAATGTTACGATGGCAAATAAAGATTATTATTATTATTATAATTAGCTCAAACTCTTTGAAAAAACCCCGTATTTGTCCACTCATTCGTTTATTCATACTGTCAGCGTTCGCAGCCTATTACAGGTGTGAAGAATTCGAATAAATGCCCATTCAAAACAAGGTACATCTCACAACTATGACATCCGACACAAAACGGTAGAAAGTGCACAGGACATGAAGGAACAAAATCGAACAGCAAATCGGGAAACGCACGTGCAGAGGCAGAACTATTATATTGGTGTATTACGGTCCAGGTATGATTTCAGGTATTCCAGAAAAGCATCCAAGGAGTCATTTTTTACAATGGAATGAGGTAGCAGGTTCCATTCTTTAATAGCACGACGAAAAAATCTGTACTTCAAACAACCATTATAAGAACGCGACACAGGAATATACATGCTATGACAATGTCTTGATGTCTCATTAAGGTGTATTGAAAAACAATGCGATGTGTTGATAATAAAGTTGTCATGAATTAAAAAGACCACAACTTCAGCCTTTCTACTTTTCTGCGGTATTCTAGACTTTTAAGGTTTGCTGATTTACATAATTCGGTCGGTGAATCGGTCGGTGATATTTATTGTAGATGAAACGGGAAGCGAGTTTCTGAGCTTTTTCCATTTCTATTTTGTTGCAAGCGGCACACGGATCCCAAACAATTCTCCCATGTTCAATTACAAGTTTTACGAGGGTGTAACTGGCACAAGTGAGTATTTTCCCATCGGGAGTTGCACTGCGATTTTGCGTCTTAGTGCCCAAATTGCTCTGTGTGCCTAGGAGCATACATTAGTTTTGCGCGTATTACAGCATAGGTCAGAGGTGAAGCTTAAGCCGAGATACTTATGCTGTCCTAAACTATTAGTTAGTTTTCCTGTAATGGAGTAAAGTTATACCATAATATCATTCTTTCTATACCAGCATAATTACGGATTTGTCACAATTTAGCACCATTTGCGGTGGCTCAGTGGTTAGGGCGCTCGGCTACTGATCCGGAGTACCCGGGTTCGAAACCGACCGCGGCGGCTGCGTTTTTATGGAGGAAAAACGCTAAGGCGCCCGTGTGCTGTGCGATGTCAGTGCACGTTGAAGATCCCCAAGTGGTTCAAAGTATTCAGGAGCCATCCACTGCGGCACCTCTTTCTTCCTTTCTTGTTTCACTCTCTCCTTTATCCCTTCCCTTACGGCGCGGTACAGGTGTCGAACGATATATGAGCCAGATGCTGCACCATTTCCTTTCCCAAAAACCAATTATTATTATTATTAGTAGTAGTAGTAGTAGTAGTAGTAGTAGTAGTAGTACTAGTAGTAGTAGTAGTATTGCCACTTAGCTCACCAATTTTCTATTGCTTGTAGCTTACCCTTTAGTTCCTGATCAGTTGGGGTCTTAAATGTTTTGTATACCACACAATCATCAGCGAACAGTCTGATTAGTAGATTTTGGAAGATCATTTATAAAAACCAAGAATAAAAGGGGGTCAAAACACTTCCCTGTGGAACACCTGAAACCACCAGGGAAGAAGTCGATTTATAACCTTCGAGGTACACAAACTGTTCTCAGGAGGAGAGGTAGGAAGACGACCATTTTTATTTTGGAGTTCCTGAATATAGCATTAAATTTTAGCAACTCAGAGTTCTCTTTCCTCTGCACGCAATTTGGAAATAATTACAAGCAGTGCCGTTTGAGAAATCCCATCGGGTGATGTCGTATCTGCGTAACGCTCTGGGTGATATTAGTGCACCTAGGGCCGCGTAGTCTGGAGGCCACAGTTTCCGTTTTAAGCACTCGCCATCACTCAGTGCACATTACTAGCCTCAGAGATCGCCATATTGTCACCGTGCTCACGAGCGGACACTTCGAAGGCAAGGAACTGCGCTTTATGTATAAATGACTGCGATAATGAAGCGTAGTTATTTCTGGGCTAAACTTATTAAACGAACCCGCTTGTTATTACACTCGCAACTCAACCATCCCTCTCACTTTTAATGATATTTTTATTTTTGTTGCACAAAAAAAGTTCGCTGCCCTTGAGTAGACAGTGGCGCCTCCCTAGTGGCTGGTTCTGACCCTGTCTCAAACTTGAGAATTTCATGGCCAGTAAAGCAAACTTGCTTGTGTGAAGTCCCATGATACCGTTCGGTGGGGATTCCGGAGGCAATTCGTAAAATAAAGCTGTGCCGCAGGTGGTCAGCAGGAGTGTTTTATACTGCCGTATTTAAGGGCTAAAGAAAGTGCGGGCTCCGCAGTCTTCTTCGAAAGTGCTTCATTTGAAGGAGCCACAAGAAAGATCTGCATAACTTTTGTAGTTAAAATTAAAGTTCCCGCGAATAATGTATTCATGGCTGCGAATACACCGCGTAACGGTTCGTGGTATTTAACGGCCCAAAGCAACATATGGGCTCTGAGGGACACCGTTTTGGGCTGCTCCGAGTTGATGTCGATAACATGGCGTTCTTCTTAGTGCACTGACATCGCACAGCACACGGGAATTTTCGCATTTCTCTTCCTTCCAAATGCGGCCCCTAGCGCTAGGATATCCCGCCTTTGGGCTCAGTAGTCGAACAATTCCGAAGCCATTGAGCCATCGCGGCGGATTGCCAACCAATTAAAGCACATGGTTTTTGTCTGTGGTCATCCTCGCTGGTGTCATTTAATGCCTTACAACTGGCGGCCGTTTCTGTGGCAGCAGCGCCACGGTGAGAAAGGAGGCGTCAACGACAGGTCTGGTGAAAACGATGGGCGGGTGCAGCGTTATATTAGATTATAGACTCCACACTGTAGGAAAGGTAAGAACAGAAATAGAGGCCGAGTGCAGATGGATCTTGATGATGGCAGAATACATTAAGCCTGATCAGGCGTCCAAGATGATGCACAGCAGTGCGAAACTCACGGCGAAATCGACCTGTTTGCAATAACGAGGTTGCACCACAGACTCATCAGACTTGCAATAGGCACGCAAATGGATCAATGTGTGCGCTTTTGCATTTCTTGGCCACATCGTGCTTTCAAAAGAAATCGAATGCTGGGGTAAACAGACCTCGCCGAGTGGAATTCTTGAAATGCGGTGCCGTTTAAGTGTAAATCTAAAGCAAGTGTGGAGTTGAAGGAGACTTCCGTAATTCCGTAATTCCCCGGAAGTAATGAGTGCGCGTCAATGATCTATAGGAAAAAATGTGACAAGTTGTTCTGAACGAGAAAAAATATACTACTCTAATCTGTCATTGAACTCCCAAGCAGTTTAACTCGGGTCTGTTGGTTTTCTGCTTTCTTGAGCATCGCTGTTCGTAGTTTTATGCCCTAGGGTTAATGCAATGCTAACGCTACAGACTATGTACAGGTTTTATGTTGCTATGCTGAAAACTTAAATCCTTAAACTTAAACGCGCCAAAACTGTTCACTTCTTTTCCGTGTACTACTTGGCCTTAGTCAGGAGTCCCTACAGCAAAAAGTCAAACAAAACGGCAAACTGAAGGGCGAAACTAGCTAAGGAGTAGAGGTAATAGTGAATGGCCACACAAAGATGAACAGAGATGAACATAGTTCCGTCCAGTGATTGCGGCATCTGGGCAACTACCAATGAAATGTGCAGATTTCTGGAGAATGAAAGGGATATGCAAAGAAAATGAAGTTTAGACGCGGATCGCAGCCCTGATGTGCGCCGAGGCGATGACGGCGTGCCAAACACCAGGGCATGCCAATAACCCAGGCACACCAAAGTCACCTTTGATACCAATTCAGTACGTAAGGTGATGCGTTTAGAATGAGCGATACGGAGAATGATCAAAGTAAAAAGGTTTATGAGGGAAGGGATATGACAAAGACGTTATAGTTGGCGAGGAGGAGGTGTCCAGAGGAATGATTAGAGTCTTGGGCCACCAACAATGTGCATAGCT
The DNA here is from genome assembly GCF_052857255.1 of Amblyomma americanum. Classification (NCBI taxonomy): domain Eukaryota; kingdom Metazoa; phylum Arthropoda; class Arachnida; order Ixodida; family Ixodidae; genus Amblyomma; species Amblyomma americanum. The sequence continues at coordinate 58,315,279 of NC_135504.1, forward strand.
AAAGCCTTGCATTCGCAAAGTGATCATGATAGAATAGAATTACACTTTTATCTCCACGCAACGTCTGTAACCTCCTTACGCTACGTTCTGTACAGACTCTGTAGTCACCTTAGTACTACTACAATTAAATCCCCAGAATAGTGATTGCTCTTTTCACCTGTTCTCTTTCCTTTTTTATCTGCATCCTTCGTTTTATTGCTCCTCATATTCACGCTGTATTACAAGCCAAAGTTTTGTGTTCAGCGCGATACTGTACCTGACTATGGCTCTGTACTAATAAGCCTGATTTACGGTCCTCCTTACAAATTGTGTAGGAATGATGTTCCCGCAGATTGACACCCGCGCTGCACGTTGACTGGCTGCGTGGGCTGCTTACGAACACTTCAATGTTTAACGGTAAATAAACATACGCGTAAGAAAGTGTGCGAATAAAACAATGTACCGTCGGGGGCAAAAGTAACAGACCTCCCTTCCACCAAGTTCCGGCCCGTGCCACTATGCGTGGTGGCGCCACCTGACAAAATACTTCTGGTGGCGAGACTGGCGCAGTGGACCCGTTTCGACACCAGAAGTGCTTCGTCAGGTGGCAGCCCTACGGAGAGTGGCACGGGTCGGAACTTTAAAGAAGGGGGGGGGGGGGGGGAGCGGTCCGGTTATTTTTGCCTCCGATGGCACTTCTCTTCACTATGAGAGCAGTAGGAAACAAGGCGAGCAGAAAATGAAAACGACACAAGAAAATGCTGAACATTAACGCTTGTCTTGTCCCTACCTTGTCCGCGCGTTTTTTTTCGTGCTGCTCTTAACCCCCAAATCTCTAATGGGCTGATCATTTTTTTTCGAAAATGGTACCAAAATAGTCATTTAGTGCCCGCGCTTTCATCTGTTGATCAACAAAAAAAATTGCTTTGGACGAGCCCTATTCGCGTTAATCCGAGCACACGGTGCCAAAAAAACACACGACAAGTTGGATTCGTCAAGAGCCAGAAAAACAGCCGGCTTATGACGACCCTGGCTCGTCCATGTCTGCTGGAGGTTAAAGTGATGTGAAACCAACGTGGAGGAAGGAAAGCTTAGGAGAGCCCCTCGCTGTCCGACCTGTGCGGCAAATCTTGCGTCGGAAGTGATGTGTTTTCGCAAGAACTATAGGGGGTCCTTGGCGAATGCCGCAGCCAATAGAATCGTCGGGCACAGCTGCGTCGTCTGCATCAATGGCGCGTGTCAGTTGCTATAGGATTGCTGTTGTCCCGACGAGAAGAGATTTTGAAGCGAAAGCTTCACTACGCTAGGTTTTCAATTGGGCAGCGTCAGTGCAGTCATGTGGCATATGTCACGTGGTGTCGCGTGACAGGTCATGTGACCTACTGACGTCATCACAATCTTCCCACTGTGGCAGGTGACAACTGCCCCATCGGCAGTGTGCCATGCAAAGGAAGCTTTCGCTTCTCACCAGGGTTAACCAAAGTTAAAACCACAGCTAGTTTTTTTTTCTATTGCTCATGCGCACACGCGATCAGCGGCCAGCTGTAGTCGAATACAACTTAATTCTGCAGTGCCGCTCATCCCGCATTCAGGACCGCCGCACACAATTTGTCGACGACGAAAAAGTAGCCCGTAGTTTAAAAAATTTATTTGTTGCCTAAAGCACTAGCTAATCACAAAGGAAAAAAGGAAGCGCTATAATTATTATACATGGCTTGTTTAATATAGTCAAACATTAAGAAGCTGATTCCGTTTACTTTTGTGATTGACCAGCGGAGGCCAGCGGATTCCAAAACATGACGTAATGGCCTCTCCTAAATTAGGGAATTACAGCATATCGCGATCTATGATCCGCCCCCGTGATTACGCGAGGAGCCACTGCGCGTGCAGAAAACGCTCTGAGGGCGCCAGATGGCGCCACGTTCCCGTCAGCTGCGTGCGCGCCTGCAGCGTCGGGGTCAATCAGCGTGTACTCACTGTGGCCCCGCGGAAGAAAATCACAGCAGCGAATCACGTTATGCTATAACTCCCTTCCTCAGTGAACCAGCTAGCCCGACCGCTCGTTCTGTTCCACCTACTTGGGAGTACTTGCTCCACCGAGGCGAGTTCTTCACGGCCATGAGGACTTCGTGGGCGTTCAGCCTGGCCGAAAAGAGTAGAAAGCACTCTCCTCCGGGCGCCATCAGTGTCTCGATGTTCCTCATCGCGTGTCGCTGGTCGGCCATCCACTGTACAGTCAAGAAGGAGAAGACCCTCTGGAAGCGGCCCTGTTCCCTCACGAATCGGGCCACGTCGTCGTCCGCCATTAGGTCCAGGAGTTTGTAGTCGATCCGCGGGTCCGCGCGGTTTTCGCGCGCAAATTCAAGCATGAGCTCCGATTTATCGGCGCCCACCAGCCTCTTGCACCAGGAAGGCACATGGGGAAGCAGGAACCGTAGGGTGAAGCTGAAAAGTTGGCGAGCTTAGTTTTAGAGTGAGCGCTTACTCCTCAGGGTGCAACTTCCCATTTCGATGGGGATGAGACAATGACCTTCAATTCCTCACCTCGTCAAACCGAACTTAACGGCGTGGTGGTATGTCCCAAGCTATGGCCACGTGATCATATGACTATGGGTACCTGAACTTGACCTTTAACCTTGACCCTTGACTTTGACATTTGATGTTGTTGTTGTTAGCCTATCAAATGAGGCACATACCCACACTGGGGGATCGGCCAAGAATCGGGTGGCTATTCACCTGAATGCAGTTAATAAAAAGGAAAAGCACGTGGGAGCGCAACACCGGTGAATTCTTCCTCATGAACAGAAAAGGGATGACAGTTTTGATTTCAAGATTATAAGAATAATAATAAAGAGAGGGATTAAATAATAATGATTAAGTCAAAATGTAATAATTGATAGATAAGAAAAGTTTGGAACACTTAGCAAGGCACTCGGTGAGATTTTATCAGGAAATTTAGAACAGCGGTACAAACAGATCTGTGGCTGAACCCAAATGTGGTGGCGCCAAATGATAGCAAGAGCGGGCTGCTCAAACTAAGGCCAAGATGCTGCAAGGGCTCCTCCAGCAACCTTTTTCTCAGAGAGTTCAATCGGCGACAATACAGCCAAAAATGTTCTATAGATTCAGGCTCACGGCAAAATGCACAAAGGGGAGAGAGCGCCAAACCCGACTTGTGTAAATAGAAATTTAGAGGGGGGATGCTGCAGCGCAGCCTCGTCAGTGATACTTCAAGCTGCCGAGAGCAACAAATTTTCCTGTTCCAATAATATTTACGGTGCTCATAATCCGCCAATGTTAAAAGTGATGTGTCTTGCGTGCTTAAAAACGCACGTCGCCGAAATCTAGATGCTGTAATATAGGCTGTAGCCGGGATGATTGGCAACACGGGGCCGCTGAGGGAAGCCTTTGCGAGATTATCAGCAATCTCATTTACTGTCACACTGCTGTGGCCGGGAACCCATACTAAATGAACAAGGCTCAAATGCGGAGGAAGTAGGGATAAGAAAGTTGATAAAATGGGACCGTCAACCTGTGCAGCGAGGGACGAACACAAAGATAAAGAATCAGTAATTACTGCAACTGCTGTAATAGAGGGGTCTAGCTTGCGTAGAGCAAGTACAACTGCTAGAAACTCTGCTTGAAAAATAGGGGTGAAATCTGGAAGGCGCAGAGAAAAGGACCAGCCTAAATGCGAGCAAAATATTCCCACACCTGCTTTTTCATTGCATTGAAGGTTTGAAGGTTTATTTATTTCCGCAACTAGATGTTGCGAGTACAGCCAGGAAAAAAACTGTATAGACAGCTTGAACGGTCCTGGCTTCCTCTTACAGTGCAGCATTGACGTTGGCAGAAAAGGACATCAAACAAAATGTTCAGTACATATAACGACACATGTACGTTCAGTACGCAGTACATTCTGCATGTAAAGGAAAAAGAACTACTTTAGGTCCAAGAGCCTATAAAGGCAAAACGCAGAGAGGAGAAAATAAGGGACAGCAAAATTGACACATCCACTCAGAATGGTAATAGCAAGAAAAAAAATTACAGGAACAATTGGGGCAATTCTTTCAGAGAAATATTGGAGACATCAAGATTCTTGTGGCAGTACAACTGGTTCAGAAGTGTCGGTAAAGTATGCTGCAACATTTGTTTACCATAGTTTGTGCGGCATTTCTTAACATTCCAAAGCTCTGCTGCGCGGGTATCATACACAGTTCTGCTTTGCTCTAACCCAGCAAGTGTAAGTAAGGAGTCATCATTTTTCATTACGGCGTCATTGCGATGCGTCATTGCGATGCGTCAGTGGCTATTGCTATATCTGTAGGTAGGGGCCTCAGATGATCTTATAGTAGACCATTTAGAATACTCGGTGGCAAAAGTTTTGCATTTTTTGGGAATATGTCGTCGAAAACAAAGTGAATAGCGGGCCCATTGCGAAGCGCAGGAAGGATATCATAAATGTTTGCATCTAAAGGCTGAAGTAATCTTTGCACAAACAATACCTGAGGGGAATTGAAACGAGAGCAGGGGACACCAAAAAAGGAGGTCGGCCGACAACAGGAAATGCTTTGGGAACGGTGGAAATGGGATTCATGGATCCTGAGGTAAGGTTGCACAGTTAAAAATTGAAGTCGTCATAAGAGAGGCGGAATGCGGGCTTCAAGGTACAGCACATTGGATTTGAGACAGTGGGCAGCTGACCTTGACTTCGTCGTCTTCATCGACTGATACTACTATCGAACTAATATACAGAATCTCGCGTCATGTTCATCAGCTAGTACTACCTTGACATTTAGTTTGAGACAGTGGAGACCATATTTAACAGAGCTTTCGCTCGTATAACAATAGGTTCAAGCCACCTTGAACCCCTCCCATTTTTGGGCGCTGTGAAAGGTCTGGGGTTTTCCGGCCTTTGAATCCTGAATTCCTGGCGTATCACGCACCTAGCAGACTATTTCAAAGACAAGGGGTTTTGCTTACCCTTTAAAAGTGCTAGTATTTTGATGTAGTTGAACCGAATAGACGTGCGAAAGCATGTGTTTAGCCTGGTTGTCTCATGGTTTTGCCCTGCTGGGTGGTCGGCACGTCTGGCGACGATATTACTTCGACATTAGCATTAATTGATGATGACGACGTGAGGTTGTGTCTATGAGTTCGATAGTAGTATTAGTCGATGAAAACGACGACGCGCAATGTGCAGCGCGAGTGTGTTGCAGTTTAGCAGGATACGTGGTCGCCTGGTTGCAATTAGAGATTTTTAGCCGGCCGTTAGTAACCGATATATCACTCCATAGTAACTGATATATCACTCACAAATGTATCACTATATAGCGCTCATCTGTGTCGTGTCGTCGTTCTCTCACCTTGTGGTCGTATTTTTTAGCGCTAACCTGTTTCAAAGAAATGTTTAACCAACTAGCCCAACACCAAGTTTTACTAAAGTATTACGATACATCAGTTTATAGAATTTTTAAAACGCGATTATGCCCGGTGATGTGGCTCAACAAAACTGGGCTTTTTCGACTAGTTACATGCACTGGAGGAATGCTTTCCCTGCACGTTCTTCTAATGCCCGTGTATTTCGGCACTATGTAGCCATAATTTGTTGGGCCACAGCACCGAAGGCAATCGCGTTTTCTAAATTCTAAAAACTGATATGGCGGTTACTAACGACCGGCTAAAAATCTCTCATTGCAAACAGGTGCCTAACTCTAGTAGTTAAAAAGGTAATTATTGAAAATTTGTTAACCAGCTTACAACTTAAGATGAATCACCGGTTTTCTGGTGTCCGCCAACCCTGGCAATACCGTGCCGCAAAAGTCATATTTTAACCTTAAAAAAAATCTTTTTGTGGAAATTACTTAGAATCCTCTGAAGCGCCCAGTACATGCTGCGTATTTGGTGAGTCAAATCGGGTCTCAATGTGCATTGTTCAAGCGTCTATGTTTCTTGTAAAAGTGATTGCTTCTTCTTCACGGTTTCTTGTCTATCATGTGACTGATTGTGCATCCAGTGGTAGAATAAATTCGGAGAAGAAGGCCTCGTCAGGCCTGCACTGAACGCCTTTTGGCTGTCGACCTATTGCAGCACCTTGTAAGCTATCCGTGACTGCTTTTCTTGCACTGCACGCGCTAGTTCTCTCAAAATACAACAAACAAAAATATGAGATCACTGCGGCACCCACATTTGAGGAATGCGTAATCACTGACGCCTCCTCTTCCCTCTTTGCCACTCTTTGCTCCTCTTTGCCTAAACTAATCAAGTTCTCTCATTGTCCATTTTGACTTTCAAACTTGGCGCCACGCTTCGTTATCAAGTTTAGCGCCACTCTTCACTCCAAAAACACTTCCGGTTTTTCAAATTTGGAGCCACTTTTGCTCCAGCCCCGCCCACTTTGTGGATATTTTTGGCTCTAATTAATTAACTAATTACTCCACATGCACCTCATGATTTCCTCTCAGAGATTTTTGATGCTCTCTAATGCAATCATTCTTTTTCTTACAACTCAATTCATTCGAACGTTATCGTGATGACAAGCTCGTGATGACACGAAACCGTAAACGTAGCCATACAATGGGCCCGCCGCGGTGGCTGAGTGGTTAGGGCGCTGGGCTACTGATCCGGAGTCCCTGGGTTCGAACCCAACCGCGGCGGCTGCGTTTTTATGGAGGAAAAACGCTAAGGTGCCCGTGTGCTGTACGATGTCAGTGCACGATAAAGATCCCCAGGTGGTCGAAATTATTCCGGAGCCCTCCACTACGGCACCTCTTCCTTTCTTCTTTCACTCCCTCCTTTATCCCTTCCCTTACGGCGCGGTTCAGGTGTCCAACGATATATGAGACAGATACTGTGCCATTTCCTTTCCCCCAAAACCAATTATTATTATTATTAACCATAAAATGGTGTCCCGGAGTTCCCGGGCTCGAACCCGACCGCGGCGGCCACTGTTTCGATGGAGGCGAAACGCTAAGGCGCCCGTGCGCTGTGCCATCTCAGTGCACGTTAAAGATCGCCAGGTGGTCGAAATTATTCCGGAGCCCTCGACTACGGCACCTCTTTCTTCCTTTCTTCTTTCACTGCCTCCTTTATCTCTTCCCTTACGGCGTGGTTCAGGTGTCCGCCGATATGTGAGACAGATACTGCACCATTTCCTTTCCTCAAAAATCAAAAGCCATACAATGCTTAAGCATTGAGAGGTGGTGGTAGTGGTTGTTTATTATAAGAATAGTAAAAGGGAAGGAAAAGATTTTTGCTAGCCCCGGCATCTGCCATCGATGCTAAAGCACCTGAGCTGGGGCAGCGGGAGTGAAGGATAGCAGGCAGAATGGAGAAATGAAATGAAAGAGGTGAGGGGACAGGAATAGAGGATAGGAGAAGTAACATGTACAAACTGTTTACACAATAAGAAATGTGTCCAGGTTGTGCGCGTGATTAGTTCATTTTAGAGGAATTAAATCCCACACGCGCACAGCACTGTGTTGGCTACAACTGGAGTGGGGCCAAGCATTGACAGCAAAAACTCTGCTCGGAAAAGTTACAGGCATCGAAAACAGCGTCCAGGCTTTTGCGACCTTAATGCATGTGACAGTGACCCCCCTCGTTCAAAGATGAAGGAGCCATTCGCGGCATCCGCCGTACGTACCTGCCGGACCCGCAGCCGACGTCGATGAACTGACTCCTTTCCTTGTCCTCCGCTCCTGCTGGCTTTCCACTGCGGATGTCGCTTTCGCTGAGGAACGCCGGCTGGAAGGCGCTCATTATGGCTGCCAGGTTGGGCGCCACGGGTTCGATAGACGCGTCGTACATCTCGACGCACTTACGGAGAGCAAACATGTCGGGCGCGCCGGCGCCCACTGCGGAGCCCTCATCCATACTGCCTGGAACACGTGCTGTCATCTCTCTGCGTATAGTGAAGAAAGGAAAACGCGGTAAAGTTTGTAGTCAGCTCGGGCAAAGGCGTCTAATGACAACGATGAATGTTTATGCCGCAAGGACACCTGCGGCCAAATAGCGCCATGGCAAAAGGTTCTATCCAAGCATTTCACCCTACAGAAGCCGAGCACCAGGCAGGAGAAAGCTTGTACCCATTGTACCACCGGTGGGTACCCGGCGGCACTGGGGATCGAACCCCGCACCTCCCGCATGCGAGGCAGATGCTCAAACAACAAGAGCACTGCTGCGGTGCAAAGAACCGTACCAAGTAGGGCGCGCATCTCCTGGCACAGCGTGTCGTTTTGCTATGCTAAGCTCCTGCTCATCTTTGGTTTCTGCAGATGGTATGTTCGACCTCTCAACACAAGGCTAATGCTAAAGAAGGCCAAGGAGACTTGTAGGAGAGGTAATGCCTGGACATTGTGAGGCTCTCACACTTCATCTTCAACGACTGCAAACTCCACGCCTGCCACAACTTCGGCGTCAGCCGCTAGCTTCATTAGTGCGATGTAGCTTACCGCAACGGGTTGTTATATTTTTATTTTATGCGTGAGATAGAGAGTGTTTAGTTGTCGCGACTTCCCTAGTGAGGTACCGCAAAGTACTATTAAAGGATCTCTATGTGCACGTTGCCTGCTGAAGTGGTAGGGGTTTCATGGGCTACTGTCTTCAAATAGGCATAGTGTGCCACCAGCTGCGTCTTCGTCATCCAAATCCCGACGGAAATAAGGGAGGGAGTCCGGCCTTCGGAGTGCACTTCAATGCCGTTCATTCAGATGCCAACGTATCAGTGATGGCAGTTGCTGGGATAGCGATAATGGGCTAATGTCCATAGTGGTCATTCTCTCCTTTACATTCACAGATCCCTAAGAGTCCTCATATCACTCCTGGAGCAGTGGTGCAGCGGTTAAGCGATGCGCCACTGTCTTTCTATGGCAGGTGCTGCGACCCAAGTTGCTCCTCCCGAAGGAGCACAAGCACTCATTCAGCGAGCTGACGCAGGTCTACAGAGCCTCGCGATAGCTCTATCCCCACCCCACCGCTCTCTAAATAACAAACACGCAGCACTCTGATTTACGCTAGACTCTCCCCTCACCTTTCAACCTATCGCACTACCATCCTTCTTTCCCTCCTCCTGCCTGCACCATAGCCCCAGAACCCATCGCCTCCTCCCTCCACAGCCTCTCCGTCTTCCCGGTGGGCCCTCCCCTGCGGGACCTAGAGAACCTCAACACCTGGAAGGACTGAGAGTCAGGAAGTCGAAAATCGAAATTTGGGGAAAGGAAATAACCCGCCGCGGTGGCGCAGTGGTTAGCGCGCTCGGCTACTGATCCGGAGTTTCCGGGTTCGAACCCCGGAGGCAAAACGCTAAGGCGCCTGTGTGCTGTGCGATGTCAGTGCACGTTAAAGATCCTCAGGTGGTCGAAATTATTCCGATGCCCTCCACTATGACACCTTTGCCTTCCTTTCTTCTTTCACTCCCTCCTCTAACCCTTCCCTTACGGCGCGGTTCAGGTGTCCGACGATATATGCGACAGATACTGCGCCATTTCCTTCCCCCAAAATCAAATAAAAAAAAGGGAAATAGCGCCGTATTTGTCTCAAATCTCGGCGGACACCTGAACCGCACCGTTAGGGAAGAAAGAAAGAAAGAAAGAAAGAAAGAAAGAAAGAAAGAAAGAAAGAAAGAAAGAAAGAAAGAAAGAAAGAAAGAAAGAAAAAAGGACACAGAGAAAGAAAGAGGTGCCGTAGTGGAGGTCTCCGGAATAATATCGACCACCCGGAGTATCTTTAACGTGCACTCTCATCGCACAGCAAACAGGCGCCTTTTGCGTTAGGCCTCCATCAAAACACGGCCGCCGCGGTCGGGTTCGAATCCGGGAACTCCGGATGAGTAGCCGAGCGCCCTAACCACTACGCCACCGCGGCGGGCAGGGAAGTCGGCCAGCAAGATACCTCCAATGTCGCGTTACAGGATGGTGACAGTCCTGCGAGTTTTTTTTTTATGTATTTTCTCTGTTTTCTCCTGCAATAATACGGCTGCTGTACAGTTCCTGCAAATATTTCTCAGTAAGCGGACGCATCCCGCATCGGCGCCGTAGACGCGTCATGCCTGCGTTGCCGGTGTTTCCGCCGAATGAAGCACGTTTTCAAAGCCTACAACTGCAACATACACGACAGCTGTACTCTGTGAACTTCTGTGTAGTTTCACAGTTGGCTTGATTGTAATCTACTTTCGCGTATATCCGCCGAATGCCTGGCTGTTCCCTGGGATCAAGGTGGAAAGCTGGGCTAGTTGGTGTGTCATCATAAATTAAAAGACTAGCGCATATAACTACGACACAGACGTAGCGCTCGCCCTGTCTTCTATGTCTGTGTCCTAGTGATATGCGCTAGTCTTTTAATTTATGCTTCCGGGGCTTGTCGAATTTCAGCGCGCCCAATATTTTGAATTGTGATGTACACGACGGCCATTAAGCTGAGGAGTATATAAATTTTAGGAAACAGAATGCCGTTTTTTTTTTCACGGGTTTCGGTAATAGTAGCGCTTTTCCATGTATCTACTGCGTCCGATGTTATCAGACAGTTTTGACGAACGAAAACAAGCTTTTTGGATGCTATGTTCTTGATCCGTACAAGCAGATCTCACGATAATCAACCACCTTCTCTTCTTCATTGCTTGTAAAGCTTTCTTTTACGGCGTAAGCTGTATAGCCCTCTTTCAGCCAGAAGCCGTGTGTGCGCACGTGCGCGTGCGTGTGTGTGTGTGTGTGTGTGTGTGTGTGTGTGTGTGTGTGTGTGTGTGTGTGTGTGTGTGTGTGTGTGTGTGTGTGTGTGTGTGTGTGTGTGTGTGTGTGTGTGTGTGTGTGTGTGTGTGTGTGTGTGTGTGTGTGTGTGTGTGTGTGTGCGCGCGTGCGTGCGTGCGTGCGTGCGTGTGTGCGTGCGTGCGTGCGTGCGTGCGTGCGCGCGTGTGTGTGTGTGTGTGTGTGTGTGTGTGTGTGTGTGTGTGTGTATGTGTGTGTGTGTGTGTGTGTGTGTGTGTGTGTGTGTGTGTGTGTGTGTGTGTGTGTGTGTGTGTGTGTGTGTGTGTGTGTGTGTGTGTGTGTGTGTGTGTGTGTGTGTGTGTGTGTGTGTGTGTGTGTGTGTGTGTGTGTGTGTTTGCGCGCGCATTGTTGTGCACTTATAATGCATGTACACACCGTACACTCCGGTGGCACACTCCGGTGGGCGCATCTGCAGGCATTCCCCGCTAAAATTTCATCTCCCACCTACGAGACACCAGCTTCTAGAAGGCAAAAGTATCCAGTACATTTGTGTGTTTTATATTACCAGTAGCATCTTGCTCATACTCTTTGAAAGAAACCTATAAAGCCAATCTATCCTTCAAGTGCCCAAAACAAGTTTAGAAATTTCGATAAAAACAGCACACCACAAATTTGAATGAAGATGACGAGGGTAACGTAGAGACATAAATACAGCGGCGGTAACTGGGAAACAAAACCTACCTGAAGATACACCTTCAACCCGAAATGGCAAAGAAATGAATAAGAGCGAGGTAGTTATTGCGTATAACTTGCAAGTAGTGTTTTGTTTGAGTCTCAAAGTAGATAACAAGTGAGGGAAAACGTAAAGTAGATGGCTGAGAGTCAAGTACACCAAGAAGATTGTGAAGTTTACTGGAATAACCGCGGCCGCGACTGCAAAAAGGAAACAGCTGACAGGCATCTTTTTACTAAAATTCAATAAATTAGGTTGATCATGAAGTTAACGACTCAAGGAGGCGCATGCTTCTCTACACCTCGATAACCGACACCTCAGACATCACAGTTGCGGCGGCACTTCTCAGTAGTTCCAGGGAACCTTCAGCTGCCCTAAGATAGGACGCTATTTCCCTCTTTCTTTATGGTGATTATATCTTAGAGGCGCAGCAGAAGCTTGCCCAACGAGCGCCATAGTCAGCGTAATGCAAATTTGTTGTAAACGAAATCGGGTCAAAAACCCATCCTTCCCAGCATTTCACCCCAGGGAAGCTGGGTACTAGGCCATGGAAAAGCTTGCACTCATTGGTAAATCGGTGGAACTCCGTACATGCCACGTAGGAAGGCAATGCTCGAAGAAAGAAATCATTACTGGTGTATTTCGCCCCTTCTTTCGTGGTCGAGGTGTCGCCAAACCGAGACAAGTTATCATGGTACCTGAAAATCCAACACCTGGGCAGCTACTATGCTGTTACTGTTTTCAGTTAGAAACATTCACCTTCTTATGGGGAGTCCGCGCCAGCCCCTAGCATAGCATGAACGGGCTGGCAACAGTGGAGGGGCACGCGCATTGCAGATATCAATCCCTGTTCGGCGCCGCTGGAAGATTTGCTTCCTGGAAGGAACACTGAGTGCGAATTGAAGATGGCCTAAATAAATATGCAGTCCAACCGTGTTCTAATGACAGGACAGGTACTCTGGCTTAAAACGGAGCTTCCATATTCTGTAACAGGTTAATAAATTAAATATACATGTCTCTGCCGCCGGCCATTTTAACATGCGAACTACGGTGGCATCAGTGGGGTACTTTTAACGATGGTGTGTGAGTCTTGGCTAGACAATCACAAGGACCCTGGAACGGGGGCGGTCGCCGCCCAACATTTCTCCAGAGGGCAGCGAACACCCCCCTGTCTCCACCTGCTTGCACTGAGTCCACATTCGTGTTAAACAGTTCAACTCTAGGAAGTTATTAATGTAAAGCACAGTGAGGATGAGCTACTTGGCTTCGTATCAAGTCGTAAAGCTTTTCATTTCATTAACCTAAACTAAACATGTCCCAACAGAAGTCGTTGATATTCTCACCCTTGTCTGTGAGAAAGATTAGCAGACTGAACAGGCTGTGCAAAAACTTCTTTAATGCAGTCGATCACTGCGGCCGTGTCCCACGACAGACGCTACGCATCCTGGGACACACTCTCCATCAGGACCACGTCATCACCTGGGTTCCCGGCCTCGAGGGCCTCGATGGCAACGTCGGCGTAAACACCTTAGCTCGAGAATATACTCACCGAGCGGGGCCATCCCCTCCTGCCCTATATTCCATATCTTCCACTTCGCCATCCGGTTCGAAACCCAACGCCTTAATAGACATCTCTACCCCCTCCCTCATCCCTCCCTCTCCTCTGAAGACTCCTGCCTCCTACAGAGTCTTCAAACAAACACCTATCGCAAGCTACACTATTTACATCCCCTACACCCAACACTTTACGAAGACAAATGTCCATGGTGCGCCGACACACCAACTCTAACACATATCACAAGGACATGTCGGAAAAAAAACCAACCATTTAAAGGCGTTTAGTGCGGCACTGGAGCTGTGGGAAGCGAAGCTGACCAGCGCGCGCCTCGACGACCAGGCAGCGCTCTTTCTCAACAGCAGAAGGTCGGCAGAAGCCTCCGGAGCCCTGGACTGAGGTCCCACCCACATCCGCTTCAGCCACCGTCCTCTTCAATAAACGCTACCACACTCACTCGCTCACTGACAGAGGCCGAAATCAAAGCTGGCGGTTTCAAGTTTAGTATGCATTAACAGATGCACCTTTCAACAGTTCAAAATCGTTTTTTTTTAATATACAGCGTCTAAATATATCATGAAATAAACAAATAAATCAGAAAAAAACTCGAAATTCTTCCCCCTCCCAACTCAAACGAAAGGTTCGAAGTCCCTGGATAATCAGTCACTTCCGAAAGGTGATCGCTGAGTTCCTTCTGCGTTATGATGTCCCGTGTTTCAATCTAATGGCAGGGAAGAAATGTTTTTCATTCCAAATTAAACTTTTGCTGCCGTAAATCTATTTTTTTACGACCGAACAAGCATCCACAGACATAGCCAGAAAGAGGCGCACGGTTTATTTTTACTAAAGACGAAACTTGCTTGGAGTTAGAGATGCGCTCGACACTTGCCTGAGACTAATTTGCGTCAACTGCTATACGTACCTTCGGAAAAATCAGAGGAGGCCCTTACCACCAAGGTTTAAGCTTGCGAACTGAGAGCCAGAATCTGGGTCACATATTATAGCTGCCAGCCTTGCGACGGATGTTCAACCTGGCAACAGGTGTTCTCGAAACCTCGCGGACGATCCGTGGCACTCCGGTGGATAATAGGTTCCTCGTGTGTTCCGTTCCTCAAGCGGAAGAACACCAGCGACACAAACAGTGCACAAAATAAGCTCAGGAGAAAAAAAAACGTTGAAGGACGCCTATGCTGCGCTTATTAGACGACGCCATAGCGTACGCCGTTTGATGCGTCATCGCATGCTGACGCGAATCTTTAGAATCTTTTAAGGCGATAGCATTATATGGTTATGACGCGTCAGCAAAAACTTTCTACAAAATTTTGTCCGCACGATTATGTCGTTCTGCGGACATAAAAGTTGATTGTGTTAGGTAGTGTGTGAGTAGGCCTTGAAAGTTGAAAAGTTTGGTGATGAAATGTAATTGGTTAATTAATTAATTTGAATGAAGGAAAATAAATGCTGTGTTTGAAGCAGGTTTCGTGTGACTGATTCGATGAAAAATATGTAAATGTTCATATGATCCGCACTTAACATGAAATGAAGAAAACGAGCTCGCCAGTGCATCAAGTACATCAATATCATTGGCACGCGAGAAAATAGGGAAGGTTCTTTCTTGTTTTTCAATCTATGACTCGACTCGAGGTTTACTTTCAAAGTTAGGTAAACAATTTTGGGGTCTGATATGCCTTCGAACACCAGAACTTGTGGGTTTCTGCGAATAACAGCGGCATTTGCAAGAAAAGGGTCCAGAATTGACAGTGCGTTATTGTGAACACGGGTAGGCTCTTTGACAAGCTCAGTAAGGTTATGCAGAACTACTGTATCAACGAAAGGCTCAGAAGCACTTGAAAGGAGCTCAGGAAAATCATTCCAATTGACAGATGGAACATTAAACTCTCCCGTAAGGAGCATAGCACAGCGCTTTTTCCTGCAGACGCAAAAGAACTCATTAAGGTTATCGAAGAAGACGTTGTCGCAGTTTGTTGGACGATGGAATCCTCCTGCAATTAAATTACATTCATTAAGAAAAAAGTTTTACAAAAACGCATTCAATTCCTGTAATATCACGCAGCCTAGTAGCCTTCAGCGTTTCTTTGAGAAGAATAGCAACGCCACCGCCACGGGAGTCGATAGCTGATGATGCTATTGATTTTATTCTTCTCCGCCGCATAGAGGCGGAGGTAGGGGACCGAGTGTACGACTGTGTTTAGAAGGAAGGCCTGAACCAGACGACAAAGATCCTTTTCCTTGACGCCCCGTCTGCGGTTGGCTATTCTTTTCGTCTGATGAGACTCGTCGTCTTACTGACAGTAGATTTCAGTTTGTAAATAGTTTGGGTGCTTTTGGGGTCGGTTTGCATGTATAATCCTAGGATGCGTATGGTGGATACCTCCTTCATGGGAAAACCTCCTACGCATACGTTTAAGGGAGGCGGGGGAAGGTAGTTTTTGAGGTGTATGCCTCTGGGCTTGTGTTTGAGTACAGAGTTCAGATTTTCGATGAAAGCACAAGAGGCCCTCCGCTTGAGCGTGTGTTTCGACGGTGCCTAGCACTTGCTGCAGTGTACTCTCCACTGGAAACATGTAGAAAAAAATACGTTTTTACGACATTAAGGGCGGACGCGGCTTTTAAATCCCTCCCCTAAAAAAAAGGTAAAAAAAGCATTGATTTCGTGGTGGTAATTGTATCCGCTTGTACACCTCGATTTTATGCTGTCCTGGAGTTTTATTGCTGAAGTCGACCGGGAAGTATTCCAAAAAAAAAGATGTTTTGTTAACCGTGGCAGTTCGGAATTGCGGGTAAACGTCCTAACAATGGGCGCTTTCCTCCGCTATGGTTTTCTGCCATAGATACTAACCTTGCAGAGATTTCATCGCGACTGTTTCGTCTATTTTGTCCACATTTGTTTTTCAGCACTTCAAGGACCATCATCATCACCATCAGCCTGACTACGCCAACTGCAGGACAAAGGCCTCTCATGTCTCTCCAATCAACCGTGTCCCTTGCCAGCTGCTGCCACCGTATCCTCGCGAACTTTATCTCATCCGCCCACCTAACTTTCTGCCGCCGCCTGCTACGCTTGCGTTCTTTTGGAATCCACTCCGTTACCCTTAAGGACCAGCGGTTATCTTGCATTCGCATTACATGCCCTGCCCAAGCCCATTTCTTCCTCTTGATTTCGACTAGGATGCCATTAACCCGCATTTGTTTTCTCACCCACTTTGCCCGCTTACAGTCTCTTAGCGTTACACCTATCATGTTTCTTTCCATATCTCGTTGCGTTCTCCTTAACTTGAGCTGAACCCTTTTCATTAGCCTCCATATTTCTGTCCCGTAGATGAGTACCCGTAAGATACAGCTGTTGCACACTTTTCTCTTGAGGGGTATTGGTAAACTCCATTCAAGATCTAGGAGAACGTCCCGCATGCGCTCCACCCCCTTCTTATTCTTCTAGTTATTTTCCTCACATGATCCCGATCAGCGGCCACTAGCTGTCCTAAGCAGACGTATTCCCTTATCACTTCCAGCACCTCGCTACCAATTGTAAACTCCTGTTTCCTTGGGAGACTGTTGAGGATTACTTTGGTTTTCTGCATGTCTTTAAGACCTACCGTTCTGCTCTGACTGTCTAACTCATTGATCGTGCTTTAAAATTCATCTGTCCTGAGGGACATAGCAAGGCGATGTCATCAGCGAATCCAAAATTACTTATTAATAGCAAATTATTTATTTAAAAAATGTTTTTTTAGGAAAGGAAATGGCGCTGTATCGGTCTCGTATATCGTTGGACACATGAACCGCGCCGTAAGGGAAGGGATAAAGGAAGGACAGAGAGAAGAAAGGAAGAAATAGGTGTCGCAGTGGAGGTCTCCGGAATAATTTCGACCACCTGGGGATCTTTATAACGTGCACTGACATCGCATAGCACACGAGCGCCTTCGCGTTTCGCCTCCATCAAAACGTAAATTAATCTCAAATTATTTATTTAGAGCAAATTACATATTTCGGGCCAATACACTCATTTTCATATTTGATAACTTTAAATTTATTATATGAAATTTTCTCCTCACTCTAGATACGTCAACGGATGGATGGATTAAAACAACATTTATTTGACGAAAAAAATCTTCCAGGGTGGTCCTCTACTGGTCCAGGAGTCCACGAGCTTGTGCTTCACATAAAGCCCGATCCACTAGCCATTTCTGGCCGGCGGGTTGAGCGGTCCGTAAAGCAGCCTCCCAGGAAGAAAGAGTAGGATTGGGTATCGGGGATACTGCCTGAGGGGAAGGACATTCCCGAAGGTAGAGCGGAAGTGTGGATCTGGCCACGCCACAGGTGTTACAATAAGGAGGAAAGGTGGTGTGAAATAAAGCCGCCCGTCTGTAATTGTCGCCATGTGGCGCTGGATAAGGGCGACAAGGTACTGTGGGGTGGTTGTAATGTCATGCGGCTGAGTTTGTAGAATGTGGTGATTGGGTGATATGTATAAAGGACCGATGGGGACTCTTGCGCGGGGATGGGTGCCTGACCATCCGGGGTCCGGGAGAAGAGTGGTTAGGACGCTCGGCTACTGATCTCGGCCCAGCGCATGAACGCGCTCGTTACCAGGGATCAAGGCATGCCCAGGGATCCACGACAGAGTAACCGTTCGGTCGAGACACGTGGTTGTGGCAAGAATATGGTGTGTGGCCGGCGTCGCCGCGCCCTATAGGTAGGATTCCAAAGTAGGATTTTTCACGGCAGTCGCAGCCTATGAAGACGGCACAGTGGGGGCCGCAGCCACTATCCGAACTAATTCGCTTGCAGAGGATGAAGGAGCCGCCATCGCACTTGAGCTGGCCCACTCCGCCACTGCCAAAAACATAACCGAAATTTGCCCAGATTCCCAGGCCGCATACCGCCACGTAAACAGACACTGCATCGCAAAAATTAAAAACCAAAATTTGTGCTTTGCGAAAAAAAAATCTGATTCTCTTGACCTGTAGCATGCCAGTTTGAACACAATGTATGTGTAACCAGCCTTTTGCCCCATTTTGTCAACTCTGCAGCCTTTTCCTAAGATCCGCAGGAAAAATAAATATTTGAAAACAATTTTCTGGTGATACAAAAATGTCCTATGATCGGCTATAGGTAACTGGCCAAAATAGTTATAAACTTTTTCTATGGCCGTCTATAGCTGTAGTTTGAGGCTGATATAAACCATTGCATGGTTCCAAAGCTATTGCTCTAGTGCTATAATTTTCTCAAAGCTGTCAATAAGCACCACTTAAGATGTGAATAGACGCTCATAAAGGGCCATAGAGGGACAAAGCTTTTTTCATAGACGCCCATAGGCCGTTCACTGTTATACAACAGTGAAATTTTGTGAGAGCAGTCATAAAACTATTTCTAACATGCTCAAACAATTTCATGTACATACATTGAGAAATATGCTGAAAGCCGCGTTCCTATTCAAGGGTACATGGCTCATAGGCCAACGACGCTACCGCTACCTGGTGCGTCGCGTTCCGTTGGCGGCGACCGATTTAGGTTTAGCTGTCATTGCACTGACTGCCCTCCCGCTCGCTCAGCATCCGGCCTGAGAAAGACTTCAACCCAGGTCCACGCCATGTTGACTGCGGTGAGTCAAGCCTGTTCATTTGCAACGCTGCCACTGGAAAGGTCGAGACGTTGCTTATATGAACGTGCAACCAAAATAAAACACGCCAAAGGATGTGAAAGGTGCTAAACACTCGTCCACATGTTGCTGCAAATGTCAGGCTTAGACGGTTGGGTGTTATGCTTAACCTAATGCACAAACAAGTGATCTCTCGCTTGTGTCCACCCGCAATCTTTGTTGTTTTTTTGCGTTTCTTTCCCCGCGTCATTATATGTGTCTGGCGGCTAGGAAATGCATCGTTTGGTCGAGCATTCAAGTGAAAAATTGGAGGGTACACAATTATGCTCCGCGTTAAGGCTGCACTAAAGAGGAATCTGTACTTGTATTTTTACCGCGGGAACTCTATCTACACGTTTTGAGCATGCTTAGAAACTTCGACTTATTGTCCTGTGCGGCCAGTTTCGCTAATTTAAATCGGATTAAACGTCCCGGCTCCATTCCTTTTTTTTTTTTGTTCAGCTCAGCGCTGAAGGTAGGTGGTCAACCAACGCGTGGAGTGCCTTTCAGGAAGTCCAATGGCAGCTTCGCTTACTCTGCCGATGGCAGAGCTGCAAGCTGCCACTGGACTGGCTGGAAGGCACTCCACGCGTTGGTTGACCTCCTACCTTCAGCGTTGAGTTAAAAAATATATATAATCTCGAAAGAAATTTTTGAAAATTCGAAAATTTTATGGTGCTTTCACGGGCACTCCACGCGTTCGTTGACCTCCTACCTTCAGCGTTGAGTTAAAAATATATATATAATCTCGGAAAAAATTTTGAAAATTCGAAAATTTTATGGTGCTTTCACGGAAATAATGAAGGCAAAGGTTCATTCTTCTGATATCCAGCAAGAGCACTTTTTAAAGTGTATCCATCGGTCGCATCGAACAGTTAAGTCTCCCATAGCAAAGCAATGGGGAACGCTTTTGACGATAGCAAAAACGTTAATAGAAAGAAAAATTCAAGACTGCCGTCAAATGATATGCAGATATATTGATCGTTATGGTGAAATATTACGTTATATGAAAAAAAATTGCGTTCATAAAGGTTTCCCGCTCAAAAAGGCTTTTGTCCAGAATTGTTGGGTGAAACCAGGTGCTTATGCAAGCTCCTTGCGGGTATAAATCCACAGCGTGCAATAGGTAGGTCGCAGATTTACGATACTGTGTGTTACAGGGACGCTGGCTACAAACTGAAGCTGTCCGGTATCGATATAGTACTGCGCTCTAATGTCAAAGACACTATCTTCGCTGAAATCGAAGCTTTTATTAGCGACAAAAATATCAATTAAATGAAATACAGCTCTCCTGATCGTCTGCCGTTTCCGCTATAAATGTGCGGTGCATCAACACAGCTTTGATGCGACACAATAAAATCCTCGCCCGGAAAAAAATTTAATCACCATTAAAGTAAGTCATTGGTAGAAGGAAAGTGAAGTCACCAGGCCGGGGTGGCGTCATGTCCGGCAAAGGCATCAACAGTTTAACGCGAAAGTGTTGGTACTCCATGTCGAAAAAATTGCCCAGCGTCGGCGTCATGAACAGCTTGAAGCCTCGGAGCTGGAGCGCAAAAGCATCTAGGTAACGTGACCTTATAGCGTCATCACAATCTGCCCACCAGATTGTGAGCAAACTGATTACCGGGCCAGGTGGTAGTAGATTAATGATTGGCCGCGAGAGGTTGCTGGGTCGCACAAGCCTCATCGCTGGAAGCACCTGTCATGGCGCATCGCTTAACCGCTGCACCACTGCGCCGGGAGTGGTGTAAGATCTCCCCTAGGGATCCATGAATGAAAAGTAGAGAATGACCCGTTCCGTATATGCTGGCATAAACCCATTAGCGTTGTCGCATCATACTCATCACGGCGGAGCTTAAGTGTCCGCTCCAATTTTTGTAGCGAGAGCTACACTGGGTTACAGGTCGAGCATTTTGCGGTGGCTGGGAGAGGCCTGTTGCGCGCATGCGCAGTTACCATGGCAACCGGAGAGGAGCAGCGGATGCGGCGTGCGCTTCACCGCGGCCGTGCGCCCGCTTCACCGTCGTCACTCGGATGAGCAGTTGTGCGCATGCGCCGATAGCATGGTAACCAGAGAGACCCCACATGTGCGCCGCGCGCTTCGTCGCCGCAAACGTTGGTCGCCGCCTCGCCGCTCTCTCACCCTAACTGCTCGTCGCGTGCGCAGCATTGCGTATAGAAGGCGGAGATGTAATGGGCGGCTGTATCAGTATCTTTCGTGCGAATGTCCGGACCCCGTAGAATATCTGTTACGGGTCCAATTGGACTTATTTTTGGCAATGTGGCGGAGAGTTTGAAGGACGCTTCACTCCCGCCACCGGTTGGCCCGGTATTGCACTGCATCCGTGATCGGCATTGTCTTTAGCGCGTCTTTACTATCCTGTCTTTCTATCCCATCTTTCAACTCCCCTACTATCTGCACGTGGTAGCGATTGTGGCTCAGCTTGAGCCAGTGAGCAGGCCTGTGCACTTTCCTTTTCTTTCTTCCTGGCAACAACAGAAGACAGACGACTGTATCACAACGTTTGACATGTATGCAAAGAAGGAGTGTCCAGCTGCTGCTTAACGGCGGTATAGACAAGAGAAGATTAACTCTTCCAAACCTGAGGTTGTCGCCTGGCAGTTGGCTACTCAACAAAGAAAGTATTAGCGTAAGAAGGCGAACATAGCAGCGGAGACGCCCGAACAGAGAGAGGAACGGCTTTCCAAACGGAGATGCCAGACTGCCGAGCTTAACAAACAGTGCATAGCCGCCGAGATGGATCCCAATGTCTCTAATTGCTAAACATACAGTGACTACAACATGCTCAGCCAGGAAAACGTGCCTCTCGCTACGTATATCCTGGTATTGCTGAGCTAAGCCACTGCCTATTGTTTTTAAAGCTAGGGCTTTGCTAACACATAAGGTAATCCGATGTGCCTGTGTTTTGTTTTTCGGGCGGAGCCCTTCGGCTCACCACTATTATCTTTAAAACGTTGATCGAGGACTGTGTCTCGGTCTTGACATCAGGAGTTTTGACTGAGTGGCGAAGAAAGCTGTTCAATCCAAGTTCGTCGGGAATAAATTCAGAAGAACCGACTGTTGGGTGAGTTGGTGCATTACTCTAAGACACAAGGCGCTAACAGGACGAACAAAGAAGGAATTCGGACAAGGCGCCTTCTGCAATTGCAGTTTATTGCACGAGCTCGCCTTTATATAAAGGGGCGAGGAAAAGTAAATAGGCACACAAACAAAACACACGCATGACTCTGTGACGATAGCTGTGTCGATATCAATTCACACGCTCGGCCCAATATGCAAATTTCTTTTTCTGTCAACGATACAGAGGGGGGGCTCACACATACCTCACCTGCTTTTTTGAATAGCAAAGCTTCAACGATTTCTCGTGTCTTTTAGTAAGCATAAAGCATGTCGTTGTTAGTAGAAGTAAAAGCAGTAGTGGTAATGAATAAATAAGTAAATAAAGTCAGATAATACGCACCCGGGAGTGCAACACGGGTTGGTTCTAATTCAAGTACAGGCACGGATTGAAAAGGGAAGGAACAAAGTTTAAAAAACTGGAGGGGACACTCGAGCTCAGTCTTAAGTGGATGAAGCGGTAGCGTTAATTGGTTAATGCCCATTCATGCGCGATTGGTCATTCTCAACTTTACGTTCATAAGTCGGTGGAAATCCTCCCACCACTCCTGGCGCAGTGCTGCAGCAGTTAAGGGATGCGCCACTGCCCTGCGATGGCAGGTGCTGCCACCGGTAGGGCTTGTGCGACCCAGGTTGCACTTCCCGGGCAACTTGTAGCGGGCAGTCATTAATTTAATTGCCACCTGCAACATTGGGAGACATCGTTTATATAGCTTTGTAAACGATGGTGGGCAGTTTGCTCAAAACTCGATGGACATGTTGTGAAGACGCCACAAGATCACGTGACCTAGGTGGCCCACCTATGTTGCTTCTCTGAGTATTTTTCGCTCGCAACGCATAACATGGCGGTGTACATCACAACACGTAGAACCTCACATAATCAGTCAAATAAAGATTAGTGGCAGTAACTGCTAACCAGCTGAGGCGTCGAGGACCACATCCTCTTGGTCAGAAGAGCCAACAGGCTTGCGGAAGTCAGCGGAGGGAGCCCTGAAATAGGGGCTCCAACTATCGATATGCCTCAAATAAGATCAGCTCAATAAAGTAATATTTTCGTAAAGTAATAATTCATAAAGTAATAATTTCATAATTTCATAATAAATTCATAATCAGAAAAACATAGTAAAGTACAGCAAAACACAGAAAAAAAACAGGTGAGTTCCGATACGAAATCGCAATTCACAAAAAGAGATAACATTTAAACACAAGTATATATATATATATATATATATATATATATATATATATATATATATATATATATATATATATACATACATACACTTATGAAGAGAGCCAACAGTCACCGAAAACAAGGTGCATAGGGGAATGTTTATTATTTTTTTAATGTGTAGTGCTAATCACTGGGTTAATAATACTTAGATTAATCTATCGCATAAAGAAAATTACTTATAAAGCAGCAAAAAAAACAACCATGCCACCCGTGGGATCCGAACCCACGACCTCCGAATATCTCGTCCGGTGCTCTTACCAACTGAGCTACGGCGACGGCTGTCCAATCTGCTGCTCTCGTGGGCATTTAGGTTTAATGGGTGTAAGCGAACCTTGAGAGTGTTCACCAGCGCCACCCTCGTCCATAGCGGCGGACGTAGCACGTCCTGTGTTACCGCGAGTGGGACGTGGAACGTCATCTAACGACGAGGGCGGAAACTGTGCCAGAGCCCTCTTGTGCTACCTGTGGCATCAATACTGCCAGAACCGAGACCCTCGTTAAGCAACTTTGTAAGCAACTGCAGGCATCCCTAACTCGCAGCTTTCCCTCAGAATGGGCTCTACCTAGAGCAAATCTATTCGTTATAGGGAATTCACTGTCCTACACCTTAGAAACAGGGTGCTTTTTAAGCCAACTAACAGAGGCAAACAGAAATACTGTCGTGCCTCGAATTACGGACAGTTTTTCTGGTGAGCAAATTGTTTCAATGAATTTCCGCCTCGTTAATATGGAACCTCGTGGTCCGGACAATGGATAGGGGTAAAATACAAAGTGCCTAATAGGGCCCATGCATTTTTGTCTCGGTAATACGGACGCAGATGAGAACAAAATCTCTACTGCCTCGACGAGGTGTTTCGATTTCTGCATTTTGACCGTAGGACACCAGAGGAATGCATGAAAAAGTGCGAATGGCTGATTGGTGGCACTTTTCTTTGGTGGTTTTATAGTTTACGGCACAAAGTTGCCCAACTGACGCGCCTCAGTATTTTCCACATTGCATGAATGTCTGCGATGAAAACTCTCTCTCCAGCTTGTACCACGTAGAAAGCTGCAATCAGAAGTCGCCAGCTGACTGTGTACTGATATATAGTAGCGGCTCCTGAGATGTGAGCGGCGGCTCACACACGTTAAAGATCCCCAGGTGG
This sequence comes from Amblyomma americanum, assembly GCF_052857255.1. Classification (NCBI taxonomy): domain Eukaryota; kingdom Metazoa; phylum Arthropoda; class Arachnida; order Ixodida; family Ixodidae; genus Amblyomma; species Amblyomma americanum. The sequence goes on from NC_135504.1 coordinate 58,339,423, forward strand.
TCGAAATTCTTACAGAGCCCTCCACTACGGCACCTCTTTATTGCTTTCTTCTTTCACTCCGTCCTTTAGCCGTTCTCTTGCGGCGCGGTTCGGGTGTCCGCCGATATATGAGACAGATACAGCGCCATTTCCTTTCCCCCAAAACCAATTATTATTATTATTATTATTATTATTATTATTATTATTATTATTATTATTATTATTATTATTATTATTATTAATATTATTATTCTCTCCACGGAACAAATAGCGCGAAAAAACGCAGACTGAAGAAACTGAATAAACCCGCCGCGGTGGCTCAGTAAAGGCACTCGGCTACTGATCCGGAGTTACCGTGTTCGAACCCGACCGCGGCGACTGCGTTTTTATGGCGCAAAAACGCTAAGGCGCATATTACTTCTCCCCCTATCCTCTCTTCCTGTCCCCTCACCTCTTGCATTTCATTTCTCTATTCTGCCTGCTATCCTTTATTTCCGCTGCCCCAGCCCAGGTGCTTCAGTATCGATGGCAGATGCCGGGGCTAGCAAAAATCTTTTCCTTCCTTTTTACTAATATTTTAATAAACAACCACTACCACCGTGTGCTGTGCGATGTCAGTGCACGTTAAAAATCCCCAAGTGGTCGAAATTTTTCCGGAGCCCTCCACTACGGCACCTCTTCCTTCCTTTCTTCTTTCATTCCCTCCTTTATCCCTTCCCTTACGGCGCGGTTCAGGTGTCTAACGATATATGAGACAGATACTGCGCCATTTTCTTTCCCCAAAAAGCAATTATTATTATTATTATTATTATTATTATTATTATTATTATTATTATTATTATTATTATTATTATTATTATTATTATTATTATTATTATTACTATTACTAACTTCAAACCATGCGCAACCCGTTCTCTCAAAGGTACCCCCACTTCAGGTTTCGCCTCCCCGCTCATCTCGCAGCATTTGAAACGGTGATTTTAGCTCAAATCTTTCGGAAAATCTAACGTTATCTAAGGTAACATACTTCCAGGGTAAACTGTAAATGTACTGTGTGCAACGAACTATTAATGGGACACAGTGGACCATTCATTTATTGCTCCGAGTAAAAGTGGACCCTCTGGCTCTCTCCAGGTGTGCAACGTTTGTCCTGAAAAAGAAAAAAAGAATTTATGGCTTAACCCTCCGCGGTGGCTCAGTGGTTAAGGCACTCTGCTACTGACTGATCTGGAGGTCCCGGGTTCGAACCCGACCGCGGCGACTGCGTTTTTATGGAGGAAAAATGCTAAAGCGCCCGTGTGCTGTGTGATGTCAGTGCACGTTAAAGATCCCCAGGTGGTCGAAATTATTCCGGAGCCCTCCACTACGGCACCTCTTCCTTCCTTTACGCGAACCCGACCGCGGCGGCTGCGTTTTTATGGAGGAAAAACGCTAAGGCGCCCGTGTGCTGTGCGATGTCAGTGCACGTTAAAGATCCCCAGGTGGTCGAAATTATTCCGGAGCCCTCCACTACGGCATCTTCCTTCCTTTCTTCTTTCACTCCCTCCCTTATCCCTTCCCTTACGGCGCGGTTCAGGTGTCCAACGATATATGAGACAGATACTGCACCATTTCCTTTCCCCCAAAACCAATTATTATTGTTATTACTTTACGCGAGAAACAGCCCACATTTTAAGTGTCAAGAAAAGCAATTTCATTGTCGGTTAGGTATATATTCGGTTTGCTGATGCACGTGTCTCGATTTTTGGCGATGTGATATGATTCAACAACCTCTGGCGTTATCTTATCGAAGTGCCCATACAAAACTCGTGTTGTACTGAGCCTTTGCGAGCACCCCTCGTACGTGTGGCAGTGGGCTACAACGCGTGAATCTTACATGCAATCACAACGCGTAATCACCCAATCTGGTTCCTATGGCACGTTTGTGTTCTTGTTGTTGTCCTCTGTTGGAGTGGCACATACCCACAGCGGGGGATGGCCAGGGTGACTTGCCATTGAAACAGATGTGAAACATTCACTCATTGAAGCTGGTAGAGGTTGAATTTAGTGTCAATAAAATAATTTTGAAAGTTACCACTAACAAAGGAGTCTCCCAGACGCAATGATGAAACTATGCAGATAATCGCAGACTGGTGCTGTAGCAGGTGTAGAGGAAGAAGAGAAGTTGTGCTGGCGAGCTGGCAGGTGGTGTTTGTTCGTCTCGTTCGAGCATTTCATGAGGACAACAACAGCAACAACATTCGAGCTGCGGACGATGTCGGTCTCGACGTAGTCACGTAACAAGCTTCAGCCTCAAAACCGAAACCCGTCGACGGCTGACCGCTAGAGGACCTCGACAGCAGGTGAGCTGGCCGGCTGACTGCACTCATGGTAGCCCGCTATGGAAATCTGTATATATATATCTATGCCTACACGCTATATCAAATCAAATCTTTATTTTCCATCAGGTGCTGCAGATGGAGGGGCTACGGAAAAAAAGCTGCCACTTGGCGGTTTGACGAGTCCGCAGCCCCATATATAAGGCAGCGTCAAGACAGCATCATAGAATAAACAAGCGATAAACAAATCAAGACACTCGATCAAAGCAAAATAAAAGAAAATGTCCTGAGCCAGATAAAACAAACACCGTCAGCACCAAAGAATGAACAAGCCATAAGCATATTAAGACACTTGATCAATGCAGAAGAAAAGAAAAAGTCCTGAGGTAGATAGAACAAACACCAGAATAGACGAAATCACGTTAGTCAATCAGCAAACACGTCTGTAAGCTTAACAGTGTAACAACTAAATCTATGGCTGTAGCTATGGCTATATTCATGGCTAACCTATGGTTATACCTCTGCCAGTTACGCGCAAACATAAATATCGCCGAAAGCAGACAATTGGGACAGTCGTCGCCGTAGCTTAGTTGGTGGAGCACCGAACGCGAAATTCGAAGGTCGTGGGTTCGAATCCCACTGACGACATGGTTGTTCTTTCTTCTGCTTTATAATTAGTGTCTTTAAGCAACAGATTAATCGCAGTATCATTCTCCCATTCATCAACACCACAATAAAAAATGGAAACATTCCCCAATGCACCTTGGTTTCGGTGGCTGTTGGCTTCCTTCATATGATTACGTAAGTGCTATACATCTGCTATTTCTGTAATATCGATTGTTCCTGGTACTCGAATATTTTCTAACGCGGCTACTTCGTGCTCACTGATAGGCACATATTCTTTATGCGGGTTTGTAGTACGGAAACATCGTTCCAGACTTTCACTGGAGCCACGAAAATTTTCGTGCATGGTTCAAGTGAACATGGGCTACCAAGGCTCTACCGAGATTTGCTAAGTTCTCGGTTAATTTTTCTTTATTTTTTCCTTCAGCCATCTCCATCGTCAACCAAGCTGCGCCCTTCTGCAGCATTAAGGCCTTCTTCTACTGACTTACAATTTAAATTAAAATTGTTTTTTGAGAAAAGGAAATTACGCTGTAACTGTCTGACATATCTCGGCGGACACGCTAACCGTGACGTAAGGAAGGAATAAAGGAGGGTTTGACATAAGAAAGTAAGAAAGAGGTGCCGTAGTGAAGGGCTCCGGAACAGTTTCGACCACCCGGGGATCTTTAACGTGCACTGACATCACATAGCACACGGGCGCCTTTTGCGTTTCGCCTCCATCGAAACGCGGCCGCCGCGGTCGACCGCCGCGATCGGGTCCGAACCCGGGTACTGCGGCTCAGTAGCCGAGCGCCCTAACCACTGAGCCACCGCGGCGGGTCCAATTACCCGTGCCTTGCGCCACTTGATTGTTGGCATCCCATTATCGCAAGCAACCGCCGCGGTGGCTCAGTGGTTATGGTTCTCGACTACTGACCCCAAAGATGCAGGTTCGACCCCGGCCACGGCGGTCGCATTTCGATGGAGGCGAAATGCTAGAGGCCCGTGTACTGTGCAATGTCAGTTGGTCGAAATTATTCCGGAGCCCTCCCCTACGGCGTCCATCATAGCCTGGGTCGCATTCGGCCGTTAAAGAAAATCAAACCATCATGACAAGCTTCCAGACCGCAATTGGCGGCTCGATTACCTACCTACCCCTGTTGCTTTATCTTTACCTAATTGTATTCCACTCAGTTAACTTACATTATAAGCACTGCATGCCCTACCCGTGTCCAATTCCTCGTCTTGACTTGAGGGTTTCTTATAAAGGGTTTTCTTCTATCTGGATAGGCGGCCGGCGATGAAAAGCAAAGCAGATTAAATACTTCAGCCATTCCACAAGACAAAAAAAAATGCCTCTACGACGATGCGTTCACACTAATGTGCTTCACTAGCGCATATTGTATTTCATGTTTTCGCGAATTGTGCTCATGCTATTTTTGATAAAATGAAGACTTCACCAACACCTGTGCGGAGCGCGCTAGGATCGCACATCGCTATTAGGAACGTCACCGGTCACGTGACGCTGACGTATTGGCCACGTGATGTTACGCTAATTACGCCGCACACATGACAAGTGAACCACTGCCAGCTTCGCTGTAAAACTACTTTCGTCATATTTAACAGCGAAGGCACGCGAGCCGTAACATAACATCAGTGCGATAGCGTTGGAGTTCACGTCAGGAGCAAAGTCCCCCCCTGCGATGTCAAGAAATTGGATGATTGGTCGAAAGAGATCTCGTCACGCTCTGACTTCAGCACGTACCTCCCTGCCGGGCCCCCCTGATTGGTCGAGAGAGGTCACGTGAACTAGTGAGATCATCGTAACCTGCCTACCGGGTTGTGAGTAACCTATTTTCTTTAGTTCACGCCAGGAGCAACTCGGGGCCGTGCGGTTTGACAAAATTCACTGATGGGTCGAGAGGAGCTTGACATCACAAGGTCACGTTACCTCAAAGGAGGTCAAGTCAAAAAGCAGAAAGAAAATGTGGTACATGCAAACATCGGCACAGTCACCGCATAACGGATGCCTGCTACTGCAGCTAGCAGTCCGAATATGGCGGTTGTTGGGCCGACAATTTGCACACATGCTGCCGCAAACACGCACATAAGTCGCAATAAAAACTGCGACAAATGTGAAATCTAATACTATCGCCAACCACTCTTATTTTGAGTACAGCGTCTCCAGGGTCTTCCTTTCTTCTTTCGCTCCCTCCTTTATCTCTTCCTTACGGCGCGGTTCGGGTATCGGCCGAGATGTGAGACAGATACTGCGCCATTTCCTTTCCTCAACAACCAATTTCTAATAAATAATAATTGGTTTTGGGGGAAAGGAAATGGCGCAGTAATCTGTCTCATATATCGTTGGACACCTGAACCGCGCCGTAAGGGAAGGGATAAAGGAGGGAGTGAAAGAAGAAAGGAAGAAAGAGGAGCCGTAGTGGAGGGCTCCGGAATAATTTAGACCACCTGGAGACCTTTAAACGTGCCCTGACATCACACAGCACACGGGCGCCTTAGCGTTTTGCCTCCATAAAAACGCAGCCGCCGCGGTCGGGTTCGAGCCCGGGAACTCCGGATCAGTAGCCTAGCGCCCTACAGCAACTGAGCCACCGCGGCGGGTCCATTTCGTTTCTCCCAAAACCAATTTTAATTTGAGCATCTCCAGAGTTTCTACTTAACAGTGCACCTATTACAGCTGTGCCCTCGAACAGAGATGAAAGCCCGCCGATCACACACAACACCATTCGCATCTGCTCTGCTCTCACGGATGTCTCTTTCTCCGGGCCATCACAAAGAGAAGCCTTGCCGGTGACCCCATGCTTCTTCCCGGGCCCGCGGTCACCCAGAGGGCGCATTGCGAGGGAGCTGAACGAGATGCTTACTGACCCACCACCCCAACTGCTCGGCGGGGCCCGTCGACCCGGCGGACCTGGTACAAGTGGCAGGCCACCATCGCGGGACCGGAGGAGAGCCCTTTCGAAGGAGGACTGTTCAAGCTGAGCATCCGCTTTCCCGAAGAGTACCCCTTGAAACCACCCGTGGTACGCACCTCCCACCCACACGACTTCTTAGGGCCGGTGCTGCATGGGATGGAGTGATGAGATTCTTTATGCCATGAGGTGTCCTCTCTACCTTTCTTATTGCGCCTCCCCTTCGGGAGGGGCCGTAGAACACCACGCGGTCTTAGAGGCAATTTTCTTCTTGTTCGTCTACTGCATATTCTTCGCATTTTTTAAGCAGATTGGCCTAGAGCGCTCCAGTTTTGGTCAGTGGAGCGAAAGATGCGAAATTTTAAAGCAGGTAGTGGTTTCCACAAGTACCTCTTGCGCGCCCAGGCGCTGTCGAATATCTACATGAACGACAGAAGCACAAGCACTGTGCCCGCCACGTAGAAGCTGAAATAAGGTTTCACGCTTTTTTCCTGTAGCACAAACGTGGCAGAGCTCTAGACAAGCTCACTTGTTTACGCTAATAAATACGTCGTGCATCTTCATTTACCCAGGTGACCTCAAACCTAGTTGTTACCCCATAGGCTTCCACAGAGGTTCACGTATTATGTCAACATTATCTTTAAAGAAGCACAGGTGGTCGAAATTTCGGGCAGCGCTTCATTACGGCGTCCCTCAGAGTCTGAGTGAGTTTGGGACGCTAATACCACATAATAGAACTTTTTGAAACAGGCTTCCAGCGCAACCCATGTGTCCTTTAAGGTATCTTGGTGAGACAGGCTCCCACAGAAGCCCATATATTCTGTCAAAGTTATTTATATGCGAACGGGCTCTCAAAGGAATCATATGTATTCTATCAAGGTTATCTTTGTGAGATGGACTCCCAAAAAGAAATTATTTTATCAAGGTTACCTTTGCTACTTTCCTCCTCATCTTCCTCTTATTCCAAGCTCACCTGGATAACATGTGGATAACCTAAGCTCATGCCTATGTGACAATGTATATAGAGTGTAAGCACCACGTGGCCATTTATAGAACGTACATTAAATACCTAGAATAAAAACACGTGCTGTTATATTATGCAGCTGGGTTTTATTGTTGCCCAAGTCCATCCGGTGGGGGTGGGGGACAGAAACGAGCAAGCGAGGTCGGAGGGGACGCGGGGAAAGCGGACACGGGGAAAAGCGGAAAGTGGCGAAGTCTAATGTATTCCATGCCCTTTCAAACTCGGCAGCGAGGTGTTTGGGGTAAACTGATCGAGCGCGGCACCTGGCACCACATCGCCGATTTAACAACGTGTGCTGTTACACAGACTGCGGCAATTTAGGTCAGAACGAGTGCGGTAAAGTCAGGGAAGACTATATGGCCAACAGCCACCAGCCGCAAGTGCCATACCTGCGCTTAAGCAATTGCTTGAATGCGCGTCGTATGTTTTCGGTGAAGCTCACGGGATGGGTCCTTTCGGCCCGTTCCCTGGGCTTCGTGTAGCAGTAGTAATAGTAGTGGTCGGCGTAACCAGAGGGTGGTAACCACGCGGAAGAAGCATGACGACCGTTGCTTGCGGAATTAGGGGGACATAGTTAAGAACCGGAAGACCCGCCCAGTGCGCACGCGGAGGGTGGTTGCCAAGGAAGGAAGAGGGAGAGTAGGGCGAGAGCGGAGGAATGTGGCCCGCTCCGTATTCGGCAGCTGCTACAAAAGGCGCCGCCGTATCCGAAGAGAGGAGAGAAAAAAAAATCTGCGGTGGCTTAGGTCTGCTATGCCTAGTGTACGTAGCGAAAGGAGCCGTTGACTGATGGAGCCGAACTGATGTCAGCCTGCGAGTCTGTCAGTCGTGCCGAACATCCCGGGCGACGACTTTGGGGTCAAGTCTTTTCTTCTTCCATGGCTTTGCAACTGACGGCCGAGTGCATCACCTCCCGCATTCATTAGGACCCCAGGCGCATGCGCAGGTCGGATAGCTAGTCCTGCCGTCAACGCGTAGCGGGGGAGGGGGCGAGGCGGCGACGGCACAGCTGTGACGTCACGCGCTGCGCGCCTGGGGTTCATAACACATGGGCGGAGCTTAAGGAAGCAGTTAGAATTTCACAGCTTGAACGACTTAGCAAAACCCGGACAGGCAGGAAAATTATGGAATGGGTGGGGGTGCAGCCTGACAGCAAATAGAAGGCAAGGTAGATATACCTCTCGACATCAGGTCCAAAATAAAAATTCCTCCCATACCGAAAAACATGCACCCTCAGTTCAACAAAGATAGACGAAAACATAGGGCCAAGGCTATGGCAAAAAAGTTCAGAGAGCTGCCTGCTGAGGAGGTAGCATACGTAGACGCTGCTGGGGGTCTGGAGGTGGCTGCGGTTTCGGCCGTTGTAGACGGTCAGGGAAAACCCCTGATCACAGCCTCAGTCAGAACCCAGAACACGGAAACTGCTGAAGAAGTGGCGGTGGCTCTCGCCCTGGCAGGATCTAATGCAGGGTACATTCTTTGCGACAGTAAATCCACTGTCAGAAATGTTAGTAAGGGCTTGGTCTCTTGGGAAGCCAAACGCATTCTGGAAAGCATGCCAAAACATAGGTCTGCTGCACTATTCTGGATACCAGCACATGAAGAAATAGCTGGTAACGAGGCCGCTCACCTGCTAGCCCGAGTACCTACATCCGGGCAGCAGCGGAGCAACCGGTCTGCACAAATCTTAAGGATGCCCCAATCACGTACAAGGAAATTACGGATGGTTACAAATTAGGAAGAAGAATATACCCTCCTCCAGACGTATCCCTTACTCACAAAGAGGCGTATATCTGGAGGAGGATCCAAGCAGGGGTATACATTTCGCCAGTCAAAATTGCTAAGAACCCAGGTGACGAAAAATGTATCGACTGTGGGGAAAGGGGTACACTAAACCACATTACTTGGGAATGTCTTAGCTCACCAGGGGCTAAGGAAGAAATAAGTAGTTTTGAAGCCTGGGAGGCGCTGCTGCGGAGCGAGGACCCCAACGCGCAGCGCAAAGCCACCCGCGTGGCGGCTGAGGCCGTGAAGCATCAGCTACACCGTCCTCAGCCTACGGCCTCTTCTCCTAATCGGGCTTAGGCTTCGGCCGAGCCTGAGAGGGGGTAGGGAGACCACCATCTGCCGGAAATAAAGTTTTTCTGAACTGAACTGAACTGTGGCCAAACTCGCGCTTGCGCAGTAGGAGCAGATGGCCAAGACGAGACGGGCGAAATCGCTCCGGCTAGCGTAGTGTAGCTTTCGCAACAAAACTCGTAGGGTTGTAACGTAGTTAAGCCGAGTAGACGTTCGAAAGCATGTCTTTAGCCTGACTGCCTCCTGCTGTTGCTTTGCTGGGTCGTCGGCACATCTGGCGACGTGATTACACCCTGGTTAATCTCTGATCGAGGTTAAGCTGATCTGATTTGTTCGCGCCGCAGATGGAAGTTGATAAAGACGACGACGAGCAATGCACAGTGCGAGAGTGCGTTGCAGTGCGTGATCGGCTGCGGTGATAGCATAGTGCTCTCGTGCACTGGCCAGCGAAATCTGTTCGCGCTGCCGCGGTTTCGAATTCCAGTCGCGGCAATATTTATTTATACAAGGTCAAGGCTTCATCACGCAACCCATTAGCCATACGGACACTTTTTCCGCGCTCCTGTGATTTACGACGAAGCAAACTTGCAGAAAGCTTAACATTAGGCTTAGTGAATCTGTGCTTAGAATTTATATTTTCGCAAGTTTGCTTCGTCATAAGCTGCAGGAGCACGGAAAACGCGGCCGTCACGCACGCCAGCTAAAGATTTGTCCTGCTGTACCTGCAAAAAAATGAAGCACCATGCGCTTCGGGTTGTTCGCATGAGTGAAATGAGCCTGCACATGCCTTCGCCTGTATCTAAACGCAGGTGAAGTTCCTGACCAGGATCTACCACCCGAACATCAGCAGCCCCGCGGGCATCGTCTGCCTAGATATCCTCAAGTCCCAGTGGTCTCCCGCGCTGTCCATCGGCAAGGTGCTTCTCTGCATATCCGTGCTCATGTGCGAGCCGAATCCCGACGACCCGCTCATGCCTTCCGTCGCCCAGGTGTACAAGAGCAATCGGCCGCTGTACAACGCCACCGCCAAGGAGTGGACCAAGGCGTACGCCATGGAGTGATTCGCGGCAGCGCCCATGGTGCCCGTCGTGAAGTGACCACGCGTGCCTGCTTCTTGCTGAGCTGAGTTTGGGATTGGATTAAGTTGAATTGGAGAATTTCTCCTTGATAATGGGTGGGCGTCCCGTATTCGCGAAGCGTCAAGTGACGATGATTGTAGGTAATATGCGATGTGGTTGAACTGGTGTATTGGCGCCCCTAGCAGAGCATGGCCATATACTGAAGAGAGGCCACTCTAGAGCCTTCAAATAGGCAATGATCACAGTCTGAGTGCGCCCACTGCATTGCCAAGTGTGGACACCTGCATTTGCCAAGAACAGCGTGCTTCTTTTGCTGTGTTTTTTCTCGACCCTGAGACACAGGTTTACCCAAAAGAGGCAAGGGCCTTGAATTTGCATGAATTAACTTGGCGTGTGTTTGTATGAGTCCCGTGAGATGCCTGTAATGTTTTTTTGCCAAAGTGGCGCGCGAAGATATGTAGTAAAAGATGGCATATGTTAAGTTACTGAACGTAGATCACTTATGGCACTTGTTCGTATAAATGTTTCTCCTTTTGTCTCATCTCGTGGGCATGTACTGTGCATACAAGTTAATGTCTGAATAAAATGATTAATTGATTGATTGATTGATTGATTGATTGATTGATTGATTGATTGATTGATTGATTGATTGATTGATTGATTGATTTACCGCAGCGGTAGATGAAATGGGATAATCTCTTCCCTCTATGGTCGGGGATAGACCCCTCTCTCCATTGCGGTGCCGCTCTCTGCATTGTCACGCTAGCAGGGTCATGAGAATCGGCCGACGCCATTGGCTGGAAGTGGGTCCTTTGGCGGGGAAAAGCCGCTTCGCTCTTGAGTTGTATCTGACTATAGGCAAATACGCAAGGGCTGGGCACAAACTGTCTCCTCACTACAAGTTGTCCGAACGCATCATATTTGCGTTGCCCGTGTAAAATGCCAAAGTACTGTGTCGCTATACTCTTAACTAACTTTTCTCGTAACATTGTTTTACAATAGTGATACATAAATGGACAGGCACGGTTTGGCCGGTGTTCTGGCCAACTGCTGTAGCTGCGCCCTTGTACAGTATACTGTCATTCTAAAAGCTGATTGCATACTGAAATATCCTGACTACGTCCTGATTCCAATAAAGAAAAAGTACAAAAAAAGACGAAGAAAACGCACAAACAGAGTAGTGAATGGTTTAATCGAAGCTGCAAAATACTTCCTTCTAAAGGGCTCTGAAAATAGGTTTTCAGCGCCAGATTGCGGATATTTTACGTAACGTAGCAAAAGCCATATTTGGCTCAGATGCCTATTGCCACGCTTTGTAGCGACCCAGTGAGTTTACCTGCAGTGTTTAAAAGGTGCTTCGTAACATTCTAATGAAGGTATTGTTTGTTTTAATAGGTACCCTGCACAGTAATGTCTGCGGAGCTTGCCGCACAAAGACTAGCCCCTGCAGTGACGTCATAGGCACGGTAACAACGCAGTGGACGTATCACGCATGACGACGATACTAAATAGAAACCAGATAATGTCTGCAATAACTCCGGACTATACTACTGCAGAAACACACATATTACTCGAATTTGTGACTACGCCGACAATTATTACTCCTCCTCAGAAGCTCGCGCAGACCAGAAGGCATGTATTCTACTGGGGTCGCCTAACCTGAATAACTACCTGAATAAAATTGCACTCTACTTCCCTCTTCAGATGTGCTCCCGCCGACGCGATCTGAAGAGAGATGCGCGGACGTGACTACACTTTTCAAGTTGTTGCTTATTCGTAACAGAGCTCCCATAAACTATAGTGTGTTCTGCGGAGGCTGTCTTCTAGCTGCTTCTTTTTCTACTAATCAAGCTTACCTGGACAGCATAACTTCTCGTCCTACCAGTGCGGTCTTGTATGCAGCGTACGATACACACACCCACGTCATTCCTGAAGACGAGGATTGCCTTTCGTTTCATCCAAGTCAAAATGGACGGGGACAAATATTTGTGGGCACGTGCAGCGAGTTAATATTGCAGGCGAATAATCGATTACTGCATTAAAAATCTGTTAAGCGCGGAGTTTTCGGTGAGTAGCGCCCCAAGAAAACATGGACGCAGCATCTGCGACGCAGACCTAGTGGAGGTGGATGCTACGAAGAGTACGGAGCAGCAACTGATTTCCCCTGAACAAAGCAATGTGGGAATGTACGAAGGGATTGAAAGAGCGGAGAACGAGGGAAGAGAAGAAGAAAGCAATGCAGTTTATCGAGCACGGTCTTCTGGTCCACCTGCCTAGTGCCCGAGACAATCGCGTCGCAACTTACCAGCCTGCTCACTGCAGACGCCCCTGGGGACAACAGCGGCCGGCGTCAGCCAGTATAGTAAGCTCGGGACATCTTTCGATGAGTATCCGAGGTCGAATTTTATACCAGATGGTTTATGCACTAAAGCGGTAGCTGGCACGGCACGACACTCGCAGTTAGCTGAGCGCGTCTCCACTTAAGTCATCTTTCTTCGACCCTTTGCCACAACCGCTTTTTGCCGCCCCGATTCCAGGACAGGTTCGAGTGTTCGGCACTTTGACGACTCGTCCGATCTTAGCCGCTGAAGGGGACAGCGTCAATGACGTCACTCCATGGCGTACTGTCGGGTCCACTCGCGGGCCGTGGCCTCGTACACGGGCCGGTTGTTCTTGTAGATGGAGGCCACCCGAGGCATAAGCGGGTCGTCAGGGTTGGGGTCGCACATGAGCACGCAGATGGAGAGCAGCACCTTAGCGATGGACAGCGCCGGCGACCACTGGGACTTGAGGATGTCCAGGCAGATGTCCCCGTGGGTGCTGATGTTCGGGTGGTAGATCTTGGTGATGAAGCTCACCTGCAGCGGTGCGAGAGCATGCCATAAGGGAGAAACAGGTCAACGACCCCTGCTCGTTATTGGCGAAGGAGGGGCAGTTGTGGTCACTACACGACGACTTTGTGTGGCGATACAGCGCAAGCCACGAGCGTTCGTCTTCGGGAAGCAACAAAGCTTCTCGGGCAGGACGCTAACAAAGAAAGCAAATACATCGAGGTGGCTACAACATGTAAGCACGTACGAGGCAAAGGAAAAAGCAACCATAAAAACAATCCCAGCTCAATCATAAGGCACGCGGACGTTCATAGCGGGGAAAATATTGACACGTTAATCTTACTCGACGGTCCGTAACGCCGTTTTTCTTAATTATAATTGGTTTTGGGGGGAAAGGAAATGGCGCAGTATCTGTCTCATATATCGTTGGACACCTGAACAGCGCCGTATGGGAAGGGATAAGGGAGGGAGTGAAAGAAGAAAGAAATAGGTGCCGTAGTGGAGGGCTCCGGATTAATTTCGACCACCTGGGGATCTTTAACGTGCACTGACATCGCACAGCACACGGGCGCCATAGCGTTTTTCCTCCATAAAAACGCAGCCGCCGCGGTCGGGTTCGAACCCGGGAACTCCCGTTTTTCTGTCATATTTCAGAAAAATAAACCTGCGTTCTTTGCTGTGGAAAACGTTTTTTTTTATTTCTTTGAGGTGTTGGTTTGCGTACTTCTTATGCGGTTGCCCAAATGCCCTGTTTTGTTCGACCGCACTCCGGATGATTTTGCCATCTTAATTCGCTGTTTTCATTTGGTTCAAATGTTAGCTTATACACATTCCATGTGACATTGCCAAAACGCCTTGCTTTGTACTGGACCGGGTGCAAGCCATGTTGTCTATCGGTCCCAGTATTTTGTATGAATTTTCTTGAGTGAGCAAATAAAGCTCTATTTCGATTGATTGATTAATTGATTGATTGATTGAATCAATGAATGAATTAATTAATGAAATAATTAATTAATTAATTTGGCGTGGGGCACCGTGAGAGGTAGTGTTTCTGCAAAGCTACGTGACGCTGAGAGACGACCACCACGCCGTCTGACTTGAAATGACAGACCTTCGTGGTTTATACATCAACGGCGTCGTTTCGTTTGGTGCGCACTGTGCGAACAAAATTGGAAGCAGTGCTCAAACAATCGAGGCGTCAGGCCAGAAAGCGTCTTTCTGCATGTCAGCAACTGCGGTTCCGTCTTTTACTCGAACACATTTGGCGAAGATCGCGAACAGCTAGAATGCTGCTTACAGCCTAGAGTCATGAGACAGTCCAGAATCCGGCGTCCCGCTTTTCCACTGCGGCCTAGTCAGACTACCACCGATCCTGCGTTCGGCAGCTGAGCCCATGCAAGGCGATGGACCCCGATCGCGGCGACCGTGTTCGACGGAAAACAATATACAGAACGCCCTTGCGCTGTTTGATGGACGCCTCTTACATCCGTCGTGAAGCTTCGGAGTGATGAACCCCACCACCTGCTCTCATCACGACCCCCACATGCTTGAGTGCGTCGCCAGATGCTGCAGTGCTTGAATACCCAAAAGCTAGCTGCCATTCGTTGTACTTTTAGGCTTTCATGTTTCGCTTGTTTTACTGGCAAGCCGTTCTCAACGCTTCACAATTAAATGGTTTTGCATGTATCATTTATATTCAGCCAGAGAGAGAGTGAACAAAGAGGAAGAGGGAAGGCAGTGATGTTAACCAGAAAGGTATTCCGGTTGGCTCCACATTGTCCATAAGGGTGGCGGATTGGGCTAGTCTGTGCATACACGTCACTTAGCAGGCGATATAATTCAACACAGATGCAAGGGTGACAGATATGGACGAGTGTTACTTCCACGTCATTTGTTCAGTGAAAACCACACGCGTTTTATGCACGTCCTTAAGAACAGCATAAAAGCACGTTGCTGATGCTGTCATTCTAGTCTTGAAGACGTGAGAAAAAAAAACGCTTGTAGGTTTCACTCAATAAATCAGTTGGAAGTAACGCTCGTCTTTATCTCCCTGCATCCGTGTCAAGTTGCAGCGCTCGCAAAATGACGCATCCGTGCTGTATGCAAAGTGCGCGGCGTCCTAATCCTAGAACCACCGGGAAATCATCAGCTTTTAAATAAGTACCAGTGTCCAGGCCTGGTCCTCCAGTTTCTGAAATGCGAAGCTCTTAGACAAGATACCGCTGTGTCCTGTAGAGTTTGTCACGGCCCTCACAACAACCGTTTGTGCGTGTGCGTGCGTGTGCGTGTGCGTGTGTGTGTGTGCGCGTGTGTGTGTGTGTGTGTGTGTGTGTGTGTGTGTGTGTGTGTGTGTGTGTGTGTGTGTGTGTGTGTGTGTGTGTGTGTGTGTGTGTGTGTGTGTGTGTGTGTGTGTGTGTGTGTGTGTGTGTGTGTGTGTGTGTGTGTGTGTGTGTGTGTGTGTGTGTGTGTGTGTGTGTGTGTGTGTGTGTGTGTGTGTGTGTGTGTGTGTGTGTGTGTGTGTGTGTGTGTGTGTGTGTGTGTGTGTGTGTGTGTGTGTGTGTGTGTGTGTGTGTGTGTGTGTGTGTGTGTGTGTGTGTGTGTGTGTGTGTGTGTGTGTGTGTGTGTGTGTGTGTGTGTGTGTGTGTGTGTGTGTGTGTGTGTGTGTGTGTGTGTGTGTGTGTGTGTGTGTGTGTGTGTGTGTGTGTGTGTGTGTGTGTGTGTGTGTGTGTGTGTGTGTGTGTGTGTGTGTGTGTGTGTGTGTGTGTGTGTGTGTGTGTGTGTGTGTGTGTGTGTGTGTGTGTGTGTGTGTGTGTGTGTGTGTGTGTGTGTGTGTGTGTGTGTGTGTGTGTGTGTGTGTGTGTGTGTGTGTGTGTGTGTGTGTGTGTGTGTGTGTGTGTGTGTGTGTGTGTGTGTGTGTGTGTGTGTGTGTGTGTGTGTGTGTGTGTGTGTGTGTGTGTGTGTGCGCGCGCGCGCGCGAGGGAGCTTAATCTTCAGGTCTGTCCTGTTCTACGAGCACAGTCCAGTGTTCAATGTGGCAGCGCCCGTATACCCCTTTTTTAAAGATCAATGTCCTCCCTGGATTTCAGTATGTAAATTTTGTCTTCGACTTTTTCATACCCTTAGGATACTATAATTTGGGTACCAAGACACGAGTGAAACATCTTTTTGTGCGTTCAGAAATACCCAATTATATATATAATTATGTTTAGAATATCTATATGGGATTCTGTGAATGACTACACAGACCTTTTGCCACTCTATGTAACCGTGAGCGCGGCTCAATACTATAGTAGGATACAACTTTTAAAAAAACAGCAGTTGGTAACAGTGGGCAACTGTTCACGCCGTCGTGTATTACTCATCTGGTCCACCACAACCGTAAGCGAAATCAACTTTTTAACATCTGGCTATAATAAACAAGGCAGGCATCAAACTTCTAAAGCTTATAGTTTTTTTCTTGTGATTAGCTACTTGCCTTGGTAACAAGAGAAGTTTAGCCAATGGACTACGTTTTTGTGACGGAGGAATTCTGTGCGGCGGTCATGAATGTGGGCGGAGCTTCACTGCAGACTAAGGTTGTATCTGACTAATGACTGCCGCTGCATTTTCCGCTCACCCTGGGCGGCTTGAAAGGGTAGTCCTTGGGGAATACGATGGTCAGCCGGAAGACGCCGCCTTCGAAGGGGCTGTCCGAGGGGCCCATGATGGTGGCCTGCCAGGTGAACAGGTCCGATTGGTCGACGGGACCCGCGGAGCAGTTGGCGGGCGGGTCACGACTCAGGTCCTCCAGTTCCTTCTTGATGCGCTTCAGGGCCATCGCCGTCGTGTAACCTGCAGCCACTCTGCGGCTGCTACCTCGCCCACCAGACGGGACTCCGGGGGGGCTCCAGTCGCATATGACTTCGACGACTACCAAAGCGCTGTGGTGTCCGGTCGATGGAGTACTTCGCTGACTGGTCTGCGGGAGGACAAGACATGTGGGAATGAACGACTTAACTGGATCCAAGGAATTAAGAATACTTTTTGTGTTGCAAGATTAAGAACGAAAGAACTGGTTGGAGGTTTTACAGCTGCCGTCGTTACGTCAACCCATTAGGAGGGGGTGGAGGGCTCCGAGAAAAGAAATCCACTTTTTCGTGAAGGGATGGGCACCGTACCGAAGGAGATAGTCTGTCAGGTTGACCCCGGCGACTTGTGTTCTGCTCTTCAAGGAAACGTCGGTGGCAGGCACCATAAGGATAGCAACCAGTGACGTCAGAGTGGCCAACATGCCGGTAGATCAGAATGCCAGAACCACGCTGAAAAACTGCGCGCTCATCTAATCCGCTAAACACCGCCTTCTCTCAATTACTATATGGAAGCTATGCTTAGTCCACCGTTACGGCGCCCGTGACGTTACGTGAAAACTATATATCGCGTGACTTCCGAAGGTTTGTGAGGTTTTACGACCCGAAGCTGAACATAAGCTGTGAGGTACTACACGTAGTGGAGGACCGCACACTAATTTCAACCACAAGGGGTTCCTCAACCTGAACTGGCACCGCGGAGCACACAGGTTTTGCATTTCGCCTCCATCGAAATGCGACCGTCCAGTGATCTCCCACACACTCCCTTATTTTTCTGAAGGTGCACTCCCCAATTTGTAATAATTTTTTACACGATTGACTGCTAAATATGACTACCACTTCTCCTCTACCGTCCCCCTCTTTAGAAATTTAATTTCCTGGGGACACCCCTGCGACAGCCGCGGCCGGAGCTCAATCCCGCGGCCTTGCTCGGCAGCCGCACGCCAAAAACACTAAGTCGCAGCGGCGGGTAGCAATATAACATGGTTCAAACTCATACAGTAGGACGTTATTGAAACACAATGCCAGAAAGATTAGCATACGCGTCTCGAACTCTTACATCTCACGAGGAGCCGGTCTCATGACCTCCTGGACCGCGTCGCTCTAGTAGTCGGCCACTGCGCTGGACCCACGGTGACCCTCCGGTTGATGGCGGAGCCGGCTCACATGACCTCCTCGGCCGGAGGCGCGCCCTGAGCTCCTTCCGAGTGCGTCATTGCCGCCGCCACCGCTCCAGCACTCTCTTGTTTCCTACGAGCATGGCCCGAGCATAACCCGTGCCAGTGCTTCCTTGAGAACTCGAGGAGGCGCTGCTCACGCGTCCTCACCATCGTCATCGTCAGCCTGACTAAGCCCAATGCAGGGCATAGCCCTCGCTCTTTCTCTTTTCTTCTTTTTTGCTCTTTTTCCACACGTTCTAAGATTATCAGTTAGTTTTTACCTTGTTTTATGTCATGCGCATGCGCGTTGTTGCTCTGGCATGGGGTGTGGTTTACCGTCTCGTTTCATTCCATTCAGTTGTAAGTGTAGCAACCGTCCTTTCTTCGCCCTTCTTCGTCCCGTCCATATGCTACGTTTTTGTTTATAACATAGCCCTCTCCCATGTTTCTCCAATTAAATCTGTCATCTTCTGGCAGCGGCCATCCTATCCCCGCAAACTTCTTAATCTCATCCACCCTCACCTAACTTTCTGCCGCCCCCTGCTACGCTTGCCTTCTCTTGGAATCCACTCCGTTGCCCTTAAGGACCAGCGCTTATATTGCTCATGCGTATGGCTGCTCTTTACCTTCTTCCTGCAGGTGAGATCACATGCTTCACTTCACTTCCCTTTATTACCTTAAAGGCCCCCGGGATTGGGGGTTTACATAAGGGGTGAGTTACATGCATAAAACATATTTAATAAACAAAGGAAACACGTAAGGTACATAAATTATTCGCTGTTAAATATAGTCTCTAAACAATTCACAAATGTTGTTGGACAGATGATTGCGGCGATGTCGTGTGGAAGGCTGTTCCAGTGCGTGGCTGAACGTGGAAAGAATGACAATGCCCACTAAAACGGGAACACCTTCATGGACAAGACAATGGAATGAATGCTTGAAATAGTGTGCAATTTCTGAGCATCATGCACAACTTGCTCCAGCTGCTGGATTGTATGTGGCGAGACCATCCTGCTGTCCACTCAATTGGCTGATGATGATGCAATGAGACAATAATCAGCTCCTGAACGGCCCTTGGGCCACCTGCCGCGGTAGCTCAGCGCCAACGGAGTTCCTCTAAGCACAATTTCGATGGGGGCAAAATGCACAACACTTGCTGCGGATGAGCCCAGCGACGGCAGCTGTGCAGCAAACGCTGTTTCACGAAGTATGGCCTACGGTGTAACCACGAAAAATTGGCAATGGACAATCGTTACATCGAAGATAGTGAGGCTCTTTCTAACTTTGTCCTAAATCCCATTTCCCTATCGAAACTTTGCCGGCCAATAGCATCACACTAGTCGAATGGAGAAAAGAAAGGTTTATGTTTTATGGTTTATAGGGGTTTAACGTCCCAAAGCAGCTGAGGCTATGAAGGATGCCGTAGCGAAGGGCTCCGGAAATTTCGACCACCTGGGGTTCTTTAACGTGCACTGACATCACACGGTACACGGGCGTCTAGAATTTCGCCTCCAACGAGAGGAACTATAAGCTAACCAGAACGCGCAGCTACGCTAGCAGGGTGAATAACAATCTATCTAGAGTCTAAATGCGTCCTGGTTATAGCAGGATATTATAGCAGGATATATCGGTTAGCGGTGTAATACACTACCATGGGAACCATGGAACATTGTTGCCAACTGCCGTTCTTAAATTTTTGTAATTTAGGTAGGGTGTAGTTAGGTTGCCGATGTCTATGACGTCAGGTGAGAGCCCCCCAAGAATAGCGACGCACTCGCTGTCCTGCAGATTTGTTATCAGGAATTTTGGACAGCTGCTAAGTAGCTTCGCTATAAGCCGTGCGACCAATGCCGAATTTTTGTTTTTTGCGTAACTAATCGTGCAGATAACGGATTGAGTTTGCCCAGAGGACTTTGGTTTTAGGGGATCTCCCGCAAACTTCATAGCGTTGCATTGATGCCTAAAGAGAACGCTTAATCCAATACCAGTCAAGGTTTAAACAACGGGCACCTAAACAAAACGACAAAAATTTAGAGCCCTCTTAGGTGACAAAAGAAGGACTTTTGAAGAACCTACAGTTCCAATCGCTTTTTCCAGTGGTTTGGAATAGAAGTGGGACTGGGCTTCAAATCATTCAATGCCGCACTTGTAAAAAATGAAAAGCTAACGTTGTTCAAAGCTGGCATTATCACAACGCGCTTATCTCACCTTGCGCTTAATAGCCACTGCGTCCACACGCACTTATACATCGTTCCGTAGCCGAGTGGTCTATGACTACACCACTTAGATAAAGAGGTTCTCAGATCAAACATTCGCTATAATCGTGTTTTTTTTTTACAGAAAACAATAGTCGATATTTTCTTCTCACGAGCCACATGTAGACAGAACAAGCGAGGTAGACCGCTATCCCTAATTTCTGGTGACACATCTGCTGCGAATAGGGAGTTAAAGGGACACTAAAGAGAAATTAAACGAAAGGAAGAAGCTATACCCGAGGTTTATAGACTGCGCTTCGGAAACATTGCCAGCGTTTCCTTTTGCTGTTGTTTTACACGAACAGACGACTGTGTGGTTGAGAAAATCACAAAAGAAGTCCAATTCATTCCCCCGTTAACACCATCAAGGGACGCCGGTGTTACGTCATTCTTCTGGCGTCATTTTCCAACGGTTAATCTCCCGACCAATCAGAGAGAACAAAAAAAAATCTCTGGCTAACTAGGCTTAGTTGAAACGTTCAGCAAGAGCTATGATGTTCCTTAGTTTTCTCCTCCTCTTTCTTATCTTCTTCTCATTTTGGCTTGTCTTGCCTTGGCTCACGAATTTCTACGGCAGCTACAAGTACTACAACGACTTCAATTAGGGTTACACGACCACTTGAGGTAGGGACCCTTTTGGGCCATACAGTTTTTTTTAAAGCGAAATTTATTGCCCCATGACATCAACGATGGGTGAAGGTGTGATGAATGATGTAGTAGAGATTAAATTAATGGAAAAAGGTTAGCTGATTTGATGAAGTCCAGTAGAGAACGATTGTACGGTCCCTGCATCCAGGCAATGTATCAAGCCTAGGGTTGCTTGGTGAAAGACCTGCTACCATCAGGTGCCGGATCCTTGTAGGCTTGAGAGCTGGGCAGTCCCACAGTAAGTGATGTATGTCGGCTTCAATGTCCTCGTGTTTACATATCGGACTTCCTGGCCGCAGAAACAAATCTCGGTACTGAGGCCACTTCCCCGAGTGACAGCTGGTGTGAGGGCAACCCAGACCCGGATCCTCCTAAGCGCAACCTTGCAATACGGTTGCAATACTCATTCGGACTCCAATGCACACCCCCTCCACGTTCTTGCTAACCATGGCTGCAGCCATTGTTGCAGCACATCAAGGCGACACCTCCTCTCCCTCTACCCCAGCGGAGCACATCTGGTGGAGCGAGCGGCGACGGCGTCGACGGCGGCGCCATCTGTTGGAGCACGGCTGCGGCGTTGCTAGGCAACGGCGGCTCAAGGTCGTTCGTCGGCCACGGCATACGGCGCACGGCTGAAGTGCGCGACGAGCGGAAATGGCTCGCTGGCTGGCGTAGTGTTGCTTTCGCAACAAAGTAAACAAAGAGTAAGAAGGTATCTCTGGCATACGGCATAGCACGCAGAAACTCAAATGACTTTTGGGCCTTCTGCCTTTCCCGGAAAACGAGAGGTCTGAATCACCACAGACGCGCGTTCGCGTCTGTTCGACGCGCTGCTCTGCATACAAAGCGTATACTATCCATAAAACTCCGTGACTAAAACGCCAGCGTCGTGGACAGCACGGCGAGTCGCTTTTCACTGTACTATTGTTCTCCCTCGATCGCTTCCTTCTGTCTGTACCGTGTGAATAATACGCAGTCACACGCCGCAAAAGGGTATAGTGTCCGTTTAGGGGGAGGGGGCCGGGGATAGAGACAGTAGCGAAAGTGTGTCCGAAGACAATGAGATAGTAGAGTGCACCATACGGCGAAAAAAAAGCTGGTGGTGCAGCCATTCTGCTTGAGGCCTGGAGTTATGGTTTTAAAGCAAAAGCTTTACTACTCCAGCCAGGGAGCCATTTCGGCTCGTCGCGCACTTCAGCCGTATGCGCGTGGCCTTACCTTGAGCCACCGTTGCCTAGCAACGCCGCAGCCGCGCTCCAAGAGATGGCGCCGCCGTCGCCGCTCACCCCGCCAGATGCTTTCTTCTGTTTTCTTTTTTTTTCGGTCGTCTTTTGTAGTGCAGATATACAGTGATATGCAAGGAGAGCGCTGCTTAGCTTGAAAAGGACAGAGTTAGACAACACGTACGAACGGTAACGGTAACGGTAAAACTTTATTTCATTCCAGTGGGAATAAAGAAAACAAGGGCATGTGACAAAAAACATTGAAGAAAGAATAAGAGTGGAGAAAAGACAACACAGAAGCACATTACGCTGATAGCAAATATGACAGAAGCAAGAAATCAAGTCTTAAAAGAAAGAAAACATCCGCAAACAAGTGTTTGTAAAGTTCGGCTCGGCGTTTTTCAGCGTATCCATATCAACTCTTCCTTACTGATACACATGTCTAACTGGAAAACATGAATTTTTTATCTTTACACAACGTAGAAATCTCCCTCCGGGTGAGGGCAACCGATGGGTAACTAATTCCATGCCAGATATCATTCGGAAAGCCTCGATGACCTCACGTTTCTTCTTGTCTTTTTCCCTTGCCAGGATTATGGTCTTTTCAAACGACGGTGTGCATTTGTGTTTAAGACAGTGATTGGCCAAATTCCCTGGCTCCTGCAGGTAACGGCAATTTCTTCTGTGCTCTAGAAGCCGTTCATTAAGGAAGCGTCAAGTTTGCACCACGTAGGACATGCCAAATGCAACAAGAGGTATTTTATACACAACCATGGACTGTTGAGCAGGTGACGAAAGGTGAAACATGGCGAACCACACGGCCCCTTTCCTCAATAGATGGAATTGCAATTGCTCAATTGGATGTTCCAACTAACCCAATCTCAATTGGCACTTCTTAATTTTAGATATACGGTACTTGAGACGGGTGAAATCGTTAGAACCACCAAGGCTTTGAACAACATGAATCCAAGGGACTTGGCCTGGGCCAAAACTACCATTTTGGCTTCTGCATATTGTCCCACACTTCACATGTCACGCGTTACCGGCGCCTTCCTTCTCGCTATTGAGGCCGAACCCGACCGCGGCGGCTGCGTTTTTATGGAGGAAAAACGCTAAGGCGCCCGTGTGCTGTGCGATGTCAGTGCACGTTAAAGATCCCCAGGTGGTCGAAATTATTCCGGAGCCCTCCACTACGGCACCTCTCCCTTTCTTCTTTCACTCCCTCCCTTATCCCTTCCCTTACGGCGCGGTTCAGGTGTCCAACGATATATGAGACATACTGCGCCATTTCCTTTCCTCAAAAACCAATTATTATTATTATTATTATTGAGGCAGCCTTGATACATGTCGCACATGAGTTGCCTGCAGCCGAAGGCAGAGAGTTTTCTACTGGAAACGTTTGCCTTCAGAAGCTCTTTTATGGCTCATGCTTACACGCGTCCGGACAGCGGAGGAAGGAAATAACTGCAGTGGGATCATGGTGTGGCAATGACGGTAGGGGCCGCGCCACTGCCCGGCACTGGCAGGCAAGGAAACGCTGATAAAAGTATTGGAGGCAGTCATAACAAATCAGCAAATTCCGCACAGCTGGAAACGGAGTAAAATGAATTTGATTTATGAAGGAAAAGGCAATAAGACGAACATAAAATCCTTCCGACCGATTACGATAACATCAGTTACATACAGGCTGGCGAAGCAGGCGGTGAAAATAAAAATGCAGTCATGGGTAGAAAGTAATATAATACTCGGAGAACTTCAGAACGGGTTCAGAAGTGGTAGGCGCTTAGATGATTGCCTGTTCGTGCTTACCCAGTGCATAGAAATAGCTAAGGCGGAAAACAGACCTCGGTATTTAGCCTTCCTGGACATAAGCGGTGCATACGACAACGTGAACAGGGAACTCCTGTGGAACATATTAAAAGGTGAAGGTGTCGGTCATAAGCTAATTAATTTTCTACAAGAAATATATCGAGAAAATGAAGTTGAAATAACCTGGGAAGGAATTAAGAGTACAACAACTGTCCAGGTACAAAAAATATTAAGGCAAGGTTGTCCTCTATCACCGCTGCTGTTCATGCTTCATATGATAAGTATGGAAAGAAGGCTACAAGGAAGCAATCTAGGTTATGATCTGTCGTACACATTAGGCGGAAAGGTTGTTGAGCAACGACCACCGGGTTTATTGTATGCGGACTATATTGTACTGTTAGCAGATAGCCAGGAAGATTTTTAAACTTTGGTGAATTGCTGTGGAGACGAAGGAGACAGTCTAGGTTTCAGTTTTAGCGCAACTAAGTCAGGTGTGATGGTTTTCAACGGTACAACTGATCAGGAGCTTAAAATACAAGGCCATGAAATACCCCGAGTGGCAGAATACAAATATCCCGGGGTATGGGTAAACAAAGGGCATATGTACACGGAAAAGCACGAACAGTCTATCATAGCAAAAGGGCGAAGAGATGCCGGGATAATGAAACATAGTGCATTGTGGTATACAACAGGCATGAAGTCCTCAGGTGTATTTGGAAAGGAATAATGGTGCCGGGGCTTACTTTCGGGAATCAGGTTCTATGCTTAAGGGCTGAAGTTCAGTCGCGATTAGAAGCAAATCAGAGAACTGTTGGAAGATTAGCACTAGGTGCCCACGGGAAAACCACAAACGAGGCAGTACAGGGGGATATGGGCTGGGCAACGTTCGAAGCACGAGAAGCTCAGAGTAAAGTATATACAAAGAACGCCTGAGAAAATTGGGTGATAACAGGGGCAGCTAATGTATTTAAATACCTGTACAGAAAGAGCGTTGACGCACGGTGGCGGAAACGAACTAGAAAGCTGGCCAATAAGTTTGCCAGAGACGAGGAAGGAGAAAGAGCATTAAACGACAGGTTAAAAACGTCGAAGGTAAAAATTGGATAGATTCAATGAAAAATAAGCACAGTTTTGAACAATATCGATGCTGGAAAAGGCAGATCAGGAGGAAACGTTTTATGATAACTCAAGAGGCAGTGCCCTTCTCTTTGAAGCTAGGTCAGGGTGTCTTAGAACGCGCAGCTACCAAAAGAAATTTAAGGAAGATGACACATGTGCTGTGTGTGGTAAATCTGTAGAAACAATAGAACACCTCATTCTAAAATGTGATAGTATCCATCCCGATGTCGATGCAGGCGCAGTCACTCTTCCTGGGGCCTTAGGGTTTATAGATAACAATAGTCACGTAAATAAATCTGCGGTGGAAATTAGCAAAAAGCGATTGGAGGATTGTTGGCACAAAAGCAGAGAGGTGACATAAGTTTTAAAGTGTAGGAAGACGTATTTTAAAGAAAATGGCGATTTTTATTAACAACTTACAGCAGAGTTAAACAAAAATAAAGGGAAAAAACTGAGCATGGTGGCAACTACCCCTGCCCGTTTCAAAGAGGACACTCCTACCTTCCATCCATCCATCCTGGCAAGTAAGCTCCTTTTTCATGGGAGTTGCATCTTTATTTCTTTCATGGTTTCTCTGGTCTCTATCTCTGCCCTCAGTTTCTTTTATGATTCGTGCTATAATTTTCTGAATTTCTCTCAAGCTTTTTTTCTCCGCCCGCCGTATTGTAAGCTCTGCCTTTTCTTTGCTACGTCCTTTCCTGTTTTTTTTTATTTTTCCTCGTGACGAATTACTCAGAGCATAGACTCATTTCGTAGATTTTATTTCTACAACCAAGAGCCCCTCCCCCAGCCCCATGTTCAATAAGACCTTGTAGAGAACAGACAAGAAAGTCCGAAACAAGAACCAACAGTGCTTCATTATCACCGCCATCAACCCTATCATCATCATCATCATCATCAGTTATGTTTACATGGCGCTTTTCGCGAAGCAAACGCTGTTTGCGTCCGTCCTTCGCTTGTTTTGTAGGCGACGCGGCCATCGTCTCGACACGATTGTCCGCTTCGCATGACCGTGTGAAACACTGCGCAACGGTGATCAACCCACAACTACGAACTCTTGATATGACGCCGACATGACCTGGAGAAGCGGCCGGTCTTGACACCAGCGGAAATGCCGGTTGCGAAGTCTGAGAGCATGACCGCGATGGACCCGCGAAAAACCAAAGCCATCGTAGCCGTGCTCAGCATCATCGTGAACGATTACCTGAACAAAGTGAACACCCTACTGCAGGCGGTGCAGCGGCAGCGGAAGTTGCTCCACTTCCTCGCTTTGATCCGGCAACGAAAGAGGGTAACAACTTTCGTGGTCTTCGCGTCTTGTTGACCCACGACAGTTTCTGCAGTCGTCTACATTTGCGTTAGTGCTGTGCATGCATGCAGGGCCGGCATCACGCATGATGCAAGCACTATGGTAATCAAACCTAGAGTATAGTAACTAGCACAAAAAGAACGGACCGAAATTGAGGCAGATAAAAACATTCGCTTCGGTCCGTTGACTTGTTGCGCTAGCTATATGCCTGGAACGTCAATTCATCGTCAAGCCAAACTGAACGACTTATTTTGTAGACGCGCAGAAATTTAAAAAGTTGGGAGCCGGCGCGGTGGTTCGGTGGTTATGGCGTTCGGCATCTGACCCGAAAAACGCGGGTCCGATCACGGCCGCGGCGATCGCATTTCGATGGAGGCGAAATGCTAGAGGTCCGTGTACTGTGTGATGTCAGTGCACGTTAAAGAACCGCAGGTGGTGGAAATTTCCAGAGACCTTCACTACGGCGTCCCTCATAGCCTGAGTCACTTTGGGACGTTAAACCACCATAAACGAAACCAAAGAGTGAAACCGTTATAGTGCTTTCACTGATGGGTGTGTACCAAACAGATTATGCAGTTTGGAGAAGCGTTGGTGTTACTAGTTTTGCGTAGTACTACGCATTCATTACATTACGCGTGAAACAGTAGCTGACAGCGATAAAAGCTACCAACATCGGAACTCGCATCTGAATAAGAAAAAAGAGAGAGAAACTATGCACAAAAGCTTTCACGGCGAACTTTTGAACATTTGCAAAAAGCTGCTAGAACGTCAGCAAGCCTTCAGTCAGTCCATGGGTCCGTGGGTCTCGCTTGGATGATGACATGTCTGGCGCTGCCATCGCCATATAAAGTGCGAAGAGGTATTTGGAGAGGGATAATGGTGCCAGGGCTTACTTTCGGGAATGTGGTTTTGTGCCTAAGGGCAGAAGTTCAGTCGAGGTTAGAAATAAATCGGAGAGCTTTTGGAAGTTCAGCACTAGGTACCCACGGCAAAACCACAAACAAGGCAGTACAGGGGGATATGGGATGTGCATAATTTGACGTGCAGGAAGCTCAGAGTAACATATTAGTATGTGAAGAGCGCCTGAGGAAACTGGACTATAACAGGTGGACGGCCAAGGTATTTAAATACTTATTCGGAAAGAGCATCGATTCACAATGGCAGAAAAAAGGACTAGGAAGCTAACTAGTAAGTATGCAGGACACAATGACGGAGAAATAAGGAGCTTTAAACCACAGGTAAGAAATGGAGAAGGTAAAAACTGGATTAGGTCAATAGAAAAGAGGCAGAGTGTAGAACTATATCGATGCTGGAAAAGGCAGGTCAGGAAGGAGTCGTCCTATGATAACTTAAGAAGCAGTGCACTACTCTTTGAAGCTAGGTCAGGGTGTCTTGAAATGCGCAGCAACAAAAAGAAATATAACCAAGAAGATTACACATGTACAGTGCGTGGTAAATATGTAGAAACAATTGAACATCTTATACTCGAATGTGGTGGTATCCATCCAGATGTCAATGCAGGCATAGTCACTCTCCCTGAAGCCCTATGGTTTAGAGATAACAATGGTCATGTAAATGAATCTGCGGTGGAAGTTAGCAAAAAGCGATTGGAAGATTGGTGGCTCAAAAGCAGAGAGGTGACATAAGGTTAGAAGTGTAGGATTGAAAACGTATTTAAAGCAAATTGCAATGTCATGGACCGATTTTAAAACACCGTTACAGAAATAATTTTTTTAAAAAAACAAGCATGGCGGCAACAGCCGCCAGCCCGTTTCAAAGGGGGCGCTCCTATTTTCTATCAATACATCCAACACATCTTTACTGTGCAGGATAAGCTGACGACTATTTTCTATCCATCCGTCCATCGTGTCTTTACTATGCAGGAGAAACCGACGACGCTGCCGCGCGTACCCGTGAACTGTTGCCCGAGTGTGCGCAACCTGCTGCTGGACTACCTGAACGACGAGAGGCTGGACTTTGAGCGCCACTTCCGCGTGAGCCGAGCCACGTTCCGGCGCATCTCATCCCTGTTCTCCAAGGCCCGCATGTCGGGTTGGGCGCGTGAACTCGAGCTGCTCATCTTCCTCCATTGGCTCGGCATGGGGACATCGTACCGCGCCATCGCCAGTGAGTCTTGTCCCTCTAATAATGTCTTCGATTGATTATGTCAAGAAGCTTTTGCGGCATTAGGCATACTTGGGTGACTTACTACGGTTTAAGGTGTCGAAACTGGGAGAAGCATTGAGCACAGATCTGGATGGAGTAGGTAACAGCAAACACACTCACATTGTTTTACGTCCTTACCCATTTCGGACTGGGATGCCATGGGCTTAAGTATATTGGCTTGCATTCTTGCACATGCTTGTCTACATCATTTGAATGGAGCCCTGTATTATGAGCGACCTTTGGCTTACAGCAGTAGTCTATTGTGCACACATTTTTGTATGAATAGTGGCTTACTGCCCATGCCTCGAATAAGTTTATTGAGCCTACGATGCACTAGCTAATGTGGCAAATGTTACCACAGTTTGCTATTTTAGCGCCATGGATCACTTATGTGGGGCACTGTACGTGTGTTCAAGAACAAGCACTTTGCAGTGCACCAAGTCACTGTGCTTGGCATTCTCTTTAGTCTGTGCTAATGGAGCCTTGGCTTTGTGCTCTATTTACTGTATGTACACTTTAGGGTTATTTTGAGCCAAAAATTTCATGGAATCTATGTAAAATTGAAAGCAACATGAGTAGGAAAAGTTGTGCTGAACACATAAACCGAGCATATATCGGCAAAAATAAACTTGCAGTAAATTGCTTTGCTACATGTGAAAAATGTCTAGCCAGGTTTTTCTGTCCTTGAGCAGACACTTTTGATGCAGTCTTATGATCTTTCTTTCAGATGCTTCGTTTTCTTTAAGGATGCTGTTGTGGTTGTGGAGTACTTTTACAGTTTCCGTTTATCACTGGCTGCAGTTTGTCCACTGGTGAATGCCCACATCAAGAAAGATGCCTGTCCTGTCTTGTGCAGATACCTTCGGCATACCGCGCTCAACCATCCACGGTGTGGTGTACCGCTACGTCAACAACTTCTCCAACCAGGCCGCCCTGCAGATCCAGCCGCCCCAGAACGAGACCAAGCTGCGCAATGTGGCCGATGGATTCACCGAGCTCTGCTCCAGCGAGAGCTTTGGCGCTGCTGCTGGTGTGATCGACACCTGCTGCATCACGACCACGTCGGGCGAGACCTCCGTCCTTGTGCAGGCGAGATAGCCATTTTTCTGCATTGCTGTAAATTCTTGTTTGTTTGTTTGTTTGTTTGTTCTGGAGTCTCCTGACCGATTTTAACTGCACCCTCTTTGGTGTGTACTTGTGTCCAAGCGGGTCGTGTGCACCTACAAACTTCATCTGGAAACCTGTCCGACCAATCACATTGTGTTCAAACATTTATCCCTTGAGAAGTGAGGAGGAGGAAAGATCGGGGATGGAGAAGTCAGTCCCTCGAGAGACTTGGAAGTGCTTGCTGATTGGCTGAAGCAGCGCAAGCAGTTGCTGCACTCAGTTGGTACAAAAAGCGCAATGCTTTTATCGTCACATCTGCGTCTTTGGGATAACCTGAATTGTAACGCAGTTGCATGAGCCACTTGCTCCAGCTAAAAAACACATTAAGCTCAAAAACAAAATTATATATTCACAGTACTAACAAAAACCTCAGCATCCTGATGGAGTACATCTCAAAACGCGTAATTTTTATTAGTAAAAAATAACATATTTCTGATTGGTCATCACTTTTGTGCACAGCTTCTGTGCAACTACAGCAGTGTCTGAGTTGTTTCGAAACCACTAATGTTGTTCCAGACTAGCGCACCTCCGCAACTCAACACAGTAGCCCCACCTGCAGTCTTGGAGACCAGTCAGCGAGCATATAGAGGGGCCAAGTCGAGAGCGTCTCAGTAGCAATGCATGCCTCACTGTTTTGGTGGCTGGATCATCGATACCTTACGTTGCAGCTGAATGCTACAACCTCCTCTGCTGCATCGGTCAGTTGGTGATCAGTTAGTGAGGGCTTAAAGTTTGAATATCTCCATCCTGGCCATTATTGAATCCTTGTATTCAAGGCACAATGTTCACAGATGTGGGCACACTAAAAATGTGTTGGCAACCCAAAAATCTTGCATAAAATGTCATAAGCCAAGCATGCAAAGTGACTGGAAAAAATTATATATCAAGAAGGATACCTGTGCAGTTTACAGTAGCTCTGCTAGGGTCCTTGGTGAATGTGTTTGTGTCCCCTTGTTTTGCAGTCATGGGCACTTCAGAAAGCCAAAATGTACTGATCAGTTTATGTGACCACTTCTTATGACATAAGTGAGTCCGAGAAAGTTTATTTGAGACCCTGAAAGCAGTTCTTGAGTCATGGTGTAGACACGTGATCCGACAGAAAAAGAAAGGAATTTTTACTGGGCATACTGCTTTCAGGAATCTGAAAAGGTGAAAGCCTTTCCCAAACCGGTTAATAATTATTGTCTGAAGGGGATATGGGCCCAAATCTGACAACTCGAAACCTTTGACATAGCTTGCACTTCATTTGGCCCTCTGCTGCTGGAGAGGCCGCAACACTGCACATTCGCAAGGCATTACTCGTTTTTGTTTGCTCGGATGACTTCATTGAAGGAGATGGCATGCATTGTAGCGTGTTCATATTGGCAGAGCTTCCTGCTTCGACCCCACATTTTAGAAACTGTTAAAATGACCCATGAAGCAGCTTTGTGAATGAAATGAGGGTTCTTTAAAGGGGACTTCCAGGTCAAATTGAAATAGTAGGCATGTATCGATAGTTTGCCACATTCTAATGGCCAGAAATGCCACTTTCACTGAAAACGGAGCTCTTGCAAACAAGAAAAGTTCAGAAATTTAAATACAGGTGTCGCCACTACCAGCCTTTTTCACCCGCAAAGTGAGGTTTGTTCAGGCAGCTTTTTTGCACGGATCTCAGAGGCTAGGCTACGCTATGATTCACTTCCAGACAGTGATCACAGAGTTCTTTTTAAATTTTAATTCTGTAAGTTTTCATCAGGTAGTCCAAAAACTTCTAAATCCTATTTTCTCACAAAAATTAATTTTTCACTGGCAGAAAAATTCATTTTTCGCTGGCAGAAAAACATTCAACATAGCCAGAAAGAACAATAACCAATTTTACTCAGAACGAAAATTGGTTGCAGTTGTCCTCAATGTCCCTCCCTTTAATAAAATGACAGTTTCCTCATCACTGCCGGCTTTTCCCGTTTTTCTTGCCACAGGCCCTGTGCGATTCCCGTGGCCGTTTTCTCGACTTCTCTGTGGGCTACCCCGTTAGCATGGAGCCGTCGGAGGTGTTCCAGTCCTGTCCACTCTTCGAAAAGGCCGTGTACCCGCCACAGGTATGTGTGCTACGCCTTACGTTCGTGAACACGGCACTGTTTTGTGCTGTTCAGGTTGCACTGTCGACAGTAGCTGCCCTGCTGTCATGAACCTAGTGCACGAAAACCACCTTTCCCTGCCCGACCTCGTTCAGAGGTCATTGCCATGCAGTGGCTGGATTTCGCAGCGCTAGCTGTAAAACCATAGTTGCTCCAGTTTCACGTTGCTGGTGCCACCATCCGTCTGAACGCCTCATTCCGTGAAAAAAAAAAAAAAGAAATAGGCTATACATGTATGTTACAAAGCAACTAGCTTGTAGGTATGGCCATTCTACCCTGGTCTCCACCCTCTGGCGAAGGTCAAAATTGGGAGTAGAGGCCCTAACACAGACCATTATTACTTCTCCCTCAACCACACATCCACCTAATCATTCATAGCCTACTGCAGCTATTTAGTTCAGCAGCAGTGGCAGTCGTGCATGGTGCCAACATTGTGTTAATGGTTTTGTGAACCAGATATCAAATTTCCTCACTTAATGAACCCACTTTTTTTTTCAGAAAATTTGACTTTAATTGGCAGGAGGGTTCATAACATGGGGAAAGCAAGTTTGGACAGATTTTTTTTTTGCGAGAGTCAATATTTTATATCATACTTCCGTCCGTCATCCCTCTGTCCATCAACAAAAACATGCAGTCAGCTGCGTTCATATTGCCAGTGTTTAGCATGTTTAGCTTCGAAAGGTGTTTCTGTATCATGGCGCGATCCTGCGATTTTGTGACAGTCGACGGTGCCGGCCAATCGCAGCGAGATAAAATGAACGTGCTGAACGCCAGCCCTGAAGGTCAGGGGTGTTGCCAAGATCTGCACTGAAGACAGCACGAAACTGAGGAACGCGCTAAGAAAAGCTAACGCTTTGAAAAGAAATTCTCAATGACAAAAATTGGATGGTGGGTTCATTTTTCAAGTGTGTTCATTACGCACATAAATACGGTAGTGATGATCATTCAGCCTACTCTGGCAGTAAACAGTTGTAGTTTCATTTTTTTACATTTAATTAGCTTATTTAATTTAGCACAATGGCCACTGGTTTGGGCCACAGTCATTTTAAACTTGAAGGGGAGCAAATATCTGTTTGCATTTTGCAAAGTTTGTATTAAAGGGAGCCTTTCTAATACAATTGTTCGCGGGGCCAAAGCGTCTTTGAATTAACCAGATTCCTCTGTATCGCACGAGGGATTGCATTCACACAGCAGTCAATTATTTTTCTCACTGACCGTCTTGGTCTATTGTGAATTGGTGTTGTGTGCAGCTTAGGTGGCAAATTTATGCATGGCTTACTCTCTGGATAAAAGATAAAAAAAGGGTAGATGCTCAGTGGGAGAGGCCACATAATGGATAAACAGTTTTGGCGTGGTTCATACCCCCGGCAAAGTCTGATTGGGAGGAAAGACTGACCCTCTTTGCATTAACTGGCACAACATGCCGTGGTGTTTCATGCTAGCAGATATATTCGCTCCAGTGACATCCACTTGAGTTTGGCCCTATGTTTATGATCACTTGACTTTATTACCTTAAAAGTCCTTATTAGAGAGTATTGCATGAGTGTTGGGATGCATAAAGAATTGCAAATCACAATAAATACAAAGTCAGTTTTATACACATTCTATAGTCGGCAGCAAAAGTTTATGGGGCGCTGGTGTACACACAAAATACTATTATAGCGCAGTCACACAATCCAATTGCCTGCCAGTTAAACAGTAACTCATGTGATCTATCTACAGGTGTCAATACCAGGCTACTGGGCCATGAAAAAGCACTATAGTGAATATATTCCCATGCACCGGCTTCCTGTAAACATTTGCTGCTGACTGTATGATGATGTAAATAATTTTCATTGCTGAAGAGCGTACGTCACGCGATGGAGGAACAATTGCATAACATGTGTTCCAGATTTTTCACATTTGGTGACCTGTGCTCAGGGTAGAGTCGTTTGCTGAGGCAAGCGTGATCTTTGTTGACCTTGGGAAACTGACTGTTTAGAAACTGTGATCGCATGACTGTTTTTAAAGTCAACGAAAGTCATGCGTGACTTTGCGCACTCTGAGCGTAGAGTCCAAAATAGTTGCTGTTACTATACTAACAGAATTTAATACGATCCAGTTTAATCGTCATGTCGCACGACCAGGCATAACTACCGCATATTGATGGCGGAAAATGATGGGAGCTTGGTGATGATGATCATTGTGCATCTCGTAGGGATACTTCCTGATTGCCGGAGAGGGCTACCCGTGTATGTTGGAACCACTGACAGTGATGCCACCATTCCGCAAGCCACTCCAGGACGAAGCCGAAGCCAGCTACAATGCCATCTGCTACCGAGCCCTGACCGTGCTGCACGACGCCCTTGTTCAGATGACGGGCCGGTGGCGGCTTGTGTTTGAGCGTCGCATGTCAACAGTCCGACAGCGGACAGCCAAGGTCTGCCTTCCACTGTTATCGTAAAAAAAAAGAAAAACCTGCAACATCTCAAACAAGAACAGGTTTAATGAATTTCGTGAACATTCACGAACGCCGCACAGGATTTCTCTGCAACAGAAAAACAGTCTTGTGCTAAAACTTTTTTTCTTGCTTGTGGAAAAAGCTAATCATTGGATAGAGTTAATAAGGGCAAGAATGTTGATGCCTCTGGCTTGATGCAACAAAACATTAAAATGTTCATTTCTTCTCCTGCTGTGATTGGTCAGCGGGATGGCCATGGCCCAGTGATGCCAACTGATGTTTTCTGAAGTTTCATCTTACTTATAGGTTTTGCAATAGCAATACCTTTTGCAGTGCAAGTGCAATAGCAGCTCCCGTGTTCACATCATGCGTGTGGGGCCATGGGAGAGCATTTGGAACACCCAAAATTCAGGGTACTTTATGGATTCTTATCAGCCGTGATTGCATCATTGAGGTCCTACTGTATGTAACGTAATGAAGCATGCCTCTGCAGTGTTCGTGCATTGTGCACATGTTTTTGCCATGGCATGTTGTGTTGCTTCCCCAGGTGGTGGCCATCTGTGCCATGATCCACAACCTGTGCATAGACCAAGGGGACGTGTGGTATGAGCCCCATGGTGAGCCCACGCTGAGCATGTCGCCTGCGGGCAACTTCGCCTGGTGCGTGCCAGGCGACGAGGAGATGGATGACGAGGCCGGCCTCATCGCCCGCTGCAACCTGGCTCAGGTGGGTTGCTCACCTCCGACCATTTTTGTGGTGGCTTCCCTTTTTGCCTGCACGTACTTGGCTTTTTCTGAGCGAAGCTTGAGATGCCTTTCAAAGCATCCTAAGCTTCTCGGGGTGTGTCGAGCATAGAGCGAAACTTTTTTTCCAGCATTTATGTCACATCTGTCACCGCCACGCTATTCTGCCTTAAGGAGTGGTAAAATGTGGGGATTTTAAGGGGGTTTTTTCATTTGTTTTCTTTAAGCTTTTCAGTGCCTTTTTCTGCTGTGGATTCCCCTTCCATGGAAAATTAGGCCTCACTTATCAGTCAAGTGCTCGATGCTGTTATTTTTTGTAGTCCTGACTTGGCTTTTGCTCTTCTGTTTGTCTAGTTAAAAAAGGCATCCTGGGCCTTTGCCAGGTTTTGTTTTGCAACCTCAGTTTCGCTGCACACCTGGATGTAGCCCTTTCGAGTCTTCATGTGAAGACTGCATGTTGTTAAAATCAGGATGCAATAAAAATTGCTCACTTTCCTCAGTTTCGTTATATCCAAGTTTAGCTCTCTCTCTCTCTTTCTCTCTCTCTCTCTGTCTCTCTCTCTCTCTGTCTGTGTGTGTGTGTGTGTGTGTGTGTGTGTGTGTGTGTGTGTGTGTGTGTGTGTGTGTGTGTGTGTGTGGTGTGTGTGTGTGTGTGTGTGTGTGTGTGTGTGCGTGCGTGCGTGCGTGCGTGTGAGAGAGAGAGAGAGAGAGAGAGAAATAGGAAATAAATGCAAGTGAAATCACCTTGAAAGCGTTTACGGTAAACCCCCTTTCCTTGAAGTCATGAATACAGAAAAACTTTTCGCGATCGCGCTGATAACGCCACACAACACAACTACGAGTTGGGTGGGGAGGGAAGGGGGGGAGTCTGGAGCACTGCCCACAGCCTAGATAGAGGAGTGTGCACACGGTCATGCCGTTGCCATTAGACCAGACGAGGAAGCACCTGCCTCTTCCTGCTTCTCGGTCTGTCCACCACTGCAGCCCTAGGAAACGGGCTGTATGCTTCATGTCACCAGAGCCCACCGCCACCCCTCCTTGAAGTGTGCGACAGCTATCAGTACCGGAATTACGCGAGCAGCCGAGTGGCGGCGATGGTCGCGCGTGCACTGCTTGTCCCATGTATTTTTTGCTGCATTATATTATTTTCACTGCTTTTGAGCATGTGGTACTGTTGTAGTGCCACGTGGTGTGACATAGCAAAAGTGGAAGCAGTGGAGACTGCTGTGTTTGCTACTTCTGTGCTGCTGCGCCATGCTCCAACGGCGTTGGAGCATGGCACGGTGTGTCAACTTCACTCGTTGCTGCGACAGATGTTCCTCTCATGTCAGTTAGTCTTATTGTCATGGAACTTGCGCGTGGTTTGGCCAGATTTCGAGTAACTCAGCACTAGCCAATCGATAGTCAACATAGTGAGTTGGTTATATCAAGGTCAACTGCCGGAACATCTTCATTACGTGGCACTTAAAAATACACGTGCTCTATTGCGAACAGGATCGGGAGATTTAGAAACTTTGTTATATTGAAGAATTCGCTACATGGAGGTTTGTTACATTTGGGTTTAACTACCTGAGCATACAAACGGACAAGCTAACTGTCACTAAAACTAAGGAAAGCATGGAGCAGGGGTTCCCAGTCTTTGTAGTCTCGGGAACACGCCAACAGCTTTCAAGGGGGGCTGACGGAATCCACAATTCTTGGCTGCCATCTCTTCCCATCTAGCATGTGTTGAGAAAGAGAGTGTGCAGATGCAGGGCCATTAAAAAAAAAGTGGTCAAATTCAGTTAATAATCACTGTCTGTACAGTGAAACAGTCTGCTGTGTAAGCAGTCGGAGTGCAGCCAGTCACAAAATAAAGTGGGTGAAGGAAAGGTAGGGGTTCAAGCCCACGTGGATTTAGCTGATCGGGGAGCCCAGAAAGCTCCTCAACAAACTTGAGGGTTCTGTCGAACACAGTTCGAGGACCACTGGCATGGGGGCATGTTATTTTTACGGCGAGAACCGTTATTGGGAGCCCACCCTGAGCCATCGTGTGACTGAAGCCCGTTGTAGTTTTTGGGACTGACCCAAGCAGGACGGTACCAGGGCAAGCCAAGCCGAGATAGGAGCAAGAAGGAGGATGGAAAACAAAGGGACGCTGTTGTGTAGAGAAAAATTTTAAAAATGAAAATTTCATACTAAGAAGGCTACGACTTTGTTAAAACATGCCAGCTCTCGCCAAATGTTTTAACTATGCTGGAGCCTAGTTTAGTCAGTAACTGCTCTCTTTATGACACTGTTGATTAAAATAGGAACGTGTATTTGTGGCACGAACAGTGTACACTGCACATATGGCCGTTGCATGGGCAGGAGTCAGGCATGCATCCAAGGTGGCCTGGGTCCCCTCCCCCAGTTCTTTTGGCAGTGCTCTTGTTGGTCATGTAATGCCCAGCAAGCCCCCCCCCCCCCCCCCCCTCCCCCCTGGTGTACAAGTACCTTGGGGCCTCTCCCCCCAGAAAATCCTGGCTACGTGCCTGGTAGGAGTGTATATTCGCAGATGAGTTCAGAAGAAGTAAATGAAGAAAATAGCCTCGATAGAACATCTGAGGGAACACATGCAACAAGACGAGCACAGCAAAGGTGCTCTAATCTGTCGCCAGTCGCAAGCGTGATCAGTGGGAATGCGTTGCATCTGTTAACTTTTACTGCTTGGACATTGTTGGCACGTACTCCCGGATCTCGTACATTGGCTTAGGTGTCCGCTCAGCATTGGGGATGTGCGAGCAATGCTAAAACGGCCCAGTTGGTTCAGCATGCTGGTTACAGTGCACTACTGTGCAACACTATTGACACCTTGTTTGCATTTGTCTGTTTCTTCATCCATGTCATCGTCAATGGTGTTGTGTAGTAGCACGCTGTAACCAAGGTGCGGGGGGGGTTATGGGGTCGTGTAAAAAAGAAAGAAAGGGTTAGGATAGCTGCTGCGCTGTTGTGCGTGAGAGAGGGGATGCAGAAGCGCAGTCCAGATGGTGAGGGTTCACAGGTACAGTGCAGTGCAGTGGGGAGAGTATGAGGAGCTGGGGCAAGACGCAAAAGGGCACAGTGTAGAAGCTATTGCGCAGCTTAATGTAAACGTTTGTCAGGTCGCTTTTATCCTGCTCTGGTGAGATCTCACAGTGAGGTTAGCAGCTCACCCTCTTGTTCTCTCTCCCACTTTTTTCCTCCTCCATTAGGCCCTGCTGGGTGAGAGTGCCTCTTGCCAGGTGCAGCTGGAGCACGACTACTGCGGACCCGAAGACGAGTCGATTCCCGAGGACGCCGAGGCGGCCTCATTGGTGAGGAACCGCCTGTCGCCTGTTTGGAAACTCAGTAAAATGCTTTCCCTGCTGCTACTGAAAACCTCGCGTGATGAGAGCAGCATGCAGCACCTTCTGTATGGACAGACAGTGTTTGCTTCTTCACAGGAGAGTTGGGAATGCACCCCCATGGACTGTGGTGATATGGCCCTGTAGTGTTGATTGCAAAAGTTTGCAGGATATGAGTGTGAGGGAAAAAAAATTCCTTTTGGTGCCGCCACCGCACAAATCTAAATTCCTGAAGAGCCTACATGTATGTGCGGACATGCACACTCTGCCTATTTGGTACGGGCACCAGAAGACCAGGTCATGAGACTGCATTCCTATAGATTTGCTCCCAAGGGCACACATTGCTGTACTCAGCAAAGGTGATGCTAGTGCATAAGACTGAGAGCAGATGACTTAGCAATGCATGTGGGAGCGTGGTTTGGGGTTTTCTTTCTGGAATCAACACGGGGAAGAACAATAGGCAACATGGAAAGGGGTCTTGAAATTTCAAGAACTTGAGCAACACAAAGTGGTATAGGTATAGTCATATATATATAGGTATAGTGTATGTTGCTGCTGTAATGGGACCGACAGGCGCAGCGCAGCGATGAAGCGGACGAGTTCAAGCGGGACAACGAAGAAGCAGATGAAGTGCAGCTGGGTTTTTTCGAACGACGCCTGTGAGTGTGCCCGTCGTGTCGCCGGTCAACCAAGACCAACCGACCTGTGCTTCAAATAAACGCCTTGACACTTGGTGGAGGTGCCTCGGTTCCCGTCCCGGTCCTCATCCTGGAACTTCGAAGTGGAACGCTCCTCGTCTCCGCCACCATGCCGGAAGGTCCGAGTGAACCATCGCAGCCCATCCCTGCCACCGTACTCTGTCACGGGGTGCAGCGCCAGCGTGACCCTTCTCCTTTTAGTGGCACCGATGACCAAGACGTCGACGATTGGCTGGCCTCCTATGAGCGCATCAGCACATACAATCGGTGGGACGATTCCGTGAAACTTAGCAACGTCCTCTTCTACCTAACGGACGTTGCCAACCTATGGTTTCGCAACCATGAGGCCGATCTCCCCACCTGGTCGTCCTTTAAAACGAGCTTCGCCGACGTTTTCGGCCGCCCCGCCGTCCGGAAGCTTCGCGCCGAGCAACGTCTTCGTGCTCGATCTCAGCTCCCTTCCGAGACGTTCACAAGCTACATCGAGGACATCGTTGACCTGTGCAAGCGTGTCAGCCCCTCCATGTCCGAAGGGGATAAAGTCAACCACATACTTAAAGGCATAGCCGATGACGCTTTCCAGATGCTGCTGGCGAAGAACCCCACCTCCGTCGCTACCGTCATCCAGCTGTGCCAAAGCTTCGACGAACTCCGCAAGCAACGCGCATCTACGCGGCAGTCCGGCGCGCCTGCGGGAGGTCTTGCTGGCTTGGCCCTTGGTGGCTCGTCTGCTGAGCAGTCCCTGTTCATGCAGCAGGTTAAAGACTTCATCCGCGAAGAGATCGCTCGCCAGCTTTCTCTGCTGCATCACATTCCCGACCCCGTCTGCCCTCCGCACGACCTGCCGCCATCTCTCACGCCCACTATCCGTCGTGCTATTCAGGAGCAGGTCGCTGCAGTTCTGCCATCCAGTCCCCCACCTCCTCCTGTGGCAGCGCCGCTCACCTATGCTGAAGCAGTCACCGGTACACGGCGCTCGCCCACCTCTGCCGTCTACCCTAGCAGCCCGGCCTTTTATGCTCCACCGCCGTCTATACCCCCGCCGCATGTCCCGGTTCGTCGACCCCGCCGAAACCCTACGAACCCCTGGCGTACCGAGGACAATCGACCGATATGCTATTCCTGCGGTCTTCCGGGCCATGTCGCACGCTTTTGCCGTCCGCGATCTCCTCGTTCTGGCGATTTCATGCGCAATTTCCGCTACGATTCCGGGCCGCCCTTGCCTAATGTCTCTTCTGCCTCCCCTACACATCGCTCCCAGTACCCTACTCGCCGCTCGCCTTCCCCTCGTCGACGTTCCATTTCTCCGATGCTCCACCGCCCGGACCCTCTCCCAGAGGAAAACTGACTGCCGCAGTTCAGGAGGCAAGAACTGCGTGTTTTGCGAACTTTTTAAGTCCTCCGTGTTCTCCTGCTAACGTGATTGAGGTGTCTGTTGAAGGCGTCCCCGTTCTCGCGCTCGTCGACACGGGTGCTGCAGTGTCAGTAATTAGTGATGCTCTTCGCCGCAAACTTCGTAAGGTGACAACGCCGCTGTCTGACTTTTCACTACGTACGGCCACCTCTCAGCGCATCCACCCCATCGCAGCCTGCACGGTCCGCGTTTCTATCAACGACGTCGCCTATACCATCGAGTTTGTTGTGCTGACCGCCTGCTCTCACGATGTCATCCTCGGCTGCGATTTCCTCTCGACCCACCGTGCAGTGATTGATTGTGCCCGTGCGGAACTTGAGCTTTCTCCCCTGTGTGATGTTTCGTTGTGTGACCTACCTGTGCGCTCAGCTAAGCTTCTTGTAGCTGCCGACACCGACATACCTCCCTCCTCTTCAGCCCTCGTTCCGCTCCGCCTCGACTCTTTCCTCAGCGGCCCTGTTCTTTTCACACCTACCGCAGCGGCCACTCGCCATCAGCGCCTCCTCATTCCATTCGCCGTTGTCTCGATTTCCGATGGCCACTGCGCCATCTATGTCACCAACCCATCTTCTTGCCCGTCGTTTGTTCTTCGCGGCGAATGCCTCGGCTCTGTTGAAGAACTGGACCCTGCTCTTGCTTCCGAGTTCTCCGATGCCCGTGCCTGTTCCCCAGTTACTGCCTTAGCCTGTTGTGCGACAGCGCCCGATCCGATTTCCATCGACGTCTTTCGTCGTAACATCGCTCCCGACCTTCCGTCCGCTTACCGTGACCAAATCTTGGAACTTCTCTGCCGCTTCCGCAACTCTTTCGACCTTTCCCAGCCCTCCTTGGGGCGCGCATTGGCCGTCTCTCACACAATTGACACTGGTACCCATGCTCCCTTGCGTCAGCGACCGTAC
This sequence comes from Amblyomma americanum, assembly GCF_052857255.1. Taxonomy (NCBI): domain Eukaryota; kingdom Metazoa; phylum Arthropoda; class Arachnida; order Ixodida; family Ixodidae; genus Amblyomma; species Amblyomma americanum. Next base: position 58,380,629 of record NC_135504.1, read on the forward strand.
CGAGTCTCGCCGAGCGAGCGCCGCGTCATCCGTGACAATGTTGACGACATGCTTCGGCGCGGCATAATACAGCCTTCTCACAGCCCTTGGGCCTCTCCTGTTGTCTTGGTGACGAAAAAAGATGGCTCCATCAGGTTCTGTGTGGACTACCGCCGTCTCAACAAGATCACACGCAAGGATGTTTATCCTCTACCCCGAATCGACGACGCACTGGATTGCTTGCAGGGAGCGGAGTATTTTTCATCCCTCGACTTACGCTCCGGCTACTGGCAGGTCCCGATGGCAGCGAACGACAGGCCGAAAACCGCTTTCGTCACCCCAGACGGCTTGTTTGAGTTCAATGTGATGCCATTCGGCCTCTGCAATGCTCCAGCCACATTCGAAAGGATGATGGACACTATTCTCAGTGGCCTCAAATGGGAAACTTGTCTGTGTTATCTAGATGACATTGTCGTTTTTTCCAAAGATTTTCCTTCCCATCTGCACCGCCTTCAGCGCGTACTCACTAGCCTTACTGACGCCGGCCTCCAACTAAACTTGAAAAAATGTTACTTCGGTGCAACGCAGCTCACAATATTAGGCCATGTCATCTCCAAAGACGGCGTTCTTCCTGACCCTGCCAAACTTCGCGCCGTCGCTGACTTCCCCAAACCAACCACCTTAAAAGAACTTCGCAGTTTTATAGGCTTATGCTCATATTTTCGCCGCTTCATCCGAAATTTCGCCAGTATCATCGCCCCTTTAACGCAGCTTCTTGCCGGCAGCCCGAACCTTTCGTCTTGGTCCCCCGCCTGCGATACCGCGTTCAGCACTTTACGCCACCTGCTGGTCTCTCCCCCAATCCTTCGCCGTTTTGATCCCGCCTGTCCGACAGAAATTCACACTGACGCGAGCGGTGTGGGCTTGGGCGCAGTTCTTGCCCAGCGAAAGCCTGGGTATCCGGAATACGTCGTCGCTTACGCCAGCCGCGCCCTCACCAAGGCGGAATCAAACTATTCTGTCACAGAAAAAGAATGTCTCGCCATCATTTGGGCAATTACCAAGTTCCGCCCTTACATTTACGGCCGGCCCTTCTCTGTCGTCACAGACCACCACGCCCTATGCTGGCTATCCTCCCTCAAAGATCCTTCTGGCCGACTCGCCCGCTGGGCTTTACGTCTCCAGGAGTTTGATATACACGTCATTTATCGCTCCGGCCGCAAGCACTCGGACGCCGACGCCCTTTCTCGTTCACCACTCCCATGCGAGTCAACCTCTGCCCTCGTCTGTGCCTACGAATTCTCTTCGTTCAACATCCCTGATATGCTCTCCGAACAACTGAAGGATCCTTGGATCACCTCGCTGCTAAACTTCCTGAACACTCCCTCGCCGCATCATTCGACCCGGACCCTTCGCCGCCAAGCCCATCACTTCGCCGTTCGTGATGGCCTCTTATACCGCCGTAATTACCTCCCCGACGGCCGGAAGTGGCTGTTGGTCATCCCTCGACACCTCCGTGCTCCAATCTGTGCCTCTTTTCACGCCGCTCCACAATGCGGCCACGCCGGTGTACTGAAAACATATGCTCGCCTTCGTCAGCGATTCTACTGGCGAGGTATGTACCGCTACATACGTCAGTACATTCGGTCATGCACCGCCTGCCAACGTCGCAAGAAACCTCCCCACTCCGCCGCCGCTCCTTTGCAGCCGTTACCTTGCCCTGGCCGTCCCTTTGACCGCGTCGGCATTGATCTTTATGGCCCGCTTCCAACTACTTCGGCTAATAATCGGTGGATCATCGTTGCCGTTGACCATCTCACCCGTTACGTCGAAACGTCGGCTCTCAAATCTGCTACCGCAAACGATGTCGCTCACTTCATTCTACAAAGTCTTGTTCTTCGTCACGGCGCCCCGAAAGAACTTCTAAGTGACCGCGGCCGTGTTTTTCTCTCGGACGCCGTCGAGGCCCTGCTCAAGCAATGCCAAATCGTTCATCGCTACACCAGCGCCTATCACCCCCAGACCAACGGCATGACTGAGCGGTTCAACCGCACTCTGAGTGACATGCTCGCCATGTACGTTGACACCGCCCACTCCAACTGGGATCAAGTGCTCCCGTTCGTCACGTACGCGTATAACACAGCTACTCAGACAACAACGGGGTTTTCTCCTTTCTTCCTCTTATATGGCCGGGAGCCTACATCCACCATGGACACCATCCTTCCTTATCACCCTGACCCTTCCGAGACCACCTTACTCTCCGAAGCTCACCTGTATGCCGAAGAATGCCGGCAACTTGCCCGCTCTTTCACCACACAGCAACAATGGGATCAGAAGCACCGTCGGGATTCCCCGGACCCTCCAGTGTCATACCCATCTGGCGCCCTCGTTTGGCTCTGGGTGCCTTCCTCCACTCCCGGCCTCGCCACGAAACTACTGTCTCGCTTTCACGGACCTTACCGGGTTGTCCACCAAACTTCTCCGGTGACTTATATAGTTGAGCCGCTCGTTCCCTCTTCGGACCACCGTCGCCGGGGGCGCGAAACTGTGCACGTTGATCGCCTCAAGCCTTACTATGACCCGCCCATCCTCTCCTCTCCGTAAGTCGCCAGGATGGCTCCTTTTTCGGAGGGAGAGTAATTGTAATGGGACCGACAGGCGCAGCGCAGCGATGAAGCGGACGAGTTCAAGCGGGACAACGAAGAAGCAGACGAAGTGCAGCTGGGTTTTTTCGAACGACGCCTGTGAGTGTGCCCGTCGTGTCGCCGGTCAACCAAGACCAACCGACCTGTGCTTCAAATAAACGCCTTGACACTGCGTATATGTCAGCACCCGGACCCGCACCCCACGCTGGCCGCCCCCTGAAAAAAAGTTCACTCTAAATGAAAAGCCGCACACCCCCCATTGCGGGATGGCATGAAGGTGCATGCATGAAGCTGAATAAGATGCTAAAACAGCGTCATCACTTGCAGCCCAGCCAATTGTTCGGTATTTCCGGATTCCATAAGTTTGCTTTTGCAACTTCGTCCGGTATAGCAAGCGCGAATCGATAAATCAATTATCACACCACACAATTCTTTAACAGTACCGCGCGAGCGTCGAACAAACTGCTTTTCGGCGCCTTATCACAGCGCGGAGTTGCGAAGCCAGCGAGAATAGGCACGTGCGCACTAGTTTGCCGACATAACGATTGTCGTCTATGGGCAAACTTGTGCGCACGCGGTTATTCTCGCTGGCTTCGCCGCTCCGCGCCATGATAAGGCGCTGACAAGAAGTTTGAAACTTGCCATATAGTTGTGATATCCCATCGGAAGGCACGACCGAACAACCAAACACAAGCCTTCAGAGCCACCAAGAAAAGCGTAGCCGGCAGTCGAGTCACATGCATCAACCAAACACCGGTGTTGGCTCTTCTATCAGCTGCCGATCCTCCCCAGAAGCGCTGCTGGCCGTTCCGAGTGGTGATGCCGCTGGTGCCGCCGCGATTGTAACAGCGTCCATGAACGCCCAGTGCACAAAAGATTAAAAAATCCTTCCGAACAAACACACGGAATAGCCGATTGCTACTGGGTAGAGCCATAGGGTAGAGCCCGCGTGCATGATGGTGGTCTAGCGCAGCGCGGTGCGTAAAATATGCGAGTAAAAAAATGTTTTCTTTGTAAACCCGGATGGTAAGTTAAGGATGGGAAAATTATACGAGGGCGCAAATTATGCGCGTAGATACGGTATCGGGCAAGCATGGGGATGCCAAGGGACAGGGGAGGTGGAGGTTCAGCTTGATTTAGGGGGGGGGAATGCCTGTTCTCAATAATTCAAACTGATGCTTTGGTCTTGTCATTGTAAGGTTTATTAAAAAAGCTCCCATAAATTCGAACATATTTTCAACTTGCTTCTAATTCAGATTTATCAAGAGTTGACTGTATTTCACTTTTGGTCATACCCATGGTAACAATACAGGTGGGCTTGTTTAGTGTGAAAGTGTTTGGGAAGTGGTCGTAATGGTGCGGCTTCGCGCCGTGTACTGTTTATGTGACAGAAGAGTCTGCTTGCCTTAATCATAATTTTCATCGCTCTCCTTGCAGGAGGAAATCGTGGAGCAGTGCTTCATGGATGTGGAGTCTGCCGATGCAGGTGCTCGTGCAACCGGATCCAGCAGCACAGAGCAAGCACCGGCTCAAGAAGCACCGCCGGAAGAAGGGATGGTGGAAGAAGGCATCATGAATCAAGATTACGTAGTCGCTGCAGAGTTGATCATCTGAGGCAACATTAAAGGCTCACACCCTGTACATAAACAGGAGAGGTCTGTTTGTCGCTTACTGTAGCAGCTATGAAGAATCGAGCTCTCGCGATGAGCTTGTAAAGTGAACATGCCGAAGAAGCCAGTTGTCATTGTGGCATGTTGGAATTGTAGCTTTTTAGTTCGGGTGGATAGTTTAGTTCCGTTGATTTGTTGTACTGGGGCAAGCAGAAAGTAAGTAGACCTGCCTGTTAAGTTGGTCGAATTTCACTTTACAGACTGCTAATAAACAAATCACAATTAATCAAGTCAACCCTGCAATCCCACTATGCTTTCAAGCTTGGTTTTAATGAGTGCTGGATTCTTTGTTACAGGCACATAGCATTGTACCAGCATGCCATGTTAAGTCAAGGGTCCAGGGTTGGTTTCTCTGGTTACTGAAGGGGCAGGTGAGAAATTTTGATGCCTCACTGAGTGTCTCGTCAACAACACATCCCTGCTAGCGCAATGGCTAATTCCATTGGTTCATTTGAAAATGTTTTTTTCTGTCCGTTTGTGGGTGTGAGTGGGTTTATTCAGCTGAAAGCCCACACGGTTTTCTGGAATCCTAGGAGCAGCTCTTCAAATAAACCAGAGACATGTTATCATGCCAAGTCAAACAGAGAACCAGGAATTGCAATAGTTCGCATTGAAAGAGGGAAGAAAAATCATTGTGATAGTAGTACATATACGGGTCCCAGCAATATAAAAGGGAACAACTGGTTTGTGCAAATGGACAAGTTTTTTGGTTACTTCTTCACTGAAGTTGAAAGCGACTTGTGAATACTATATGCCATGAGGATAACTAGTTAGAAAATGAGGAAAAAATGTGCTTGTCGCACATAATTGTGAAGTAATCATTAATTAAACGCTCATGCTTTGTTTGCTTCCATATTGGACAGACCTGTACCTTTAGGTGCCTGAAAGATTACCAAAGAATTACGTAATTTGTTTTATTAATACATTCTTTTCGGATAGCAAGGAACTGTGTTGAGTGTGTAATGAAGCATAGTGGTCATGATTGTTATATTCATCATTAACCACCTGCACTTCTACCTGAACTCAATTAGTGCACTGCCATCAAGTAGAGGCAGTTGTATGAGAGGCCAATACTAAATGGAGGCTGAGCTTAGCCACCTTGCACACCGGCTCGTAAATCCACTGTAGTCGATTCATAGTATTGTATGCACCTTCTAGATACATCTTTACTTGCTTAAAATGACAAAGTTATAGACGTGCTGCGGTGACTCGGTGGTTAGGGCGTTCGCGTATAGAACCAAAGGACCTGGGTTCAATCCCAGCAGCTGCGTTTCAATGGACACAAAATACAAAAGGCATCCGTGTACTGTGCGACATCAGTGCACCTTAAAAACACTAGGTAACCTAAAAAAATCCGGAACCCTCCACTATGGTATCCCTCATAACTCGTGTAGATGAGCTACGCGAAGTGACAAGTTTATGAAGTGACACGTGTCACTTCACAATGTTAATCCCCACATTTCGCCAATTTTAAAATCAAGTAATAGTCGGTGACCTTTTGTAATTTTCATCCATTTGTTTGTGCCTGGCAATTACACAGTTTAGACGCTGAAGACTAACTGAAGTTAACTTCTATAGATTACCTCGTTTGAGTGACAAAAGCACCACTTTTACTGAAAAAAGGAGCTTTCATAAGCTAGACAAGGTTGGAAAAATGAAATGCAGGTGTGGAAGCTTACGCACTCAAACTACGGTGCATCAAAAAAGTTCTTTGGCGCAGATACCCCAAGGCTAGGCCGAACTTCTCATCAGCCTGACTACGCCCACTGCAGGGCAAAGGCCACCTGCAGTCACCTTACGCCCACAAACTTGTCGCCCACCGACCTAACTTTCTGCCGACCCCTGCTAAGCTTGCGTTCTCTTGGAATCCACTCCGTTACCCTTAAGTGTCGTCATTGGGTGTGAAATGGGAATGGAAAGCTGCGCGAAAATCGAGTTGAGGGCAGCATTTTGTTTGCTTGTATTTTGAAATTTATTCATTGAATAACTCCCGTTCCTATGCCTCGATTCTCGTAATTCTTTTTGAGTCAGCATCTGTGTGACATAAAGAATCCATCTGAAGCGGAATCGGCATCCGTTCAAGCGGTGTTCTGCAGCCCCTTTAAGGACCAGCGGTTATCTTGCCTTCGCATTACAAGTCCATTTCTTCCTCTTGATTTCGACTAGGATATCATTAATTTGTGTTGCATCCCTGACACAGCCTGCCCGCTTCCTGCCTCTTAACAATACACCCATCATTTTCCATTCCATAGCTCGCCGCGTTGGCCTCAAGTTGAAACCTTTTCGTTAGCCTCCACATTTCTGCACCATAGGGGATGTAGCTGTAGAGTAGCTGTCATATACTTTTCTCTTGAGGAATATCGATTCAATTCCAAATGTAGATCATGGGGACCTTCTTATCTTAATGCCAGGAGTCCTAATCCAGGGGCATGAAAATATTCCGGTCCAATTTCCTCAGCAATAAATGTCTTTTGTTGCTGGACAACCATCGTAATAGCCAGAGAATAGATTTTTATTGAAAGTGAGGGTGTCCTTTCATCATACACACGCACTCAATTTAATTATGCAGGCTTGATTCACAGCACAAGAGAAATATGAATTGTTTGCTTCCGAGCCACGTTTTATCTCCGAATCATTGCCAGCTGCTGTTTTGCAAAAATGTGCGATTTTGAACGCTGAGAGAGCAGAGCTGCATACAACCGTCACGTGATGGGCATACTTCCATTTACAATATAACACAAGCTGTGTTATTTCATAACAGATTTTGAAGTCTGGAGGCAGCTCCATAAAGCATGCCAGTTACTGTATGCTTGCCTGCATGAAGCTGATAAGCTCTGTGCGAAAGTGAACCACAGGTGACGGTGTGATTATGTTTGACACATCAGATGCAAGAGTTATGTCTTGTATGGAGGAGCTGGTGAGCACGAAATTTCCGTAAAGGAATAATTTGGCATACAAAGTGCTGCCACTGAAAAGCAGTGGAGACTATAATAGCAACAGAAGCAGTCAAGCTTGAAGAGACCAGCAACATTATATACAGTTTAATGCACTGCTGTCAAGTTGACCAACATGACAGATGTGTGCACCACTACAGTCACTTTCAAGCTAGCTCTAAAGCAAGTGTACATTTATATCTTTTAGTTTAGGTGCAAAGCTAATGTACTGTTCTACTTCACTGCTACCTGAAAACAGATGTTGTAGAAGTTTGTATCAAAAATCCTACAACACACCTTCCAAGGCGCTGCATCTCAACCTTTGCGCAGCTGCTGAACATATGCGTGTCGAGACAGGACTGAGTTAGGTCTTTCAAAACGTGCCCAGTTGTTGTTGATCTCTCTGTAAACATGACATATACCCATGCGGGGGGATTGGCCAAGGTCTGGTGGTGCATGCCAAGAAAAATCGCATAGGTAGTCGCTAGGAAAAGAAAGGCATGAGGTGAAGTAGAATAGCGAAATGGCTGAAACTAGAAAAAAAAGAACTGTTGAGAAAAATATTTTGAATTTCTAGGAATAGGAAAAAACTACATAGTTTTAGACGTGTGGAAGAATTTTGAACGCAGTTAACATGGTGACCTTCCAATTGCAGTCATGGTGATGAAGGTATCTGTGAACACTGCTTAACGCAGTTTCCTTAGTGATCGCACCGAACGAAAGAACTGGGAGTGACAGATGGAGCCCTAACCTCGAAAGAGGGACCTCTAGGTAAGTCTTTCTCTTAAATGCGAACTGCTGGCACGAGAGGAGAAAACGTTCTATTGATTCCACTTCCACACGTGCCGCAAAGGTTTATCGGAGTGATCCCGCGTCTACATAAACACAAATTTAGGTGGGGGATTTTGCATCGCAGATGCATCATTCCCACCTTACAGAGCCTAGATTTACATGACTGGACATTCCAAGGGTACTTTAAAGGGACACTGAGGAGAAATTGAAGTTGGCTTGTATCGATAGAATAGCAGCTCCTGATCACAAAAACGCCACTCTTACTGAAAACAAAGCTCTTGTAATGTAGAAAATAGCAAGAACCAAAATAAAGGTGTCGCCGCCACAGGCCAATCTCGCAAGTACAAGCGCGACGAGTTCCTAGGACAAAAGGCGCCACCTTTGAGGAATTTTCCTTACTTCATGGAAGCCACGAATCTCTGAGGCAAAGGAAGGTTTGCGCACCGCACCGCTAGCCGTCAGAAATCACGGAGTCTGCGTTTACGTCACGTTTCACGTCACTCCGTTCTGAGACGTCATAAGAGTTGCTGTGGCGTCATAAGAGTTCCCTGAGTTTGAATCAGAGCGGCGGGAAAAACTTTTTCATCTTCGAATCCAAATTTCTTTGAAATAACTGCATCTTTCGCGCCCGGTCAAGCGGCAACAAAGTCATGAAATGCCGAACTATCAGATTTTGCTAACAAAAAAAATGATAGTTCTCCTCAGTGTCCCTTTAAGTGCTGCCAATCCACGGTATTGAGCAATGAATCACGGAAGCTGGCTATGTTGGAACCGCTGGAAACCGGAAATCTCGAACAGAACGAAGTGAGGGACAGGATATATTACAGTGCACTGAGAGCCGACCGTGCCAATAAATCAGCCACCTCGAATGACCAGGTACCCAAACAACTTTGAGCCTCTTCCTTCCCTCCACCTTTCCCAGTGCAAAGCAGCAGGCCAGGTAATAAGCTTTCAGGCCAACCTTTCAAAATAAACTCTCTCTCCAAGAGTCTTTTAATAAACACCTTCGAGTCTATTAAAACACCAAGGCACCTTTCTGAATGTCAGTCGACATGCAGCAATAAGCAGCTACGAGAACATGTTCTCCAACTTGGTCTATGTTGGCATAGGGTCAGCAGCATTTTAAGTCGTTTGCCATTGGGAAAAGAACTAGGCATAAAAGTGGCCTTTCACAAAAACACTGGTAAAGTACAAGTGTGCAGCACTGGCTTGTGTAGGCACAAAAGCGAAGTACATCATCGGTGACTCCAAAGTTGCGATACTAAATTTCAGCAGCGGCCAGATCTCCCCTCTAACGAATGTAATTCTAAGCCGTCGTGTAACAGACCGGAAAATTACACTAGTGTGGACGCCAACACATGCATCCCTGCCTGGTAAGACGACCCACGAGTTCGCCCGAGGCTTTTCCTTCCGTGCGAACCCGAGCGAGGTGGTCTTCACAGACGGATCGCATGGTGGGATACAGAGAAATTACACAGCAGTATCGTTTGCAACGAGCTAGACTTCCTCCAGCGGACAGATCCCTGACCAGTTACCAAGCCATCAACTGGCGCCGGTTTCAAACTAACACCTTTCCAAACCTGGCCCTCTAGAGTCCCATGTACCCAGGGAAATTTTCAGAAAAATGCGCAAACTGCGAACTTGGGGCCACCTTGGAACACATACTACTATGGGAATGTCCTCATGGCCCCCGGGAGGGACGACGCATAAAGACGAAAGACCAATGGGAGGCCTAATTGCTGAGCTCCGACCCGGCGACTCAGCTACAACTCGTCTGACTGGTCGAAGGCGCCGCCGAGAGACAAGACCTTTTGGCCGTCGTCTAGGCGGGTAGCCCTCTGGCTACCCTCTTTCTATTGGGCATTTAAAGATTTCCTATCCTATCCAGAAAAATGTGTGGACAATGGTGCGCCAGACAAGATGGGCAGCACAGTGGATATGTAGCATACCACATCAGCCTATCTACATCCACTGCAGGTCAAAGGCCTCTTCCATAGATCTGCTAATAACCATGCCCTGGGCAATCTGTGGCCACCAGACTTTGTAAATCTCATCTGCCAAGTTTTGCTTCCCCTAGAAACCTACTCCGTTACCCTACAAGCCCATTGGTCATTTGTTCTCTACATTACACATCAGCCCGACTACTCCCACTGCAGGGCAAAGGCCTCTCCCATCTCTCAAATTAACCCTGGCCTGCCTGCACCAGCCACAGCCACCCTAACCCCGCACACTTCTCAACCTAATCCGCCCACCTAACTTTCAGACGGTCCCTGCTTCGCTTTCCTTCTCTTGGAACCCAGTCTATTATACTGAAGGACCATCGGTTATCTTGCCTTCAACGTTGAAGCTAACTTACCATACCTATTTCTTTTTTCCATTTTCAACTAGGATGTCATTAACGATAATTTGCTACGTGACCCCCAATCTGCTCTCTTCTTGCCTCTAAATGTTGAACATCTAATTTTCCTTTCCATAGCTCGCTGCAATGTACTCAATTTACAAATTCCATGCCTCTTCCAGTTAGCTTCCAATTTCTGCCCCATTGGCAAGCATACTAGCATGGTAAGTGTTCTACGTAGTTTCCTCTTGGGGGATATTGACATGCCACGTGCTACGTTAAGGGGGGAAGCTGCTCTTAGAAAAAAAAAATTTATCAATGAAACCACAATTATGAAATCTTCAGGGAACGTGTATTTTTGCGTGCTGATTCAAAATCTGGAATTCAATTTAATGTACAAGTCCTTGTGCACTTATTGTAATATGTTATGTAACTTTTTGTGGAGAGCTTTTAACGAAATTCTGCTGTAGGGAACTTGCTAGAATGTATGCTCTCCGCTTGTCTTGACAACAAGCTATGCAATAAGGGTAAAATTATTATCCTGCCTCTCATAGAAGTTGTTACAGGGTTTTGAACTTGGTGCTTCACAAACGGGAAGAAAAATTTGTATTCCTGTTTCTGAAGTGACAACTTCAAAATCCTGTAATGTAACTTCTATGACAGGCAAGATGATAAAGATGATAAGAGAGAAACCAATGGCATGCGTTCTAGCATGTTCTCTGCAGCAGAATTTCTTGAATGCTCTCCACGAAAAGTTACAGAACATATTGCATAAGTGCTCAAGGAATTGTTGCACATAAAATTAACTGACATATTTGGTATCAGCATGCAAAAATACATGTTCACTGAAGATTTCATAACTGTGACTTCATTAACAATAATTTTTTCCTAAGACCCTCTTCCCCCTTTAAGCAAACTAGACCTTGTGCACACACAATGAAAGCATGCACGAAAACTAGAGCAGCTAGCAAAGACACCCTTCCAACAGATTGCCGAGGCACATTCAAAGGGCTAAACCATTCCAATGCCATCACATTCAGGGAAATTTTTTGCCCCACAAAGGTGAGATTTTCATGAAGAAACAGCATCAACCACCATTATTTTTCGACAAAGAAACTCCAGGCAAGGCATCCTGTAAATACAACCCCATCCATTGCAACCAACAGGCACAACTCATCACTTCTGCAAAGAGAAAAAATCAAGCTTTCAGCAACACCAGTGCATACCATAACCAGTTTATTTACAATTCTTTACATCGTTTCCTGCAAAGGAGCTGTCTGTCATAAACATGTCCCCTATCGGAAATGAGCGCCCCGCAAAGTGGGGAAACAGAGGTTCATTGAAACATCATTCATACAGAAATCTGCTCGCATGTGCATGAACCAGCAACAATGGGTTTTAATGCTCAAGCCAGTAGTAGTGATGCTCTCGAGTGCACGTGCATAGAAGGCGGGATGACTTGTCGTCCGCTCTAAACAACAAGCGTGCGTTTAATGCCCCCCAGAAAAAATAAAGGACCAGCTCTCCTCCCCACTGGTCAACAGCTGGCACAAAGTGGTGGTGGTGTTTGAGGTTAACAACCCAGAAGCTATGCCGTCTTGCAGATCTCGTCCGCCAGCCGCTGAAGCACGGACAGCAATGCGTTCCCCTGGAAGGAATTAAAAATAACGGTTTTATGGATGTTCACAAAGCACAGTAACGCCATAGTACGTTTTCTTGGCTCTTTGTAGGTATGTGGGCATTTCTTTGCCAGCAAAAAAAATACATTTATTGCTGAGAAAACTGGTTTTAAAAATCGAATTTTTTGGCATACAAATGCGGCCATAGTAGAAAAAGATATTACCTTTAAAATCTGCAACATTACCAAAGGTGTCCCTTTAGCCAAAAGCCAGGATGAACAAATGTATGTTTTAGGATCGTTTTAAACTCAATTTTAACTCCTCACAGCTTATTCCTGCCAACTCTGTTCTCTAAAGCTGCAACACCAGCCTTCAAGCTCTGTTGACAGCTAGTGTGTCAAATTGATTGCACCCCCTCAAATAATTTCAAAACATCAGCTTCCTCTTGCGACGACAAATGCAGCAAGAAGCCCACAACAATGCAAAGCCGTGCCAACTACGACAGAACACTTATACTGAACGGATCAAATGAGATGCAAGCAAAACAGATACACACAGGCTCATCTTTTGCAGCAAGAATCACGCGTCTGTCAATGTAGAAAATCTGAAGTGGATTACCATCCTGATGACTTCGCAAAATCTCGTTACGAATGAAATGCAGTCATGTGATCAGGGACCTCATTTTTTTTTTTTTGCACAACACATTACTATACAGGGACTAGTGCCAAGATGAGAACCTTCACCTCATGCATGCACCATATTTCCTTAAAGTAACCAGGCAATGGGGTTTGTTTCTTAGCCACGTAGCAGAGGAGCAAGTAAGGCACTCTTATGCTCTAAATCAGTCTAAGGTACAGAGAACCCTCGGTCCTTACACTCTAAACATGAATACGCCTACCGTATTTACATGATTGTAAACCGACCTATTTTTTTTAAATCTGAAAATTTTAAATCTGAAAGCATTGCGCAATAAATAAAGGCGAGACAAACTAGATATCAGGCATACTAAAGGTGAGACAAATTAGATATCAGGCATGCTACAGTGTGGTAGAATTTTTGCTGCGCGGCTCCGTTGCTTCGCTCTTGGTGCTGGCCTTGAGAAGCTGCTATGTTAACGCGCAGAACCGGCATCCCCAACTACCGTGAGGCGGCCAATGGTGGCTGTCGATAAGCAGCACACTGGCACCAGCCCACTCCCCAAACGTGGTTGCAGATTGCGTCAGCTGATAAGCAGCAGCGGCCCGACAGCGCATTCGTGTTCTACTCTTAATAGGCATCGTGCAAGTGTTTTTGTTTACTTTCAACCGCGCATTCGGCGCTCAAGGGAACGTCGACAGTTCATGGAAGGGCCGCTGTTCTAATCATGGTGGCACCCCCAATCGGAACCACAGTGGCGCCGGGGGGTGTCGGTAGCCAACGGAAGAGCCGACGCCGTTCATGCGTAGTTTCTTTTTGGCTCTGACGCATTTGACTACTGCTGGCCGCGTTTCAGAAGTTTTTATTGTAGTGCTCCGGGCCGGTAAGCGACCGGCGCTCGTTCACGGCTTCATTCAAGATGGCTGTCATTCTTTACACACAAGAAACAACTGTGCGCCGGGCCGCAAGTTCAACGTTCGCAACAGGTGATACAGGTGTGGCAACTGCAGCGAGGCAGAATTTTCAGCTGTTCCACGCGATGTCGTGATGTGGCTGTTTTGCGAAGTGCGGGATTTCGCTGCACGATGGTGTTAGAACGACGAGCTGTGGCACCACAGCAGCGATCACGATGGCAGCGCTAGTGAGGACGATGGCGCAAGTGTGGACGAGTAGTCCAGTGACTCATACATTTTCGTTTTGGAATGTGCCCACGGGCGCTCCCGCGCGCGGCAGCTGATATCGGCTGGCGATAAGCGGAGGCCGCAGGATAGTGCTATCACGTTCTATTATTAAAGGCCAACTGTAAACGACCTCCAAGTTTTTTATTTTTCAGAAATGTGATGTGAGGGGGCGGGAGGGGGGACTTACAATCGTGTAAATACGGTACATGGGAATAAAAAGGGAGTAAGCTGTTTCTCTAGCACACTCGCTTTTATAAAAGGGAGTTTGGTAGAGGGCAGCTTACTACCTTCTTACTCCGTTCTGTCTAGAGTGCACCTTTAGAAACCTTTTGATATTTAGGGATGCTATAAGGGCTCCACTAAACGACTGAGACGCAAACCTCATTGCCTAGTTCCCAGTAACTTCTGGCAGGGACAGTACCTTCCAAGACGTTTTCTAAGCTCCAACCAAATGATGTTGACTGCACAACAGCTTTGTAGCGCAGTGGTTTCTCACCTGGTTCTCGACAGTGCGGCTGACCTTGTCGAGTGTCTCATTGCCCGCCTCAACAGCCTTGAGAAGGCGCTCCTCAAATGTCATCTCTCGGCGGATCCGCCTCCGCGCAGCCGAGTTGAGGTGTGATGCGAGCGGCGTTGGCAACGACTGCAGCGCCCTCACTGCGCCACCTTCCACGGGCTCGTAGACCTCTGCGGAGAAAAAGGTTGGAGTCTAGGGTCAGAAGAATGACTTGCAAAATGAAAGCACCCGAGTAACACATCACCTACACTGGGAGTTCACACAGCAACTTAGCTGCAGAATAACATAATGCCATTCTAATGGCACTTGACTCTTTCGCATCATCTTCGCTTCCACACCAGCGGAGAAGAAGGCACCTGGCAACGAAGCGCCTGGGAACACGCGCTCAGATGTTCTGGACGCCATTATTGACAAGGGTGCATGCATTCCAGCCTTCTTTTAACCAAACATCCTAGAATTGTCTTTGGATGCCCACAGTCAAAACACCGTGAAAAAACTCAACTGATGAAGACTTATGCAAGAAGCATCCCTCCATGGATTCTAGTGGAAGTCAAGAATGAGGCACAATTTATTCAGTTAAACCAAAGTGCTGTTTCGAGCTACTGTAGCTCACTTCTTTTTACTACAACACTGACAGCTGCGCTTCTTTGCTGTCCAAATGTGCATGCTTCTTACAGGTGAATGAATAATGCAGAATTTCACTGCTAAGGCAGTTCCATTTATGAAAATTGTTCCCTAAGCCTGGATAACCGCACCCCTACCCCCCCCCCCCCCCCCCATTATCCCTACTACCCTTGCTCCCAAGAGAGAGAGAGAGATAAAACATTATTTTATTGAAGTGTTCTACGAGTCAAGTAGGCGGACTCCTCAGTTCAGGACTCCGGTGGCTTGGGCGGATGCCTGACCAGTCTGACGATGCGACACTGGTCCTCCAGACCATTGCTGGTCAGGGCTGCCTCCCACTCCTCGTAAGATGTCTGTAATGTTCTTAGATGAGGTGGTTTTTTGGGGACAATTCCAGGAAATGTGAAACAGCGTAGGCTTATCGCCGCACCATGGACAGAAGGGGCGGTATTTGGAAGGGTGAACGAAGCTGTACAAGTACAGGTTAGGGAAGGTATTCGTTTGTATTCGCCTCCAAAATGTGGCTTCTTCTGTGCTCCGAAGAGGCTTCGGCCAAGTGGAACCTACTACCCACCTGTCTCGACGAGCGTCTCGCCATCAGCAGTGCTCTGGATGCTGGGGATGGAGTAGCGCTGCTGCAGAAACTGGACGCGCGGCTGTGGTGAGGGCATCAGCACCGACAGGGTGCCGTCAATGTCTTTCATCACCGTGTCCATAAGCTTGAAGTAGGGCCACACCAGGCCCTCTGGGACAGGGTCTCCCTCACGCTCCTTCTTTTCCTGCGTGCACAAGGCGGTGGCTTTGTTAACTGCCTTTGCAAGCGCAACGGCTATGGTGAGCAACTGCTAAGACTTCTCACAGCTGGAAAGCTCAAGCAAAACGAATAATCTCCTATTTCAAACCAGACACACAAGGGAAAGCGCAAGCAGTACCCATACTGCTTGCGCTTCCCCTCTGCTGTCTATTGGCACTTAGCTGCTTTATTGATAACATGAGCAGCAAAGGTCATCATTAAGCACAACAGTGAGCTAAAAAA
This sequence comes from Amblyomma americanum, assembly GCF_052857255.1. Classification (NCBI taxonomy): domain Eukaryota; kingdom Metazoa; phylum Arthropoda; class Arachnida; order Ixodida; family Ixodidae; genus Amblyomma; species Amblyomma americanum. Next base: position 58,396,599 of record NC_135504.1, read on the forward strand.
AAGTCACAAAACACCAAGTGAACCTGCGTTTGCTATAACAATATGAACACCAACTAGCCAGCTCCAGCTTGCAATGTTTTGCTTTTTCTCATGTGGAATCCATTATAACATGCATGTGGAAACAAGTGTCACAAGACTGCTAACGTGAACTCCAATTAGCATGTCTCACAGCCCACCTTTATTAAAGCAACAATTCCCACAAAACATCCAAGGATCAATATCTTGCGAACTTCATTCAGTGCGATTTTCATGGGATTACTCGCAGGATGCAGCCAACGCGGAGCAACAGTGGATTTTTCTTTACTTTGTTACAAAGCTTAACTTCATCTGTCTTTAACCAGAACGGGACACAATTCCATTGTATAAAAATGTGTCACACAGCACCTGTAAAGGCATCTTGTAGAAGTGACAAAATGCTCCGCGGAAGAAGCCACTGAGCAAGGAAATAATACTGCGGACTCTGATAAGGGGGTTCCAGATGTAGAAGCTGCTCCAATTACTTCGTTCTGATATTCTGCAAGCTAGTACTGCCTGTCTAAGTATATGCGGGTACATATATTCCGACACATTCCAAAAACAAAAATAAAGCTTGTATGTGAAAACTATGTTGCAATTCCATGTGAAATTACAGCCGGTAGACATTACTCTCATCAATAAATGCTTATCAAAGTATGCAGTAGACTACACTGCCAGCTAATTATCAATGGGAACAAATCAATGATAAAAGCATACACCACTTCCCTCCCCTGAACGTCAGGCATCATTTCTTTGTAGCTGAATTCTGCAACATTCCATTTTAATCCCCACCAACGCAGTCAACTTGGCATATTGACCCTCATGAGCTGCATATCATCCATTTTTCTTTTACTACACTGACCAGCTAGCCAACGAATTCATTTTTTTTTTCTCTTTTGCTCATGAGCTCTGCACTTGTTCTAGCAACGCAAGCACCTTCATTCACTCGAAGGCGCTACAAGTACAAAGAGAAACAAGGCCGCAGGTGAAATGCTTTTGCTCATGCCTTCTTCCTCTGTTTGTTACCCTTACAGCACTCTGCAGTTTCCCAATATTCCGCATATATTATGTGCACAACAAGCCCAACCCATCCCTCCATTTTTATGACAAACAAGCAATCTACAAATACATCAAGCCTCCATGAAGGGCAGAATGATAGCAAAGTGCATCTCAATGACATCTTTCCGGTTTTGCCGCATTTTTAAACAATGCACCGAAGAAAATTAAGGTCAATAGGCAAATGCAGCAACTGCATAAACTGCCTTGCCGTTGGTCGGAACACTAAACGTTGGCCAACAGAACGATTGTCCCCTTCAGTATTTAAGCCATCAAAGTTAAAGCTGTGTCACATGCACCCCGTACGAGTAACACAAGCACTTTTTACAATGACGAACTACAGCGTGGCTGACTCATCACTAGCAACTAGCAAGACCTCAATATCCCTGTGCAGCCCATACTTTCAAACACTGCAGTCTGACCTGCATATCAGCGTTTGCCCAAATACGCGCGAATAAAGACTGAACGGCCGATGAAAGGAGGCCGTAGACTTGACCCCAACACACTCACAATCTCCGTCTTTTCCACTCGGTACTTGGCCATGAGATTGTTCCACTTCTTGCGCGCCTGGTCAGCCGTCACGACACCCCCGAGGCCGATTTCATCCAGGATCTGCCTGCAATCGCCACAGGAGCAAGGCTCAACATCACACTAACTACCACTACTACTACTACTACTAGCACGGCACCACAACAGCCACTTACTGGTACAGCGCCTTGGTTGTATTCCTCTTGCCATTGAAGAAGCGGCGCTTTTCGTGCCGAAGCAGGATGAACTGCTCTGTGACTGCGGGCGACCCTGAAAAGAACGTAACAGGGGCGACGTCACACAAGCGCGACAACACGATGCTGGCATCGCAGCTTTGAACGCCAAGTTCAGGCACGCCCCGGGGAGTCAAATTTCGTGCGCTACGCCGCAGCGGCGACCGCTAGCCGCTACGAAGCACACGAGACGCTCGCAGAGCTGGCAAGCCAAAGAGAGGCTACGTTTTCACCAGCCACCAATGTGGGTCTTCGCGCAACGTTCGGGGAGGGCAGCCGTTGCAAATGGCGCCCGACTGCGGGGAGCGCGGGCTCGGGGTCGCGTCGTCGCCACTCACATTTCCTTTGGAGTGTGCTTTCGGTCGGGTCGTCGGCGAAACGGATCTCGTAGACGGTCGGCACTTCGACCTCGCCGTCGTGCGCGACCAGTGCCTGGTGGCTTGAGTAGTCTTCAGATACGGATTGGGCTATGATTTCCGTCATGGCGGCCACGGATTGCGCTCTTTGGCTCGGATCAGATTGGATAGGCTTAGAGCTGGAAGCGGTGCGAGCGCGCACAAAGGGGCCTTCTGGGATGCGTGACGTCACGGAAAAGCAAAGGACAAAATGCGTGGGATACCGCGTCTTTCAGGACGTAAGCCGCGTTCGTGATCGGCGCCCTTGAGAAGTTTGCATATTCGATTTTACAGCATCGGTAGAAGTCTAAGCATTGTTCGATCCGCTGCCTTCGTATGGCTTCCCCAGGGCAGAAATTAAAGAAATTAACCGATACATTTTTCGCGAGAGAAAGATAAAGGCGAATACGTAGAAACCCTATGCTACGTAATGCCACCACTTTTTTTTTTCTATTGACTATAATTGCGTTTTGCGTGACATAGGCAAAAAAATCTCGGAATGCGCAGAAATTCAACGTTTCAAAGCAACCGAATCTATTGCTTCACCACAGTGTGTGGTACAAAATAAGCGTCCAGCGTGGTGGTGCAACGGACTGCAATATTGCGCAGTTGCAGGAATTGCTTTGTCGTAAAAGTAGAAATAAAGAGTGGTCATTCAAAGTTTCTTTGCAATCCGTAAATCTCTACCATTACTACGAAATAAAGAAACGACGCGTCCTACAAGTAAAAAAAAACTTCCCCAGGTGAGGCTCGAACTCACAACCCCGGCATAACTCACAAGTACTGTCTTATAAGTACCGTGCGCTAACCAATTGCGCCACTGGGGAGATGGTGACCGGCTCTCTAAAAACCGTTATAAACTGGGCGCCGCCATAGTCTAAGAAACATTTGCCTCTGTGTTATTCGCTTTGTACTTCGTTTTTGAACCGACCAAGCATACTTTTGCGCCTGTCTTTCGCTTCAGCGTTCTGCGGATTGTCGTAAGCCTCTGTGAGACCGCAAGACCTTCGCTGGATGATAGCGAAAAAGTCCCCAGCAAATCGAGACCTTTTTGAATGGCGAAATGGCGCGCTTTACGTTAAGGAAGTTTTGTGCTCAGCAGATTTGAAAAATTCATTTTCCCGTGCAGAACATCACGCTACCTAGTTTGCTCACAAATGCTGAGACCAGAGCTATTGGGATCATTCTACGTTACAAGCAGTGTTGTAGAGCTCTTGCTGAACATTCGTGCAGCGATGATTGTAGCCCGAATCTTTGTCCAAGCACTGAATGCTACAGTCGCGGCTCTCACATGGTCAGCTCAGCCGCGGATAGATTTCTTGGGAACATTCATGGTGCGGAATTGTATCCAATCTCCGCGTTACTTTGGGCACGGCGGGTAAGCAGGTCCGGCTCATTTGGCAAATTTTGCCAGCTTTTAAAATCGGCGATCATACTGTGACCCCAGTCTGCAGTGGTTGAATTCAACGTATTACTGAACGCGTACTCACCACAGCACAGCATACGGAGGTCGAGGCGTTATTTGCGGGGCACTTGTAGAACAAACTGCTTGTTCTTGTTGAGTTTTGCTGAATAAAGACGTTATAATTATTGTTGTCCCACTTCCGATGTCGCGTTCACAATTACCTCGGCCCGTATGCAAGCAGCACATATGCTGGCAGCAACTTTGCAGTGAAATCGACACAAATAAGCAGAGCATATCTCAAGACACAGTAAAATGTCTGCTGCCTCTCTGTCGAGGAAAATTCAAGCCAAGCCAGACCACGAACCAACATGGGTGAATCTTTATTCTCTCACTCCTAGAGACAACAAATCGTACATCTGTCGACGACAGCAACAAGGGTAAGAAAAGCATGTGCAGTCCATGACAAAAAAAAACAGTTGACTGCTTCTTGAGCCTGTGTTCTCAAGACTAGTCCTGCCTGGCAGCCAGGAGCTCCTCGAGTTCCCCCACAGTCGTGACTGGCCGGGCACACACGAAGTTGTGGCAAACATATGCGGTCGGCTTGCCATCAACCAATCGGTACATGCCGAAGTCTGGCAGCCGCTGGAGCAGTGGGTTTTTGGGGTCTTGGTCCGCCAGTATGACGCTCACGAAAGGCAGGAAGTGTCGTCGCAGGCATGAGAGCAGCTCCTTGGTGCCAGGGTCGTCCCTTGGACCCGCAATGACCACCTGCCAGACACAGGGCATCAAGACAAAATATTTACATCCACTGAACCAACCCAAAAGACATGTAAATCATATCGCTGTTGGACATAGGACATTGATTTTCACCATACTTATTTCATCACGCATTTCAAGATTTTGAAATTTAAACTAGGAAAGTGTGTAGCTCTGTAACCAAAGCAGCTATTCAATAGCTGTCAGAAATCTGATACTATTTTTTTTTGTTGCAGCGCTATCAGCTGATAAAAAGTTTGAAGATTTGTAAATTGTCAAATACTCGGCACTTCTCGCTAAAAATGAGGTCTTCGATCGGAAATGGTACTAAAATTGTAACAACCACTAGCGTTTAATTTTTTTTTAAATCCAATGATTGAATTTCACCCCAATTCGTGCAGCAGGTATCTGAAAGAGCATCATTACATTCCCATGCATTTGGAAGTGAAAACTGGAGTTGGAAAATGAGCTATTCTAAGGCAGAAATGGCAACAGTCCATTACTGATTTGAGGGCTTCGTATATAAAAGCAAGCCCATGGACTACATGGAACATCATACGCATCAAAGGATATGGGGCTCACAGTTTGAGATTCACTACCTCAGACACAACCAACCATACAAGGTACCATAAAAGGTACCATGAGGTTCCATACCCGTCACCATCTAAGGTAAAAAAAAAAACTAACACTTTCTCTCTCCAGGTCTCAGTTCAGCAGCAAATGTTAAGTGGGTAGACTGGAAGAGTTAGTCATGCTTTGCTTGATGGGACAGAACCAATGGAGGCTATCACGTGTCAGACATGGGGCTAAATGGTGTTTATCGGTAACTCGCAGCTTATTTCAAACGTCGGCACCTTTCAAAAAATTCAGAACAAGTGAGCGGAAAATCAGAGAGTGAAATGTGCAAAGGTCCCTTCTGAACGCACCTACCCCAGGCAGCGATATGCAGCGTCTTCTTAAATGTTTGGTCAATCTCCTAGTGTTTTGGGCTCAAAGTTCAACGCCATGGGACTGAGTGAATTGTTATCTCACGCACCACGCTTATCCTGTGGTGCCTTTCAAGGCTTAGTAATATGTAGAGAGTCACGGTACAGGCAACAGCCTAGGTGTTGCAATGAGACGCTCCAAGGCGTCCACTACTCAAAGATAGCCTGCCCTCGTAGAAGATCACATACTGAAAAGAACATAGTATAAGTGCTGTGTGGCAGTATCCGGTGCGGAAAAAATGTGACACCGTGCCAATAGTGGGCTTGTATCTATGCAGAACCGAAGAAGTTGGACGGCATAACATCCCAACCATAACATACGTGATGCGCGCATGTTTTACACTTGCCTAACGCTTGCTTGGAAAAGACTGCGGCAAGCTGTCGGGCTACTTGGTGCTGCATAATTTTTTCACCATCATGTAGCACACAGGGACGGAGCACCGAAAAACGTGGCGACACAAAGGCACTGAACAGCAGCGTGACTTTCTGAAATAGTGTTGAAGTTCAGCGCTTGTGTACCGTCAAGTTTCTCGGTGCTCTGTGCTCGTGGGCTATGCGCTGCTGAAAAAAATGCAGCATACAGAGAGGCGTGCAACACAAGACAGCCACATTGACACCACGCTGTACTTCAGGTCTGTTCCAGCAACCTTTTTACTCCCACACAGGCGTATTTGTGTCTACAGTGTGAACGCTTTGGTGGTCGCACCACACCTGCGAGGACGCCTCTTGTAGTCATTTTAGATGTAGAAGTGTGGAATGAAACTCGGGACTATGGCTGTCTAATACAAGCCCCACTTAGCACACACTCCGCACCCACCTTAGTACGTATTCTGCTTACTCTCCACTTTTCAGGCCCTTTTAGCACACAAGATCCAAAGAGCATCTGTCCACAATCAGAACAGAACAACATGACAGATGGGGCAGTGATGTGCACAGTTAGCAACAACCGAAAACTGAATGCTGCAGCTGATGTCCACCCGCAAAATGCCCATGACAGTGCACTTGAGTCAACTAGGCAGTTATTGTGACAGTTTTAGGGAAACACTTTGACCACTGTGGAGTTGGCTGACCTTTCCACACACTCGTTGGTCGTGTGTTTGCAAGGAAGGCCGCTTGGAAGTCGACAACAAAGGGACCCGTCCTGTCCCGGCCTCCCCTGCTTGCAGCGGACGTCCTTATCTCCTCCGCGCCGTCACGGGCATAACCCGTCTTAAGAAGCCTAACCATGTACAGCTGTCGACATGTGTGCGTTGTCAAGGGGTTGCCGAGGCTTTGGGAATGCACGAGATGTGGCTGAGTAGGAGCTGAGTGACCATGAAACACATTATTCCCGTAACGACTGCCTTCTTCTCTTTTGATGTTCTGTAAACAACTTTAGTGATCGTCTCGTCGGCATATGTTTGTCGCGTGTGCAAAAGAGAAAACAAATGACAATGTTAGGAAAGTGGTAACAGCTCTGCCGTGGGTGCCGTGGGAGAGGGTGGTCGCGTTTGTGCTGTCTGTGTATTTGATTGCAACCTATCCTTTCCCAAATGGTTAATCAGTACACTTTCCCTAATCTGTGATTAGTTGGCGGAAACCTTATTTTCTTTTCCCTAACCACTGATTGGTGAGGTGCGTCGCTTGTAATCTGATTGGTGGCTGTCCCCGCTAAGGGCAGAGGCAGAGGGTTTAAAAACAAGCGCTCTGGGTTGAACAGGGGCTGAATTCGTCTGATCAATGGTTTAGTCATGTTGTAAATAGTTTTCTCCTTGCTTTGTTTCTTCTTGTTTCATTTATGCTGTAAATAAATAGTTAACCTTCTCCTTGCTTCGAGTAACGTGAATGTTTGCGAGTTAGAACCACCGGGTCATCAAGAAACCCCGATTTCATCATCAACAAAGTGTTTCCTCTCATCGCCACCAGAAGGGGGAAACTCAACTACCACCATGGCTAAAGAGCAATCCAGTAACGCAAAACTTGCCCTACAAGTAAAAACACCGAGCCTCCCCAGTATAACAGGAAATAAAAAAAAAAAATGGGCAAAGCACATACAGCAATATGCTGCCTGACAGTGCTGAAGGTATTATAATCAACAACAAAACTTTGGCTTGACATATGGTAGCTCTTCCTTGAAGTACGTCATAGTTTTAGAGCACAAACTAAACAATGCATGATAGATACCCAAATCACACCACACAGGCGCTCACTTCCAACCAAGTTATTTGCCCTTTTAAAAAAAGATCAGTTAGAAGTGATCACCTGGGTGGTGCCTTCTGTCCATTGTTAAGATTGTGCTCCAAAAATATGCCTTACATAAACAAACAACAAACTGCAACCCTCTGCCCTGCCTGCGGCTCACCTGCTGGGCTCCAGCCTGCAGCCTCATGAGCCCACACACCATCTCGGGCAGCGCCAGTGGCACCAGCGTCATGCGCTGGCCATACAGAGCAGCCAGCTTCTCGGCACGCTCACGGAGGTCACTCCGCTGCAGCAGCACCGACAGCCGCACCAGGTTGCTGAGCGACACAGAGTTGGCGCTCGGCTCTGCCCCGTCCTGGTCTGCATGAGAAAGGTGCACACCATCACAGCAAATATGCTTGTAACATGTTTCCGCATGCAACATAGAGTACATACAGCTCACGTCCTGTTTCATGTTACGTTTTTAATTCAGTTCTAACCAATCCCCTCTTTAATGCTATTAGGCCACAGGTTAAGGTAAATAATAACCCCAAATCTTATCCAAAAGTCCAAATATCATGTACTATGCTTTCAAACCTTTTACTTGAAACTTGTACACGTCTAATACAAGAAAGCAAGAAAAGAAAAACATAACTAGGCTTCAGTTTGAACCACTCACACAAATAGGAAGTATTTCTTTCAAATGAAACGAAGTACAGCATCACAAAAAGTAAGAAAGCCACAGAAGTGAGAGGTGAAGCCAAGAACACTGAGAAGTACTCACAGCATAAGGTGGAAAACCACAGTGCACCAGAAACAATATAATCGGCATAAATTGCCTGTTTTGACTTTTTTTCCGGGTGCAGGCTGATGAGCACAATATTATTCAGCGAAACTGTAGCTAGGTAAAGTATGGACTGATGACCATGCTCGGTCGCCAGTCCATGTCTGATGCCTCTTACACATATTATCTTGCTTCTCCCCCGTCCTAGTGGGCAACAATGCAGTCAGTGTTTATTAATAAAAAAACGTTATGTCCCTTTAGCCCAAAATCCAGCGCCCGTCGCCGTTCATGGCCCGAAATTTGGATGATGTCAGAACGCCAATATGCGAAGTCATAACACATGTAAGCGAACATGTGTAGTCATGAATGACGAAACGTAACATAAGAAGGTTCTGACTCATAGTCATTTCAGCAACATATCACGACTGAGCACTTGACAAGTAACGTAACGTAAGGTGTATAGAGTTTGCACTAAGTATGCATAGCCACACCTCATAGTCATAGTCATAACTCATGACTCAGTCATTCTGCAAAGTAGAATGACTCGGCACTTTAATTCTTTCGCATTCTAATACACGTAAACAGTCTTAAGTGTCTCTGCCAAATCTATTTGCCATTGCCACACACCATCTTTGAGGCGCAGGACAACCGAAGGGTCCCCTCCGCTGCTGATGAAGTAACCCTGCTCGTCTGAGTCCCAGAAGAGGGCATCCTGCTTGTCCTGCAGCTCCTCGGCCCACGTCAGGTGGGACACGTCAAAGGACGCCTCGTACATGTCCAGCAGAGCCTGCACCACAAAGGCATAGTCCTCCAGCACTCCCAGGATGGGCTGTGATCTGCACAGGGGGAAGAGAACGTGGCAATGATGGATGGAACACGGGGGCCAGGAAGCAACACAAACCCAAACCAGCTGACAGAACCGCCCAAGTATCAGTGCACAGAACTTAAAGCATTACGTCAAATTTTTGTTCTCAGTGAAAACCGATCGTTTGACTCTTTTCAGCTATGCTCATGTCTGTCCAGCAGCAACAGATGCATTTAACGCTGACAAAACTGGATCAAGGCAGGACACTAGTCTTAGACCTATTTTCCTCACATTTAGTCCAGTCCTAATGAAATTGAACCACTTTGCTCAGTTTTTTTGTGCCAACTCCTAACCTTAATTTGCTTTATCCACAAATTAGTTAGTTCCTAAGATAACTCATTTTAATTAGACATTTATTAGTACCTTGATCCAAAAAAAATGGCTCAATAAAAAATAATTTTTAATGCGTGACTACACAGTCTAATGAGTAAAGAGTGCAATAATCAAAGCCGTTTTTCCATTTTAGCCTTATTAGTAATTTTACAGCACTTGGAATAGCAGCATTCAAGGTGAGAATATCGTGCATCGTTGAACTTTGCAAAGTCATAAATTTCTGAACCGTGACTGAACAATTATGTCTAATTATTTCAAACATTGCATTTTCAGCTTCCCTTAGCAAGCAAAATGATATCTCTGTCTGACCTAGATTTCAAGACATCGACATACTAAGGTAGCCAGGTGTCCAAAATTCTCATGACGTTAAATCATCTGCTCCTGCCCAAATTCAGCCAGCCCGCACAATAATTTTTACTGTCAGAATACCAATTTCTGGAAGGCAAAAAATTGATAGAGCTGGAGCATAATGGCTGCAGATTATAAAAATGTCATTTTTTATAAAATCGATTTTTCGATCATTAATGGACCCAAAGACCAGTTGTGGTTGGTCAGCAGAGTAATACAGGATGCTGTACACCGCAATCTAGAGTACCAAATGTTTCTTTACGTTGTATCTTACTACAGTTTTGTTAAGGACCGCAGACATTAAAGCTGGTTGACACTGCATTTTAGGATGCCTAACAAACCAAGCGCACACATATAAAAGCAGTAGAAAGACCACATAACACAAAGTTCCAAATGCTTGTTTGCCGACACTGGGACACATTTCAGGGCATCACTGATGAAAATGCCAAGCAGTGGCTTAAGAAACACAGAACAGAAATGTGGAGACTACACTAACACAAGATGAACCTAATTTTGAGGCCATGTCTGCTTCTATGATTTCCTTTACATCCTTGACTTTATGTCATGCTTTAACCTTGCACTCTGAGGCATGTGCGTTGTATAGTACAAGCACAAAGTGCACATGCGTATTACACATTTATACCGTGAGAGAGACATGAGCTAGCTAATGTGTGCACAGATACCTGCATTGCCCAGATCAACTATGCATATTATGCATAACACGAAATATGCATATTATGCAACTATGTACCTATTATGCAACTTATTGTACACATTAGGACATCATTGCCTTCCATCTACGCGCTATTTCTTTCTTCCCTTCTCTTCCAGTTACCGCAGTGCAGAGTAGAAGGCCAGACTCTCCACCTTTCCAGGCATTCTCTCTCTCGCGCACTGAGAACAGTGGCATGCAGCGGCACTCAGGATGGCTCACAGACAGGTGTCTGCCACGACATTACTTACACCCTGCCTGCACCCACACAGTCAAGGCAAGTTCAAAGCATGCACGGTGCTCACATTTGAACGACTGAGCTATCCGCACCCCGGTAGGCACTTCGCAGCAGTCTCTTCTGCTCGGCGTCATAGAGGTGTTCCTTGATGAACGCCACAGCCTTCAGGGCACGGTCCAGATAGGCCTGCTGACCCAGAGCACGAGCCGCTGCCGCAAAGCCGGATATCATGAGCCCTGTAATGAGGAACAACAAAGGCAGCCCATCATGAAGAAGGCACAGTTCCACAGTGGACGGGACAAGCATAGGGAAGCAGCTACAGCGGACACCTGGAGAGGCGAAAGATTATTTATGAGAGAAAAACCTTGTGCTGGGCACACTGTCATAAGTATAAATTAACATTTCACTGCTATTTCCTTTGTGATCCTTTTTCATTTTTCATGTCCATTTGTTAAGCTAAGGACGTTACATGCCCACACAGCACAAGGGCTCCATTCCATCCATAGATTCACTCTCGCTTAAACATCACCATCATTACCATCAGCAACATATACCACCTCCACGCCTATCATTCCTGCACCCACAATGAGCACCTCAATTTGAAACAGCTCAGTCACCTTTCAGAAAGCTATATGCAGACATAATAGACACTTTCAAATGCACGCATGCTGTGGTGCTAAAAGATAGCAAAGCAGTAGCACAAGGCAAAGCTGCCAGGAACCACCCACATGCCCACCAGCCTCCCCCCTTTGTTTGTTTTCTTCACTGCACCTGTCATGCTGGACGCCCACCTTACATGGACAGATGAGCGACCATGTGTGATGCAGAGTTGCACACAAGATGCATGGGTGTGTGCAGTGAAGGCCTGTCCTCCTCCCCTACCTCCTACCTGCACTTATATACCTAGAGCTACTAAACACTTCGACTGGCACCAGCGCTTTGTATTACCTCAGCTGTTGATGAAATTCCCATTACCAGAAGGATGAACGTCTGGCGAAGTTAACTGTCTCCGGTTCTGGCATCTAAAGATTTCACGAGCATAACTCAAGTGAACCAACAAAAAAACCTGCTTCTTTGCGCACTGGCCAGTACCACTTACCATTCCAAGAGGTGAGGAACTTGTCGTCGAGGTGCGGCTTGGGCCGGCGCAGGCGTGCCTCCAACATGGCCTCCCTGGCCTTCTCCAGCAGGGCGTCCAGGACACCCACGTCCAGGCCAAAGCATGCGGCCACCGACTCCTTGGACTCGCGCACAATGAGCACATTCTTGCGCTTCAGCTCGTCGTGAGGATCCTGCACGACATCGGCTAGCCCTGTCATCAAGACAAAACTTTGGCACCGCCGGCTCAGCTTTGCACTGCCTCTCCAAAGAAGTTAGAGATACACGAATGCTGCCATTAGTAAGGAACTGCAGTATTTACTTGAATGAGATCTGTACCATTCAAATGGCAAGCAGAAATACATCGCACTTCAACTTGCTTGATCTGAACTAATGGGCTTTTTTCAACCGATGGCTTTGTCCCACCAATATCTTGTGTTTATAATTATAAAGGCTGAATTCCATATATAATTTAAACAAATTTCCTGTCCCCTCTGAGTTACAACTACGTGGAGTCGACAGCACTAAGAACTGATAGGTGTAGGTCTTCGATTTCAAAGCTCGCATGGATGCTGTTGATGCCCGCATTCATGTCAAGCACAACATGGCTATGGAACACAAACATTCACCGGCACAAGTTTTAGGAAGCTCACACATGTCAGCATCCCATTAAAGCAACAGGGCATCACTCACATGTAGCCCTCATGTTAACTGTCAACAGCACCCAGAAGTTTGTCCATTTGCCCACAGGTGGCATGGCAACCTGCAAGCCTCCCAAAATTTCACACCAATCGATACTCAACTTTTTCTCATGTACCGAGACTATGGAACATTCCTTGTAGCCCCTGCCCACACCTGCATGGGGTCCACGTTGCCGTTTGGCCGGATGTCGTAGTAGCGGCACATGACGTCCGCCAGGCTCTTGTCCGGGCAGTTGGGAAGGGGCTCCGAGAGCAGGCGGCGCACTTCCTGCTCGTCCCACACGCAGAAGGCGCCCTCCTTCTTTTCGCGGGCGCCGTCCTCCGGATACGAGTCGGCATCCTCCGCACTGTAGAAGCCGCCACTCTGCAGAAGAACCACAAAGGGTTCGGTCAGTGCCAAGGGTAACTCTGCCGAGCTGAGTCGCTCAAAAAGCCGGAGAGTTTCGGACTTCGTTCGTCTGATTCGCAATAAATGCAGTGCTAGAACAAAAAAAATAATAAAATCTGGTTAACGGGGCAGCATTGCAAAGATGCACACTGGCAGATGCAAACTCTCACACTGAGACACCAACGACCACCTCATAGCGCCAGGTGTGTCACTGTGATCAGGGTAGCTGCTTGGATGAACTGCTTGCTCATGACAAAAGCCGCAACATTTGAAACAGGGAGGTGAAGAGGGAAGCACACAGCTCATGCGCTAACTTTAAACTTAATTTATTTGTAGCATGATCAAGTTTATTATATGCTTCTACAGCATAACAGTCAAACCTCTTAATAGCGAACAGGTAAAAAATAGTAAAATAGTGCAATATAGCCAAAATTCATAATATAAAATTTTGCCAAAAATGAGTCAAGAGCAACATAATTAGGTGACAACCCGGGCTACCCTAATACAGATAAGGGACAGGCCCGTTCCAAAGTTCTAGCGACATTTCATTGGCGCTCGCGGCGATTCCGAAGGCCGTAAAAAACCAGGTGCCAGTTAGGTTGGCTTCCCCACGCATCACTGCCAGCACAAAACAGCAGCAGGCCGAGTGCCTGTTAGGCTGGCTGCCCTGCATTACAGCCATGTTGCGGGGAAAATAATACGTCAGAGCTAAAGCAATTGTCGCCTTCACCGTTTCCGTGTCAGCCAAAACGAGTAGCACAGCCACACAGCAGACTAGTAGTTGCTGCAATCCTACAATTGTTTATGCCACTGCTACAGGGATGCTCTTGACGGGTGCAAGAGGCAAGAACGCATGCCGGCCGCCTGGCTCTTAACCCTCCACACCGCTATGTGTACCTTTCATGGCGCAGTTGGTGAACGAGTGATGAAGGCCCTTGCCGCACCTCCACACTAGTCAGCTGTGTAGCGCAGCGAAGCCTGTCACCTGCCATTCAAGCGAGCATTGTTTGGCAATGGGAAGTTTGATATATATGTTTTGCAGCCAATCGTGTTCAGTATATAAAGTAAGAATTGCATTTTTTTTTTCAATATTTAAAAGGAGTTTGATACAGCCAACAATTCGTAACATCTGCAATTGATGTATAGACGCACATAATAACCCCCGTGCACTACAAGTAAAGTCTGCAGAAAGGTAGTGCACATGTTGTCCACCTCTTTGTCCCTGTTTCACGCTCGACAGTTTCCGTAGTGTCACTGTGCTGTGCAGGAAACGTCAGCAGAGAAAAAGCAGCAACAGTACAACACAAAGCCAGCAGCACAACTGACCACAGCAGAAGTTCATGCAGCCTGGCATAAGCACCAGTGCAGCGCACACTGCCTTGGATCCTTAAAGGGGCTGTGAAGGGGGCTGTAATAAAGTTGCGGCATTCCTGGGATATTGAAGCACGCTGTTTCACGAATAGTGTCCAGCAAGAATTTTTTTTAATGTGCTTTGTAGAACCTGAGTTATCTGTAGTTAAAATTTGAATTTCAGCGTCTTCGCGCCTTTCCCTCTCCTCTCGTCACTTTTTGCACCCTGGAAGGTAGGCGCTCCTTCGCCGACCCCCCCTCTGGGAGCGGAGCTTCCCGACCCGCCGGAGATAAGCGGCTTATTGGCCGCGGCCACGGCAGTTGCCTGACGTCTGAAAGAACCTAACCAATGGCCACCTCTCACCTTGTCTACGCCGATGCGGGGGACGGAGGAAGGTGCGAGCATGAAAAAGTCACCGGGAAGGGCTCGCCAACTTTGACGCGTGATTGCGGGTTGTCTGCTGCGTGTAGAAGAGTATTATTTGGCTCCGGTTTTCGTAGCAACGCAGTGCAGTGATTAAGTGAGTTAATGTGCTCTCCTCAGAAGGCGTTTCAGAGCCCCTTTAAGGTGTTTGGATGCACCTTAAACTAAATAGCAGCTTTGTGCAAGAGTGCGAGGCCTGCAAGAAACTTTATCGTCAGGCAGATGTCCTTTCACGTTGCAAAAAGAGCCCCTGCCGCAAAGGTTGGTCACAAGTATTGTTTGGGACATCAGAGAATAATCTCCTTTGAGAGTGAGGCCAATTCCTCGTGAGCTCAGTGCCATCACCATGTGCCTCAATTTTCATTCACCGCAACCAACACACTCTTACACAAGCCGATATTTTGGGCACCTCGATTAATGCTAACTTCTAGTCGGATATTTTCCCCACTTCCCCACCCCAAAGGAGGGCAAGCAGAGAGTCCAGTGTCTTTTTTTAACTCTTCTTCATCTTTATTTTTTGTTTTATCCCGAAAGTGAGGATTGGGGCGTGGGAGGTAGCTGTGTCCAGCTCAAGTCTCAAGAGCCACGAATGGCTCATCACGAGAGAGAGGGCAGAAGCCAAATCCAAAGGCATTCCGGACTAGGAATGCTGCCCACATCTTTGTCTCTTTTTGTGCCGAAAAACATTTTCTCTGAATGAGTTAGATTTTGGGCTAGTTGGTTTTCTGACAAAGCATTCGTCTTCTTAGTGGAAAAGGCGACAGGACACGCAACAGGACACACGACAGGAATTTCTGCATCCTGTTGTGTTTGCGCAAAAAAAAAGATGAAAACACATTCCACAATAATTCCAGAAAATCACAGACACCCACTTAATCACACTGCGGGAATTATGCCAACACCTACCTCACCATTCTGACCCGAGTGCGAAACCGCAAGACATGCCTCCAAGCGTCGCTGCCCAACTAAACTGTGTGGGAATAACCACTAGTAGCCAGCACTAGTGAGCTCTAGTGCTGGAGGACATTGAGAAAAAGTGGGCAGAGACAGCCTTTGTTGCCATTCCAGGGGCCCTGAACTAGGGCAATTCACCAAAACAAACCCAGTATTTGTCTTTGTGCTGACTGTAACCGAGTTAGCTGGTGCCTAAGCCCGATGGAAACAGCTGGACAGTTGCAGAGGCATAGAGTAAAAGCACAACTGTAGGATGGTGATGAGTGCAGCCTTGTGTTGTCTGTTCAGCTGGTCCCATCAGAGTTAATTGTTTCCCTCTCTCCCCTTAATTTCCACCTCTCACAACATTCAGACAATCGGCACAGTGTGGGCACTGACCGGGTGGCTGAGGTCCCGGTCGACGTAGCAGAGGATGTCCCGTGCTACGTCGGCCAGCTGCCGGTCGTGAGTCACCTGGTGGGCCTCCGCGTAGGCCCGAGACAGCTGTGCCTGGTCGTAGAGCATCTTCTCAAAGTGGGGCACGTGCCACTTGCTGTCCGTCGAGTAGCGGTGGAAGCCCTGTGTAACACAGCAGGTGCAACAGTGAGAAAAAGGGCACCTGTGCAACATTGCCAGTATCATTATCGCCATCAGCATCTTCACACAGTTTAGCTCTGGAGACACTGGGACCACCACAGCAGCTCAGCGGCACACCTTTCGGTAGTATCCAGATGGAGTTAACAAGCCACATCCACTGCCATAAAAAAAAAAAAAACGGTAATGGTGGTGGTGGTATGTCCAGTGGTGGTCCAGCCATTTCAAGTTCTGGAGCAATTTTCGAAGCCCCTTTGTATCAGAACGATAATTCTGGCGCAACCCGAGAGCAGCACGAACGTAATAAAGGAGTCACCGAGAAAAGTTTGTTACTAACGAGATCAGATTCAGCCATGTAGAGCTAGGAAGAAAAAAAACAGAAGAAAGTGCTCACAAAAAACAGTGACGAAACATTTTACTAATGCTGGCACTGTATCGCACACAAGTTCAGCCAAACATGCTTGACTAGAACTCCAAAGGACACATTCACTCGAACCATTCTTTTTTTTCACGTTGCCACTACCTCAACGATTCTTGGGAATTTTTTACAAATTCATCAAGCACGCAAAGTGAATCAGCAAGGCTGAAATTCCCTTGTTCCAACAAAGCTTGACCTCGCTGGACCTGCTCCAAGCTTTTGTTCTTCAACCCAGAAGATATGACTTCTTCAGCCCGCTTCAGGATTCACTGACATGCAACCTTTAGATGCAACCGACATGATACGCGAACACGAAGCAAGGTAGACTCCGGAGAGGCTCTCGCTATCCGAGCTGCATGCCAAAAAATGTGCCGCAAGTCATGCATCTTTGCAAGGACAACTGGGAATCTTCGGCTGAAGGTGCAGCCAATAACGCTGGGTGCAGTGGCGTAGTCTGCTGCAATGCCTGCTGCACGTGCGCAAGCACGCTGAAATGGCAGCCAAGTAGAGGGGGGCTTCAAAAAATATGACTTCACCACCTCTCCCGAGTTGTTTCCTCCCTTCATGTGTGCGAGTGAACTGACTGCTAAATTCTACCACAAGCCAGCCCACCCTGGATTGCCAACTGCGGAAACGTTTTACTAGGCTGACAACTGAAAGCCTGAATGGTTCCAAAAGTAGTCGTTTTCCTGTGACCACGTCTTTTTTTGGCACAGCTAAGGCACAATATTGATCAATTTTCCGCTTTTGGAGCAGAATGGAGCAGCAAAATGTGAATGTATCAGAATGGTGCAAATGGAGCACCACTGCATGTCGCACATGAGAGACACCATGATGAAGGACTCCAGATTAATTTCCATCACCTGGGGATCTTTAACGTCCACCGACACTGCATAGCACACGAGCACCTTAGGCATTCCACTTCCATCGAAACGCGACCACCACGGCCTCGACCCAATCCCACAGCCTTGGGCTTGGGCTCAGCAGCCAACCAGCATGGCCACTGAGCTACCGCAGCAGGTCATGAATGATTAGCCGCAAAAGCTTGCATTTAGAAAACAGTCAGAGTTAGTGTCCCTGCACAACATAGTGTTCTTTATCTTCATTTTGTAAACTTGTAGGATTCAAGCCTCTAAGTGACCTGATAGTGATGATTTAATATGATCTGACCTGATTTTAATAGCATAAGGGCAGCTTGGCCAAACAGCGTCACAGCCTAACATTCAAGGTTATTAGGCGCACACTTCTTTGCTATTGCAGTCATATTTACCTAGTCCTTGTGCCGAAAGCACACCACCCGCTGTCGTGCACCGCTCTAGTGCACAGAAATGCACTTTGTTTGACTCGCTGCACTTTGAGACATGAAATTATTGGCACAGCGCTATACGTATCGAATTAGTTTTTTGTGGGAAGCGTGGGGGCGCAGTCTGGTGTCATTCAGAATATTCTTGACTACAGAACTAGCGCACTGTGGCTGCAGTGCAAAAAGATGAACAAATTAACACAAAGAGTCAAAACAAGATGACCAGGAAAATGCCTGCAAAGCTCTCGTAACATTCCTGAAGAACATGGCAATCAGCTTCTTTCTCAGCTGCACATGTGTAAACTCACACAAGTCATACAAGCTGGCATTTTCCTCAAGACAATGCAAAACTGCAACCTCAGACTGATGTTGAGCATACAGGGAAGTTCATCACTGATTCTGCCATGTGCGCATTCTGTAAAAGCTACGTCATTACGGCACTTGATGCCAGCACAATACATAAGCCATCCACTTTCTTTCGGGCATACCGCCAAGTAGCAAAGCGATGATTCAGCATGTGCCAGCTTCGGGAGAGGCTTTTCAAACAGCAGTGGACGCCAAACAAGGTCAACAGTTATCATGACTCTAGTCTAAATGCCTCTGATTAACAGAGAATTTCCTGACATGCACAGCCTCAGTTAAAAATCTCTGAGCCAGGCAGTCTGCTTTGCAGCCATTTAGCGGAGCACTTGAGCTCAAGCTCTAAATATATCTGGGGGTGAGACGAACACTCACCCTCAGATTTCAAGAGCTCGGGCTGCTGAGCCCAAGATCGTGGTATCGAATCCCGGCCACGGTGACCACATCTCAATGGGGGGCAAAATGTCAGTGCATGTTAAATAATCACAGGCGACAAAAACTAATCAGCAGCCCTCCAATACAGCACTTCTTTCTCTGACTCCGTCCTTCATTCACACCATCGTGGTATTGTGACTGCACCTCACTTTTACTTACGGCCAACCCACCCTCGTATACAATAGAACACGTTCTTGGGCAAGTTGGTTCATAGCTTGAGTAGATGAAGCGCACAAAAACACAGCCCACAGGAAAGGAAGACACGAGACAGGCGCTACTTGCCACTGTTTATTGAAGTCAAGAATGGCTTATTTATAGCCAAGAAGAACACGTGGAGGAAAGGGGACAAAACAATATAACAAACAACAGGTAAATGACTAGTGCGAGGGGAAGGGTACTACATACTACAAAGAGGGGAACAAAAGTGATTCAAATCTATCTAAATTTATCTAAAAATTCTATGTCAGCACCCCATTGCTGGTCATTCATAAGAATGAAAGTATACTTTTAGATAAATTTAGAAAGATTTGAATCACTTTTGTTCCCCTCTTTGTAGTATGTAGTACCCTTCCCCTCGCACTAGTCATTTACCTGTTGTTTGTTATATTGTTTTTGTCCCCTTTCCTCCACGTGCTCTTCTTGGCTATAAATAAGCCATTCTTGACTTCAATAAACAGTGGCAAGTAGCGCCTGCCTCGTGCCTTCCTTTCCTGTGTGCTGTGTTTTTGTGCGCTTCATCTACTCCAGCTCGAATGCAGTGAAGCCGCAGAAAAAAAATGCAAAACTTGCCTTGGCAATGTGGTCGTGGATGCCTCCCTGTGCCATCATGAGCAGGGTGCGGACAGCCATCTGCAGCGCCTTCTCCGCGGTAGCCCTCGTCTTCTCCGTGGACTCCCCTCGCAGGAGCACTTCACGATGTCGCAGGAGGAAGTTGAGGTTGACGCACTGCGGGAACTTGGGGGCGCGGCCGAAGCCACCCATGGCAACATCGTACGACCGCTCGAGCTGCCGGTAGCACGTGTCAGCAACCTGAGCGGCGGAAGGGCAGCGGGGTGTGTTGCTTGCCGCGGGAACGCCGTCGCCGCCAAACATGCGAAGGTCGGAAGCCTGTTCCAGGATCTCGAAGATGCGGGCGCCCTGGTCGTCAAGCTTGGCCCGATTCTGGCGCCACTGTGAGCACGATGATGGAGAGATCAACACCATTCAAGAGCAAGTTGAGCTAACTCGTAGAACAAGTAATAAACAGAAAGGCGCAGACACAACAGCTGGGATTAAACGGCAGCTTCGAGGGTTTCTGATCTTCACACATTTTGTTGAAACATTTACCTTTAGTTTCCCTCTGTCTCTTCATTCTTCATTTCAAAATTTGCAGCCGTGTGGCATTCTGTTGAAAGGGCAACTCCGGGAGTTATTTTAAGATTGCGAGTTGATAGTCATATCACATTCCTTAGAGCCTCCTCTTTACGCCACACACACACGAAAAAAATCAGAATGCCGAGTGGAGCCATCTTAAAACAACGAAAACAACAAACTGAAACCAAAACTCAGTCCATGGCTTGGGGCAATACTTCAGGTGACTCTGTGGCGACGTTACAAACATTACTAGAAAAACGCTCGTGCATGCATTGAATGGCTGCAGTAGCAACTGACAACAATGAGTCATTTGATAAAATGCCAGACAACCTAATACCACAATAATTTTTTTTTTTTTTTACTGAAGCAGGGAGCAGGTATGTATATACGGGGCATGTTTGTGGCATCGAAAATGTAGTGTTGCCCGTAGAAATCATCTGAACACCAAACTTTAAAACTGACTTATGCCAGAACGAAATTTCGCATGGCTGTCAAACTTTGTGGAAGTAATCAGTAATGAGAGAAGAACCTACAGCACGAGTTTCATTACAGTATGGTAACCTCAAACAACCCCAGACGGCAAGTTTCTACCATGCTGATGATTACTGAAAACATGTCTGCTTCAGTAGCTGCTTGCGGGGTTGCGCAGACCTGTGGTTATTGCAAAGAAAACAACGGGCAAAAAGTCGCTCCCCGATTAACTTAAAAACCACTCTGAACCCAACTACCACATGAAGCCATGCGTGAAGAAACTGATGACGATGGTGATGATTAGATTTTTTCTTAGTGCAAGGGCAGTATGGCTAAAGAGTGACGAGCCTAATGTGGTGAGGCGGGGTCCCAGCCCTGTTTTCCAAGCGTTTCACCCTCCCCCCAAAAAAAGACGAGCATAAGGCCAGGAAAAAGCTCAAGAACCGGTGAGTATTCGGCAGCACCGGGGATTGCACCCAGCACCAACCACCCACGTATGAGGTGGTTTCTTAAACCACTAGGCCACCGTTGTGGTATGTGAAGAAATTAATTCCCGACAATTTACGCAATAAGCTGCATTCGATGGGATATTGTGTGTGACGGGGAAGGAAAACAACACGGTCTAGAATGTAAGAATGTCATGTCATGCGCTTGAAACATGGAAAAACAAAACCATGGGGGGCCTCTTATCATTGGTTATGGCCGATTCACACGACGGACTGTTGGCCCGCACATCACGTATTCATGCATCACCAAATCGAGAGGCGTGCTGTCGGCCCGCGGACTGGACAACCAAGGAAGTTCAAGTGCCTCTTCTTTCGCGGGAATTAGCGGCGGCCCGCGAAGATGCCCGCGCCAGCTCTAACAACCACCACTCTTGCCAGTATTTCGGCTGCCGCATTTCGCTGAGTGGCCTTGACTGGCGTGCTGTTTTGACAAGCTGCACTGCGTTCTCGACCATGACAAAGCGATCGACTGGGCTAACAAGACGGCCCAGGCCTTTGAGGAATCGGACAAAGGGCCGCACCTGCACCATTCAATCGCAGTCATGGGTCTGGAGGAAAAACCAGTTTGACCAGCATTACCAAACGCTTTAAAATAATCTGGCAGCAGTGGCACACCCAGCACGTCGTCTGCTCTTTTGGTCCGTCGCATCCGCTTGATGTCATCGGATCGCTGGCCAGTTTTTAGTGGCGCATGAACACGTGATGTGCGGGCCGCGGGCGAACGGACCGTCGTGTGAATCGGCCATTAGTGGCTGCAGCAGTGCCAGTTGGCATCCGTCAAACATTATTGCTGGCGTTCAGTTTTCAGTTTGCATTGTTCTCGCAGCAGTGCATCTGTCCCAACTTTCCCACATTTCAGTACCACTGCAGTAAAGCAAAATAGTGAAGCATAGCCAGACAAGCTGGCCAGCATCTGTTGCACCTGTTCGGCAATGCTGGTCAGCAGAGTCTTGAAACCAGGCTGGCCATAGTATCGGTCCTCGGGTGGGAAGTAGGTGCCCCCAACAATCGGCTTCAGGTCGGGTGTCAGCCACACACTCATGGGCCACCCGCCGCCACCTGACGTAGCCTGAAAAAGTGAGGCATGGTGAGGGCCATTGACCCAATGCGCAGTCACATGTTGATCAAACAAAAGCCGACTTCACAAGTTTTCGTATTTAACCGGCGATTTTCCACGACTTTTCCATGATGTCCCATGCAAACTGTTCATGTCATAACAACACATGACATCTCTTCTTATTTTTTAGTTCTTCCTAATTTTCTACTGAAAAAAATTACGCTTATGCTTGTAGCTCAAATGAAAATTTAGTTGTGGCTATGACAAACGCTGTCAATTTTTTTTTTCTCCAATTTCTGCCTCTTTCACACCTTTCCTTCTTTTTTAATCCCTTCCGTCACACCATTGTCTCGCTGTCCACCCAATGTCAGGTGGGTACCGCATCTCTGCGGCTTCAGCAGAGCAAGGACAATCACACCTCAAGCTATGCCGCATATTAAATGCAGCCCCATATCACAGCGAAGTTTCGAGAGTAATAATACAGACAGATATCGCGGTAAAAATGTAGTTATGGAAAAAAGGAACAGGCACTCGTTACTGCACATAAGCTATGATTTGATAATTAAAGTGACTCAAAGCTGCCTCCTCAAACATTGCTGGATCAAGATTTAAGCTCACTGCCAATGAAGCAGAGAACACGGCAGTGGCGCCGAATTAGCGATGCTGGAATGGAAGTTGCCGCCCCCGCAAACTATGGCGAAAACTCATTATGAAACATGGAACAAAAACAGTCACCCTCAAACTGTTGGTAGCTGGTCATCTGAATGTCCAAAATGATCACACAAGCCGAAAAACCACCCGCTCAAGCAAAACTTAACTTAGCACTGCTGCCACACACACACACACACCTGGATAAAAGTCATGTAGACACGGTCAATGTCGGGCCGCTCCTCACGGTCCACCTTAACGTTGACGAAGTGCTCGTTCATAATCTTGGCAATCTCCTCGCTCTCGAATGACTCCCGCTCCATCACGTGGCACCAGTGGCAGGTGGAGTAGCCCACTGCACAGGGGAAACACCAAGAAGGCAACAACCAGGCATTGGCACACGAAAACAATGCAGTGCACGTAACCCCTTGAAAAATTAAGTTCTTTCAGATGTGCGGCTTTTTCCGGAAAATTTTCACACCACCAGTTTTATGGTCCTGCATGGGTTACACTACGTCCGAATGTAAGAATGCCTGCAAGAGCACAGTAAGGATGATCGAGAGAAAAAGCAAGGCATAACTACTTCAGTGCAAAACAAACGTACAAATGCTCACTTTTTCAAAGCGTGAAAGAGTTGCACAGAAACCTCTACCACAGTTATAACTGTGTTAATAAACCGCTGTTCATTATCATCATCAGCCTGACCACGCCCACTGCAGGACAAAGGCCTCTCCCATATCTCTTCAGTTAACCCGGTCCCGTGCCAGCTGCGGACGCCTTATCCCCTGCAAACTTCCTAACCTCATCTGCCTGTTTATTATGAGAATACACATTTCAATTTCTAAATGCATTTGAGCTGAACAAGACCGTGCCTGAAGTTTAGGAACATACAATCCAACAGATCGTGAAGCACCATATGAACTGCTTCGCAGGTATAGCTACTTTTATATTCTCCAACGCAAGCGTTCCCAGCATTCAGTTAAAATACTACGAGGGTCATCCCAAAATTAAGGTCACCAGTTCTTTTATAAATCGAAAGAAATGTTTACTTTAAGCAATTTACAAATCACTTAAAAGGCAGCCCATTTTTCTACTTTTCCTCATAATCGCCGTTGTGGTCTATGGATTTTTGCAGACGCTGGGGCAGTTTTTGTATGCCCATGTCATACCAGCTTGCTGCCATGCCGTTGAGGAAGCGTTTGACTGTATCTTTCACTTCGTCATCATCGGTGAAGGGCCTTCCAGCTAGGTGTTCTTTTAGCTTTGGAAACAAGTGGTAGTCACTTGGTGCCAAGTCCGGACTGTAGGATGGGTGGCTGATGACGTTCCATCCAAACTGTTGCAGGAGAGCGACGGTTAGGCAGGCAACGTGGGGGTGAGCGTTGTCGTGGAGAAGACTCACACCCTTGCTCAGCATTCCTCTTCTGCGATTTGGAATCGCCCTTCTGAGTTTCTTAAGGGTCTCGCAATATCTGTCCGCGTTTACAGTGGTGCCACAGGAGCCATGAAGTCTAGCAACAATACCCCTTTTCGATCCCAAAACACAGTTGCCATGAATTTTCCGGCTGACCGTGTTCGCTTGAATTTTCACGGCTTGGGCGAAGAGGAGTGCCACCATTCACGTGATACTTGTTGGGTCTCGGGTGTGAAGTGGAATGCCCAGGTTTCGTCACCCGTAACACTGGAATCCAAAAAGGCCTCCTTTTCATCTCCGTAATGCCAAAGAAATTCGCAGGAGGAGTCAACGCGTTGCGCAGAACCTATCTTGCGCACACCTTCCAATATTTCAACTTTGCTGTCAAAATCCTATGAATAGTGCTTCTAAAAATTCCAGGAACCGAAGTGCAGAGCTCGTCGAGTGTGATCCTCCGATCGTGCCGCATCATTTCTTTGACCTTCGCGACTGTCTCGTCAGAAATTGACGGTTTCCCACTTCTTTCTTCGCCGTGAATTTCAGTGTGACCAGCTGCAAACTCCCTACACAACTTGAAGAAGTTTTTAACATCAATGCACAACTCTCCGTACACTTCCGTCAACTGGAGATGAATTTCGATTCGTTGAACGGCTTTTGCATCAAAAAATCGAATAACTGCGCGAACTTCGCGCCTGGCGGTAGCGACAAACGGGAGCTGCATTTCAAATGGCTGCCGTGCCAAGACTGACAGTCCCTTTCGCGGTGAGTCATGGCTTGTTTGGAAGACGGGAAACAATGAGCACAGCGGCAAGGCGAGCAGCCACGCAAATAGTTTCCCTGTGGCCGCAGCCCTTTGGGGACCTTAGTTTTGGGATTACCCTCGTACCATCTACACAGTCCATACAAGAGGATGCAACATATGTAGGCAGTGTTTGACTTTTCAGTTTTACTTTTTGAAAATTCAGTGGACCTTTTTTGTGTGTTTATTTCAGAACATAGTTTTCATTCTTCTTCAACGACTATAATTTTCTATGGATGAATTACAGTGTGCATGCATGTGTGTGTGTGTTATATACGGTAGCATTCCTGTGCGGTTAAAAATCACTTTGGGTATGTTTTGGCCATTTTGTCAGCACAAGCAGTCAATTTACCAGTAATTAACATACACACTTCCATAAAAGCTGCTTTTGTGAAAGGAGATGATATCATGATTCTAAATTAACAGCCGAAGTTAAATGCTGGAACTATCACACAAATATGCAAATTTAAATTCATTTTTAAAAAGCTGGTTTCCATGTTGTCATTGAGCTGCTGCTCTGGGTACAGGGATAGGCTGGGGCATCACGTGATCTGCATGCTGACTGCTGAGATGGAATGAGCGCTGAACCATTGCAGTAGACAGAACATGGCACTTTTTGTAACAACTGTGCCGCCGTATCACTATAGCGCGAACTCCTGCCAATCAGCAGACACTTCACCAGCGAAAAAAATGCATCTCCACCTACTGCGGACAAGATTATTACAGCATTTTGTGCCCACCACAAACAAACAGCCCCAAAACACTACAAAAGTTCTGACAGCGCTCTCGCATGCAGTATAAAAATGGCTAGTTGTTTCTCATCACAAAACACTTTTTTCCACAGTTGGACAGCCATAAACCATACCTGTTTAGTTGATGGCACCCAGACTCAACCCAAACTTGTTCTCAGGCTGCCTAAATTGGCTACATGTCAAACACGCTCATAGATGAAGTCTCCTAAGGGTGAACTTACCTGACAAAAAAATGAGTTTGTCCTCGGCTTTGGCCTTGGCAAAGGCATCTTTACCCCAGGGGTACCTGATGAAGGGATGGATAGTTTCGTTCCAAAGCACATTTCCTCACTTTGCACATTCGTTCAATGTCATTATCAAGGTTCAGAAAAGCATAACAAGGCGAATTAACAGTTTCTTCAACAAGACCAAATGCTCTGAATAATATCAGAAATTAGTTTTCAGGGGAAAAAAAATACGCAGTAACTGTCTCATTCGGCGGACACCTCAACCAAGCCGTAGGGTAAGGGAGGAAGGTGGGAGTGAAAACAGAAAGAGAGAAAGAGGTGCCGTAGTAGAGATCTCTGGATTAATTTCAGTCACCGGGGAGGTTTCGGCTGGCATTTGATCTTGTGTTCTCGTGTCAGCAGCCAAAATTAATTAGGGAAACGAACCCAGTAACAGCACATTCAAAATTACCACCCGCACATGACCGCATAAAAGTAATCATTACGTGCTTTTGTTACCCACTGCCTACACTTGCATCAATATACAGGACTTGTACGCTGAAGCCCCCCTCTCCCAGCCGCTACCAATCACAATGTTTGGACCCCTCTTTCAAGGTTCAGCCATACATACACCTCCACTACAGGTAGCTTCAAAAACTAATTTTTGCGTCGACCGACTTAGATTGAAATTCTCAGTATATGCAGTGCGCTGTAAAGGTTTTTATTCGTTTTACAAGATGCTAGCTACATTCAACAAATAAGCAGTCACACTATAGAGTAGGGACAAAGGGAAGCACTCACAATACAAGCACACAAAAGTGTCCATATTAACGACCATAAAATCAACACACAAATTTTCATACAAGCGACTAGCTCTGAAATGTCAAGCAGCCCAAGATATACCAAATATTATTAATGATAAATAACAGAGGCCTAAAACAGCAGTAATAACTTTATTCCGACAAAAATTTAAAAAATAAGCTGAGGGAAAAACCCTTCACAAGCCCTTAGATCCTTCGTGAAAACTGACTGCACAACGCTGAGTATACAATGCCCTTCAAATCGCGCTTATTACATGCCACTTAACTGGCATGCACCAGTGTTGAAGCCTGGGCCAGCACTTTACACGAAAATGCCAATTCCATCCCTGTGTGTCATCATGAAGTTTTCTGCTCACCAATCAACAGGGTTACTGGCATGTTGCAGGAGGTACGGGGACTTTTCATTGGCTAGCCGGTTCTTCTTACAGGCGGCTGTGGTTGAAGCAGGTGCTGAAGAAGTTGATGCAGCCATCTCGGCCGAAGAAAGCAACGGTCGCCCAGACCGTCTGCGAAGTTGTTGACAAGACAGATTAGATAGGCACACAACCAAAACAGATTCCCTGAAAACTAACGTCAAATGTTTACGTTCTTGGTCCTAAACACATAGTATTGCAGCAACTGCATAAAAAGAAATGCATCCATACTTGTCATATAAACTGGTGGGCTATATACAGCACTAGTGTTAAAAGCACTGAACACTCTCTATCTGTATCTGGAGCCTGGCAACAGATAACGTTCAGCCTTTGTTGGGTGTCCGATGTTTTCCATCTCTTTTTGCGGGTAATTTTCCTTTGGCCGGAAAACTCCAGGCAGTGATAACGCTTTGTTGTACCCAGTCTAGGCTCTGTTGCAGTGTCAAGCGAAATGCTGCCCAAAACACTTTTCTCCTTTGAAAACAAACAGAAGTTATCTTGAAAACGAACAGAAGAAGGCTTCTAGAGCAGGGGGCTAAAACACTTGTGTAAGCATAATATATGACATTGACATCTCAGAGAGGGCATTACAATGCATAAACAAACACAAGCAGACATCCTCGAAACAAAAAAGTATGAAGAGCCGTATGCAAGGTGTTTGGGTATTTGTTTTTTTAAATAAGCAAGACACGTTGTAACACCTTACAGAAATTAGACATGCTCAACATTTTAACACATCAGTCGCTTTAAATGCTTAGGTGTAGATCTATCTTTTTATTTTAACAATTTTGTGTCACGCGAGTTGCAAACCAATATGGCACACGTCCGAGCAGCACCTAAGTACAGTGTACTAGAAAGTATTCTAGTACACAACACCAGTTAAGACAATGACCTGAAAGTTTTGTAAACAAACAGACGATCGCTGTGGTTTCGCCACTCGGAGAACACGCTGAATACAATACCGAACCTTTCAGGCTCGCATCAGGGAGCACTCATTACCTACTTCTGGCTAACAAAAAAAAAATGGAAGGAAATGAAATCTGTAATGAACCTACCAAACTAAACTGCGCCCATCACGCAATGGCATGACGCAGCACACTCCAAAAAGCAATGACGCCCTTATGCAAACGTTTCTCAGATCCCAGCGCTCCGTGAACAACAGAAAAATTCAACAATCAGCCCCAATGATTCGCCACTAGTCGAAGCGACTGCTACTTAAATGCGTCGCTTGCTTCTACGGGCAAAGGGCAGGATCAGTAATGACGTGCACAAGCAGCTTGGGTGGAACTATTTCGGGGAAAAGACTCCTAACACATTATTGCGTGCATTCACGTTTCAATACGAGGAGAGAGTAGAAAAATCGCAGTAAAGGCGACGTTGCACGCGTGCAGAATTGTGTAGATACCTTGGCGACGAGTTCGCTATCAAGGGTCCCCCAGCAGCGCAGCAAAAGCGCATTCGATTCTCAAGCGCGTGCGAGCGCGCACTACATCGACGTGCAAACAAGCGGACAACGTTGCGCCCAAGCAACGCTGATACGCGATCACGGCAGCAGTTCATTGACGGGCCTGAACATCGATGGGCGCTTCGCACGATGAGCGCATGAGAAAAAGCCGAGGTAAACACGAACACACCTACGAAATATACAAGATAGGGAAGACGCCTCTCGCCCTCTGTACTAGCTTGTCGACGCGATCATTTCTTCGGTAGTAGCTAGTGTGTGCTGTCACTTGTCTCTTTGTGCTCTGCAGATCCGTTTTTACAGGATAACGTAGTTTAGTGGTTGGGAATCATAACACGGTAGACGGCTAAACAGCTAAACTGGTTAAATCGCCGTCGCGAACCAAGCGTGACGTCACGAGGGAAGCGGAAGATAAGGGACGATTTGACTAGAAGCGCGAATTTCATAATTATTTTGCGATAAGCTCTGCGCAGCCTGTGCTATGGTACGTTTCCCGGGCATGGAAACCCTCAAATTTTCACCGTGCAAATGCGGATACGGAGTTTCCGCCTTTCGGCGACAGGACGGCTCGAACCGAACCGCTGTGACGCAAGCACAGCGTCCGCCGTTTTACTGCAGTTTCCGCAACAGCTGGCGAAACGCGCGCGCGCCAGTGGAGTGGGTGCGTGCGCGCAGGAAGGCCGTCGTCGCGGCTTTTGTCACCGCCGCCTGCGAGCAACGCTCGACAGAGTCCACCGAGTAACGCGATAAGGGAAGCGAAACTTCGATATGTGATGTCTCCGAACGAGATAGCAGCGCGGGTCCGCGACCGGACGCTTCGCTCCGATCAGCGCGACGATGCGTCAGGCCACGAAGAGGTCGTCGGCGCCGCCAGGGCGAGACCTGCCGCCGCTGCTGCTGTTGCTGCTACTGTCAATCGCCGCAGCTTCGATCACGATCCCGACGGATGACGCACGGGGAGCGATCGTGGCGTCGAGCGTCGAGGACGCGTTCGCCCAGTACGTGTCTCGCTACAACAGAAGCTACGAGCCCGGCTCGGCCGAGTACGAGCGGCGCTTCGCCGCCTTCCGCGACAGCCTGGGACGGATCGAACGCAAGAGTCGCAGCTCGAAGGACACTGCACGCTACGGGCTGACCCGCTTTTCGGACTTCACGCCGGACGAGTTTCGTCGCGACGTCTTGTCACCGCGGCCACCGGTGGGGGCGGCGGCGGTGGACCTCGATGATATCGTTCGGCAGCTCTTTCCCGACCTGGCGCTCGGCGACGATAACGACATCAGCCCGCTTGTCCGGTCTGCTTCTAAACCGGCCGTGAACGGCGCGTCGAGGCCGGGCAACCGCTACCCGGACCACTTCGACTGGCGCAACCGCAGCGTCGTGACAGCCGTGAAGAACCAGCTCAACTGCGGAGCTTGCTGGGCCATCAGCACGGTCGAGAACGTCGAGAGCATGTACGCTATCGCCACGGGCAAGCTGGTGGAGTTCAGCGTCCAGCAGATGGTGGACTGCTCCAACAACTCCAACCACGGCTGCAACGGGGGTGACACGTGCGCCGCCATGCAGTGGCTTCGCGACAACCGCATCCACCTGGCGACGGAGAGCGCTTACCCCTTCACGGCTAGCACGGGCACCTGCCGGCACCCGGAGAGTGACGTCACCGCCGAGCTGGTGGACTACACCTGTCAGAAGCTGGTGGGCAATGAGGAGCTCATGCTGGACCTCATCGCCAACGTGGGTCCTCTTGCCACCGCTGTGGATGCAACGGCGTGGCAGGATTACCTGGGCGGGATCATCCGGTATCACTGTGATGCTGGAAGGAACCATGCGGTGCAGGTTGTTGGGTATGACCTCCGGGGTGATGTGCCTTACTACATTGTTCGCAATTCATGGGGTCCAGAGTATGGCCATGGCGGCTACCTCTACATAGCCGTCGGCAAGAACCTCTGTGGCATTGCAGAGGAGGTTTCGACAGTCACTATTAAGAAGCCATCAGGGTAACAGAGCCTGCTGGCATATATAGTGTCTCGAGCGCACAATGTGCACAAGTAGACAAATCAAGCTTGCTTCTACACTACACAAAAATACTCTACTGTCAGCTTTGTTATCAGCACACTGTTTTTGTTATTAACAGGCAGGTCGTGAAAGACCTGTGTGTGCCTTTTAATGTTGTAAGACTATGTGGCTTATAAGTGTTATTCCTTGTAAGCCATAGAGTTCTATAAGAAGCAGAAGCATTCTTGTAAATGCAGCTGGAACACTTGCTGCTTTAGTAAGCCACTGGTGTTAATTCACAGCTGGTCAATTCAAAGGCGCTCGCATATTTAGGCATAGCACAAGGCGATTGTAATGAACAAATGGGGCATACATTATACTGAACAGCTGCTAGCTGAGAAGAGAGAGACTTATGTGATCGAGGGAAGCATTCATGGAGACTCAACACAATACTCTCTGCAATGAATAATGCAGAAAGGCAGTCATATTTGTTTTGAATACGGTCACTCTTATCAGATGACGATGCTTTCTGAACCAAACTGAGCAGTGCAGTACACTTATCTGGAACGAGTCCAGAGAAGCTGCCTGTGTACCGCGATTGTTTCAAGTATTACAATATGGTGGCATTGTGCCCACTCAGAGGCCTTTATGTTTCCCAAAAGCAGGTTTGTAAACTGAGATGCGAAATTCTTATTTCAGCTTGTTTCGTCTTGTCAAGCTTTGTACTTTGCCATGCGAAATGCTCAGATCCCTGAAAAACTGTCAGCAAATACTCCACTTTTGCGTACAAGCCCAAATGCTCACTTGAATGCAGACTATAGCTACATGTTTAACGCAGAAACATAATTCCGCACAAAAGCCACTTTTGAACCAGTAGTATGGTTACTAAGCTCTGCCAAACATGCCCAGTAGGCACTACATTGATACACACAGCAGCAAAGCCACTTGCCAGGTGTATGCCAACAGCTGCGGCCTTTTAGAGCAAGCCGCCGCGGTGGCTGAGTGGTTACGGCGCTCGGCTGCTGGCCCGAAAAACGCGGGTTCGATTCCGGCCGCGGCGGTCAAATTTCGATGGAGGCAAAATTCTAGAGGCCCGTGTGCTGTGCGATGTCAGTGCACGTTAAAGCACCCCAGGTGGTCGAAATTTCCGGAGCCCTTCACTACGGCGTCTCTCATAGCCCGAGTTGCTTTGGGACGTTAAACACCCATAAACTAAACTAAACCTTTTAGAGCAAATGTGGAAGCTGTGCTCTGGGCATCTTTTTACTGTGGCTTTATTACTGCTTGATAAGTGTTATTTTACCACTGTGTTTTCAATTTGGTGACTTCACACCACGGCACTGCCCAAGCATATGTCCTGCTGTACATTAGTTCCAAACTTTTGACAGCACAACTGTGCGTTGCGTTTTTATATGTGTATGTCTTCAAGTTTTCCTATGCTGTGAATGATGTTAATATCTACAATATGCTAGCCTCGATCCAACCAGTGAAAGAAAAATTTTAACTAGAGAAGATGCATTGCTGTTGGTGGTAGAAAGCTAGTACCAGCATCAGAACCCTCGTGTGTGATCGTGTCGACCTTTTTGTCATAGTTTCTACAAATGCTGCACAAGTGGCAAAATGTAGAGTGATAAAGCACATTCATGTGCTTCATGCACCATACACAAGATAAGCTATGTGGCGTAACTGTTCTCAACATACGCTTCACATATCTCACTCGCAAACTTTCTCAGCTTACTGTGCCAATAGACTATAGTGAGAATCCATGCATTCAGCCCAACATTTTAATCACAGGACCCCTTACGAAGGGACATTTTAGTGGTAGTATGAACAAAATATTGTATTTCACGAGACAGTGTGTGCTTTTACTTGAATATACAATACCTTGGTGGACCACAGTCTTTTAGAAATGGCTAACGAGTTTTTACATGCGATACCTGCACTGTGGGTTTTGAGGCACACAGTATGGAGAAATTTGGATTAGCTTAGACTACCCGAGATTCTATAGAGATAACTCTGAAATTCCAGTGCATGGGCCTTTTTGCATTTAGCCTTCATTAGAATGCAGCAACCGCAGCTGAAATTGAGCCCGCAACTTTATGCCAAGCAAATGCTGGGCCACAGTGGCCTGTGGATTTCAAGGAACACAGGTGGTCAAAGTGAATCTACAGCCCTCTCCTAATTGTCCTTGTGTAACTTTGCCATGTGGATTTTTATTAGTCTACTTGAAGCGTGGCATTTTTGGCATGGCACAATACGCAGGTGTTGCTTTTGGCCTCATAACTTTTGGTGCTGTTTGTGCCCAATGCTAGCCTATAAGTTAGGTTAGGTTATGTTATGTTGCTGAAACAAGACAAGGCCTGAAGCACAAGCTGTGGACGCTGTGCACAGGAAAACAACTATTCACACAGTACACCATGCTAGGTCATAGCCTTAGCTTGCAGCCACATACAAATCTGTAGTAACGATCAAACAAGCCAACTGGTTCCCATTAGTTGTGCGGTTTCGACAATAATTGCGTACAACAAGGTTTCTACTTCACTAGAATGCAGAACAAGCCTCCATCATGGTATGGCCCATGTAAAAATACTCGACGAAACCACAGACGCTTTCCAACACAGGGCTCTGTGAAAAAGTCCATGTTTTTCACCAGCCCAATGAGCAAGTGAATCAAAGTGCATTAAGCAGCACTGCCCATAATACCGTGCCACAGTTTTGAGAATGGTGCAGTAACTTTGTTAGATTGGGAGAGTCCGGTTCCCAGCAATAAACACTTTTCAAACCTCTGAAACGAAGATGTGTCATGTCTGGATGCTTACACATTTGCTTTCATTACAAATGCTTGTTACACTGGTGTGGCCTGAAACAACTATTCCTCAATTACAAGATATAACTAGGAACGAGTACGGCACCTTAGCAGTAGTGTCGTCCCAAGTTTTTCTCCTAAGCATGCGAGTAAAATAGAAGAACTGAAGGGACAATATGCTACTTTTGCACGTGGTCTCAGCTTGCGTTATTTCCTCCCCTTTTTCGTGCCTCGCACCTAAGGGAGAAATGCTTCACCTACAAAGGCTCTGCCTAGTCACTGCTAAGCCTATGGCAGTCTTACCCTTGCCACTATTCATTACAGGGTGGTAGAGACAGCCACTCCAAAGCAGAACAAATCAGAAAAGCTGCTGCATGAAACACGGAGTGCTTGCTTTGTGCTAAGCAGCATGTTAGAATTTTAGATGGAGAAGAGTCTGCAACGGCGAAGTGTTCACAAAGTGGGAGTTTGAAGGAGACCTCTCTGTATCAATGCACCATGCAGGAGTTTTAATGCTCAAGTTCTTATTCAGATCACAAAGGATTTGCAAAGCTTACTCATCTTCTGTAACAGTAATGTACACGGCTATAGTTGCAATCGATACTAAGACATCACGGTGCTTTCTGCAAGCAGGTGCTTTCTGCACAATACGGGGTGCGATTATGCGATGAAGAGATTGATGGCACACAGGCAAGAGAGTTCACAATGTGCCGAAAAGGGCTAAAGTGCATCTACATTTTTTTTTTTTTCAGGCTAAAAGAAGGCACCTTGAAAATGATACTAGTTTGTTCAAAATGTTAAATTTTTTATAGAGACATAAAAATTAGTGAAGAGCTCATGTTGCATGATTACGCCAAGATTGAAGAGCCATGTGCCATTCAATTTCAGCAAGCATGCGATTGTACACCCGGCGCCAAATGATCACGGAACACGATTTTGGAAAGAATTATCTTAGCATCAAGGGTGCATTCCCTGAGATTTAATGGTACTGTGATTAGTATATTCACAATTAGGCTGCATATCTCCATTCCAGGCTGCATGTAGAGGCAGCAATAAAATTATGCTTTCTCATTAATTCAATCTTCCATGAACTTCTGACTGCGGGTGCACCTAATTTTTCTGTTTGATGTAGACAGGAAATGATTTCTTTAATTTTGATTTTCTTACAATGATAACCAACGCTTGCTGATCTATGTGTTTGTTTTCTTTCGCTTTTATGTGTGATATTCGAGGCAGCCTCTTACCGGGGAAAACATTTTCCAGCACAGTGCGTGAAAGAAGACAGCAACAATTCCATGCTCAAACAAAAACAATAATTTACTTCCTGGAAAAGCGCCTCTCTGCCAGAACTGCCTGTACAAGGATGAACAAAAGCATTGGTTACAAAGGAAGTCATCGGCGCCACCCGCAGTACCAACTTGCGGCACAGCAGATGATGAGTAGAAAAATTTTTTTAAAATGTCGCACCAAAATGAGAAGTCGACACATCGCTCTCGGCTGACAAGAGTGTAAGCGCAGCTCAGTGCGGTATAAAATACAGACAGCAATTGATGCTGAGCGCGAAATGAGTCGCCGTGAAACAGTCAAAACTTTCTGGCTCGCGACTGTCGACCCACAACGAAGAGAATATGCAGACAGGATGGAAAGGGGAAAAACACACACACACAACTTGAAACACAGCAGTGACATGATTGCACATAAGCAAAAAAAATTAAATGTTGAAATATGCACCAGAAATGCTGCGGAACAGAAGCTTGTACAAATTTCACTTGGATGCAATCGAATGCACGCAGAAAAACAAGGAGCAGCAAGTGATGGATGGCACTAAAAAATAGACTGCTTAGGTCAGCTTGCAGCAGTATGCAAGAACAGTCGGACCATGCGCAGAAGAACAGAAGTCTTTCTTGCATAAGCCTGTGAAGCAGCTTGCACGGACAGTGTTGATCTTAAGTGAGCCTCTGCCAAATCTGGCTGTCTTCGAGGAAAACCAAAATAAAATGTGAACCTGGCTAGCATTGAAGCGGTGACTCTTGAATGAACTGTACCAGTGCCTGCAAAGCACACCCCCCCCATACAAAACTAATCAATTCAAAAAGTGTTCATATCTAGAGAGATCTACTGAAGGCACCAACACATTATGTCAACAAAAACAATAGCGCAAGATTTGGAACAATTTTTCTATCGTGGTACTGCAAAATACGGAAGGTAGTCACACAGAAACCTTGTAAACAAAACTGGGACAGGGTACGTCAAAATTAGAAATTTAGAGTAATGCCAATTGTTTCTTTCCAAAAGTTCAATTGTGGTGCTTTGATCGTAGGTGCTAAATTCAAGTCTCCAAGACATAATGACATTTCACTGGACAACCATGCCGAAATAAAGGGACATTCAAAGTCGAAGGCACTCATGACCCGAGTCACAAAAGAGAACAAGGTGCAGTTTTGCTTGAAACAAGATTTAATAGGAAGCGCGACTTGTTAAGCAATACCTAACAATGATGAAAAAATGAGCACGGCAAAGTGAGCAGCAGTTTGAAAGATGCTTACATGGTGACTTAGTCTGAGGCGACTGAATCGGTGAGTGTGCCGACAAGAAAAATGGAAAGAAAAAAGAGAAACATCATTCAAACGTGCCACCGAGCCGTGCTTTTGCCCCTTGACAACTGGCGCCATCGCGTCGATGCTTTTCGACACTCCACTTTAGACTAGTAACATCGACGTTCACCATATGAAAAAGGTAAGAGTACATACAAAATGTCATAGTCAAGAGTGCCTCACAGCAGTTTCGTTGAGCGAAACTAGGCAGGCCATTTTTGACATCACATCACCCAAAAGTGAAACACGAAACAAACAAGCTCGGAGGCACCGTAGCCAATCATAACGCAGTAGTAAGTCGGTGACCTTTGCAGAGTGGCATACGAGATACAGGCCGACCTTGGCAAAAACATCTTATTATTTTTTGTTTTAATAAAAGCAAGCTCTACACGGGAAAACCAAATTACAACCACATTAACCGCTCCCTTAATCGCAGCTATTAGCCAGAGGAGTGCGATCTGGCACTCCAGCAATTATTATTCAGACTGTGAGCCCCTTTCCCAAACCCTGCTCCCACCACTGAGCACAACTAGCAATGAAGAAAAAATGTCGGCAGTCTTTAGGCCCGCGTCCCATGGAAACAATGACATCACCAAGTCATGCTAGGGATGCCAAAGTAAGAAGGCACTTGGATGCGCATTGGCAGGTCGAGTCATGATGGGTCGTGCAACGTGCGATGGCTTCGAAAGTCCTCGGCCGAGAGCACCTGCTGACAGGTCGCGCACACCAGCAACTGGACGGAGCAGCCCTTGGGCAGTGCACCCGACGTCGCCGCCTGCGCCCGCCTGTGGGCGTTGAACGTCGCCATCAGTTCTTGCTGCTTCCGGATGTCCGGCAAGAGAAACAGCAGCTCGGGAAAGATGGTGAAGAAGTCTTTCTCGGACCCAAACACCTCGATGCAGCGGGCAAAGTACTCGTCCGCCGTTAGCGTGTTCTGGCGAAACGAGCCTGAAAGCGACTTGAACTTGGCAAAGAGGTCACCCTCGGTCCGCCTGGCCAAGATCTGCTGGACATCCTGGATCAGCTTAAGGTTCCGCAGCTGGAAGCCTGCAGGCTCCCTGTACTCTGGTGGCATGGGCGACGGAGTCGTAGCGGCAGTCACAGAAGCCAGAGACAGTCCCACCGTTGTGTCAGAACCAGCGGGTCGCACAAACCCAGGCGGCGGCTTTGGCTTGCCAAAACCTGGCGGAGGTGCGGGCGTCACTCCCGACATCCCGTTGAGGCACGGAAAGTCCGCGACCGTCAGCATCGGCGTGGGCCCGGAGTTGTCGGAGTCAGAACTGTCACCGTCGGAGGCAGCTCCAGTAATGGGCACGGGATGGGCCGGCTTCGTCGTCCCTCTCCTTGCTGCAGCAATCAGTTGCAGCAGGTTGTCCGTCGGAGCGGTGGCAGGTGGCTGCACAGCCGGTGTCTCTGAACCCTGCTTGGCTGCGTCCCTTGCTGCCTTGGTGCTGCCGTTGCTGGTGGTGCCGTTGTTGTTGTTGACTTCTGCCGTAGGCAGAGACCGCTGCGAAGTATCCGGCTGCTTTGTCTCCGGCTGCTTTGTCTCCTCTGCTTTTTTCTTTTTCTTCGTTTTGGTTTTTGCCGTGCTCCAAGGTGGCTCCGACTGAGGCGGAGGCGTTGGCGCAGGCGCGACAGAAATCCGAGCAATGGTCCGTGTTGCTAGCGTCGGGAACTCTTCCTCCAGTGCCACCTTCGGCGGTGCTTTGGAAGCGGGAGGTGGCCTGGCTGCGACCGTATCCGTTGGCCTTGCCGACACCACCGCAGATATTGTTGGCTGCTGCTTTGTCATGCTGCGGTCACCGGAGGCCTGCACCTGCCCCTTTGCTCCAGACTTGCCGCCGGTGGCACTGTTGCTTGAATAGTCCTGCTGCTTCCCTCCCAATCCGCGTCCCGGTGGTATCCCATTGGCTTGAGTCTTGGCCAATTTCCGCAGTGACACCATGGTGCTCGTTTGCGGTGCGGTCGCCTGCGCTGTGGCCGACGGGTTGAGCGAGGGGAACTCGTCGACACTGTCGACGTTGACCTTCTCTGGTTTCCGCGGTGGGTAGGATGACGCTGCTACCGGAAACTGATCGGCTGCCTTGGCGGCTCCCGACGACGAAGCGCCCGCGTCGTTTCCCAGCTGTGGGAACTCCTTCTCGCAGCGGTAGTCAACCGGAGGCTGCACCTCCCACGTCAGGTTCAGGCTGTGCTGCTCGGTCGGTGGTCGCAAGGGCGGGTTTCGGCCTGTCAGGTCATCCCTGCATAGGTGAGAATTTCAAAATCGTCACCACATTTTGGTTTATACCCAAGCCTGAAAAATTATAACTCTTGGAGTGTTCAAGCTGAAGGCTTAGGTTGTCTTGCCATGTCGCAGAGAGCAGGTAAAAAACAGCTAGTGCTTGAATGAAGGACAGCTGACAAAAACTGCACAGACAACGTATTGTCATGGACGAAAACGGGACAAGACAACGAGACGATCCCGGCAGCAATCAGCAAACAAACTTAGTCTTCATGACTGTCACAGCTGGAAACCACAGATGCAGCCAGCATACAAATGCAGTTCATGATGATACAGCTCATGCAGAAATAATGAAAAAGCCTTACTGCATAGGACACCGCACTACTGCATTGTGCACCTCAGTGAAAAGAAACAACTTGTGCCTGCATTTGGCTGGTATCTCTTAAGGGGAGACCCTGGTCTTAAGACAATTTTTTTTTTATTTACTGGCAGATTTTGATGAAAGTAGCACCGTTTATGTAGTTTTTTGTGCTGATTTCAAATATGCATATAGATTTCCTATAAGTAATCTAGTTTTTAAAATATTGAGCACTTAATCTTCTTTGTTTGGAGGTGATCTACCTGTAAAACTACACATGTTACAATAAAAATTGACCTATCAAATTAATCTACAACACTTGGGGAGTGCAATAATGAAGATTGAATGACCTAGTCCCATTTTATGCAAAGTTAGAGCTTGTCAAAGTTTAGAGACCAGAAAGCCATCTGGACACTCAAGAAAACGTGTAATTTTTAAGAAGTTTTCTTATAAAGTACCACATATTTATAATTTTGCACTCTATATGAGTTTACAACTCTGATGCAAAAAGAATTATAGCAATAGCATAAGTAGAACTAGAGATATCGCACCTCCAAACCAGCAACACGGTCAAAAATACAGTTTTGAGAAAACGAAGAAAAATGTTTTACAGATGATTTATTCACACAAAACTTTAAAAGACGCTAGAAAAATGCAATCAGTATGCCCCAGGAGCATAATCTGGGTGCATTGAGTCCCGGTGCTTTCGCTTCACAACATTCTTCAACGCATTTGAACTTTCATGTTTCTTGTCACATTTGCGACTTCGACGAACATCTTTCTCCGTAGCCCTCTTGAGGCCTGTTCTTGGCATATTTGTTTTTAGCTCGCCTAGTATTGTGGCAGCTGCATTCTGGCTCCCTGTATTGAAGCGAAGCACCGCCTCAGCGACAGCTGCTTCGACAGCAAACGGTGAGGAGTGGCACTCTTTGGCACCAGATTCCAGAGGACAGAATGAAAACTCTCATTGGAGTCCTGTGTTTTCCCACGGAAACCCCTTTCCAGCAGTTTTGTTTCGAAGAGCCGCTCATAAACTGGCAGCAGTGCACGAGCTACATCCTGTGGTAAATTGTAGCTGTGCTTGGGTGCTGGATCTCCTTTTGCAACAGCGGCATTGTGCCGGCACCATGAATCCCTGCCAGTTGGGCACGAGTGGTCAGAGTGATCATCTGTAGATGTCACATGGCGGTATGTAGTCATGACTGTCCTTCTCAAGTTGTTTATGTTGCCTTCATGCGACTTGAGAGCACGATCATGATACGTACTCAATTTGGAAATCAAATCACCCGTTAGTCGGCCTTTACCTCATAAGCCTCGACCATCTTCGGTTTTATGCTTTTGGACGAGGTTGCGAAGAGCTGTTT
Organism: Amblyomma americanum; assembly: GCF_052857255.1. Taxonomy (NCBI): domain Eukaryota; kingdom Metazoa; phylum Arthropoda; class Arachnida; order Ixodida; family Ixodidae; genus Amblyomma; species Amblyomma americanum. The sequence continues at coordinate 58,436,657 of NC_135504.1, forward strand.
CCATTCTTTTTTTAACGTGGTTGACGCAATCTTCTTTCTTGACTGGGATAAACCCATAAACTTGCGCCTGGTTTATGGCATCAAATGAGCGACTATCCCCATCGCAGAGGACAGTCGTGTAGTGGAGGTTGTGGCACTCAAGAGATCTCTGAAATAAAATGAGACCTGCCTCAACCTCCATTTGACCCGATTTACAGACAGTGTTTTTCTGACATCTGACCTGGTGCTTTTCCTTCCAGTCTCCGTATTCCTCTGCGTCAGGTTTCGTACCGAGTTCACAACCTAAGCAAAAATTACTTAGGACGACGTAGTCCAACACATAGCCAGTGAATAGCTCTATCACAGCTCCAACGGCGATATGCGGCGAGTGGCCCCGCATCATCCATGTCCCGTCGAAGCATACGGCAATATTATTTCGGTGGCCAAAGCACAACTCTTCATACAGCGTCCCCACTTCACGCGCGCACTGCTTCATTGTGGTTTCTGCTGCTCACGTGGCAGCGGGCTGTAGGGCAGTTTTCAGGTGACACTGAAAAGTTTTCTTGTGCATTGCTCGCCCAGACAACCCCATGGCCGAAAATATGTCGTTCATGGCCGTTTGGCCGTTACCAGTTGACAGCATTGCGCGGTCCGCGAGAATGTTTACCTCAAAGGGGTTGCAACGTTTCGCGCTGTCAACCCTCCGAGAGCTCCACACGGACGAAACTTCACAGTTTTTGCACACCAATATCAGCTTCGTAGCGAGGCCATAATCTCGATCACCCTGCACTACCTCCACACACCCACGGCAAGTTTTACACGCCACAAGACTCAGAAGCACATTCAAAGCGGCAAGATCTATAATGACGTAATTAGCAGTTGACAGAGGTGATGCTTCCTCTCTACTGGTCCTGAAACACTCTAGCTTCCTTTTTTGTAGTTGGCGTTGAGTCGATCTGTCGAAGCGCAGCTTTCTCGCGGGCACTCGCTCGTTGCAGTTCGCTGCTCGTCACGACTGGCGTGTCAATCCTCACGCAACCGTAGTCACCGACCAGCGAAGCCGGCGAGGCACAATTTTCCGTCGTTGCAGTGTCCACGCTCGATTGCTTGGCATCCACTACGTGTTGCAGCGGCGTCGATTCGTTTCCAGGCTCCGTGGCATCAATTCTTACACGGCCGGAGTCGCAGCGAAGAGACGCGCTGTCCACGTCGTCCAACGCAGTCGGCGCGGCGATGTCTTCTGGCGGCGCAGTATCTGCAGTCAATTGCCAAGCACCCACTAAGCCTTGCGACGGCGCCGGTTCATCTGCGCGCTTTTTGGCTTCCTTTCGCCTCCGCCCGTAGCGGTTGACAGAACGGAATTTTGTTGGACCTCCAGGCATGGTGATGTGCGCGTCGGACAGGACTCTAACAAAATGGAGCCTTTGTTTGGACACCCATGGCCGCCCGTCGCGACGAAGCCAATCGTAAGCCACCATATTGGTCACGTGCCTGAACTGGCCAATAGCAACGCAGGCTGCGCGTTCTTTTTGTGATCGTTTTTTCCACGACCACAGCAGCCACAGTGTTGATGCTTGAAAGAAAAAAAAGCTGGAAGCGCGAACTTTTGAACGAGACCAAAATGGCGCCAGTGGCATGCGTTGTGTCCGAGCTGCGAGCAGTAGAAATCGACCACGATTTGTCCTCAATTTAAAGGGCCGCGATCATGGCTTCGGTTCTTTCGGCTCATCTAGCGTCGGAAATATAGATTATTTTCGCATCGAAATTTGTAAATAGGTGCGGAAATGTGCCAGGATCCCGAAAATAGAGACTGAAAATTCGATTTTTGGGCTGATTTTCGATCGCCAGGACCCGGGTCCCCCCTTAAAGCATTTGAAGAGTTCTGGATTCCTGCAACCTCCTTGTCCTTCCTTGTTATTCCTAACAAAATATGAACAAATACTGCCGCAGAACAACTGGCGAGTGGCTGAGAGGCATGCTGTAGCGGGGAGCACCAAATGGAGTTTGACTAACTGGGATTTTATAAAGCTCACAAGGGTTTCTGGCATTTTTCCTACATCGAATTGCAGCGACCACAGCTGAGGTCACACCCCAGCCTCACACCGAGTAGAGCAACACCACAGCCACAGAGTTAAAAGAGAAAGTATGTTTTGGTCTTGCGAGAAAAGCAGTATACCAAGTCCTTTCCTTGCACCATGGATGGTTGTAAAGTGCTTTGCAGCTAAAGGTAACATTCCGAAACCACTCAGCCTCAACTCCCACGGCCACAAAATGAAGCCAAAACTAAGAGCTGCAGCAAGTAGCTTGAGAATGCTCTGCCAAGGTTAGGTTAGGTCAGGTTTAGTTTAGGTTTAGGTTAGGCTAGGCTAGGCTAGGCTAGGTTAGGTTAGGAGAATGCTCTGCCAACAACATCCCTGCCCCCTAAAGCCTGTGAAAAAGAAACCCGTACATATCATCTGCAGAAAAAGCACCGCTCTTCTCGAGTAAGAGGTCCAGCAGCACAGCCTGGGTTGCTCATGAAAATGGCAATTCTATGAGCACAGGCAGAACGACAGCAACCAGGCCCCAAAGCATTGTGGCTTGTAATGACTAAAAAGACATCGTTACACCGCTAGATCCCAGGCAGTCCGAATGTCAAGCATGTCTGACAGCGCCCAGCAGCACTTCTACGCACACGAATAAATGACAAGCAAGGCTGCGGGTTTTGCTGCGGCAAAGCAAACACAGCACCCTGGTCGGGACACACATCAGCGTGCCAGACAGTCGAAACGTACCCACCTGCCTGACCGTTGCTGCCGTAAGGCACGTCTTCCGTGGCTTCCGGACTCGTCGTAGTAGACTCCGGATGCTGCACAAGGAGCCGCAAACAAATTTGAGGGCCTGCGCTCGTGGCACCGCCCGTGCACGTGTCACAGTAGCACAGGTTGAGGGTGACTTCATCTAATTTTTACTCTTAGTAGATAACAATGGTACAGTTGTCCACAGACCTGTCCAGAGCGCGCAAACGCTGCACCGGGGAGTACACTTGAGTCATTTTGCAAGTGGCCCAGGGCTCGAAACAAGACTTTATTACGCATGCGCCATCCCCTAGATCGTCTTTATAAACTTTACCAGGCCCGCTAGGAGACGGCAACTGTCTTAAACACACAAAAGAGTGCGCAGCTCAAGTGTTCTAGACAGTTGTGTGGACGACTGACCCATATTAACCTAACTTCAGAACGCTTGCAACAGAAACTTAGCGCACAATTAATTCTCACCTTACTTCTCTCTAAAGGGGAGTGCAGTCTAGGATAAAGTCAGTGGGCTCATGCTGTGCATATTGTTAGCAAAGTTGAACCGATGTACTGATATGAATATGGTATCGAATGTCCTACGACACATAGAGTTGAACCCTTTTATAACAGACACATACCGGAGCCAGGAGTTTTTGGCTCTTATTTATTTTATTTATTTATTTATTCAATACTGCCAGCCACCTTTTGGTGGCCAAGGCAGGAGTGGGGATACAATTGCACAGTGCTTTGTCAACAACGAAAAAAGGGAAAAAAAAAAAGGCCTGCAGGCAGGCAGCAAAATTTCTGTGAAAACTCAAATAATGGACGAGTAACAAACACTCTACATTAAAATTAAAAACAAAGCGCGACAAGGGCAACACTCCAGAATCAAACCAAACACCCTAACTTGACCGGCTGGGGTTGATTGCAGATAAAAATGTTTCGGCTGAAGATAAAGTGACCACTTCGTGAGGCAACGCATTCCAATCGGCTAACATTCTTGGGAAGAACGACAGCTTGTATGCAGTGGTTCTGCATTTGGGCACCACAATTGTTTTATCGTGGTTGTGCCGAGTTTGCCGTGTTCTGTTGTACTGCATATAATTGTCAAAGTCTATTCTGGCGTTATTATTGACGATGTCGAATAACATTTTTAAGCGATGCATTTTGCGACGAGATTCCAAGGTGAGTGCAGTCGGTGCAGGTGAGTGCAGTTGTAAGCAAGGTTCCATGTTTTCAGTATTTACAGATGTGCTCCTACTTTGATATTGCCACCTGGTGACAGACTTTCACAAGAGAAGGCTACAATCATGTTGCACTAGTTTATCAGCTGCCAAAGTACTAGCCACTTAGTTTTGGCTGCTGACGTATGGCATTCCTGAGAACAGGTCACGACTTCCACTAAGCCGCAGCTGCACGCACGCTGCAATGCTTTCTTGCCCCAATTTGCTGCAGAAGAGTACAGCCAGCCCTCGATAAGAAGTCACAAAACCAGAGAAACATTTCGATAACAGCGTCCCGAGATAAGCTCAGTACGTAAAATTTCAGCGTACTGATCTTGAAATGTAAAAATTTAAGCCTTCTCTCTAATGTAATTTCGCACAGCGGGCTTCGTTAAGCAAATCAGGCACTTAATGATAACAAAAGGAACTCCAAGTAGCTGCACAGCGTGTGATTGCATTGGTAAGGCATCCGCAGCCGCCACTATCTGAGGAGGAAGGGAATGGGAGTCTCCCGCGTGTCCACTCCCTAGGTTTTCCAATGCTGCCTTCGTCAAATTCGCCAAAGCGAGCAGCAGAGGCGGTGCGCATCGGCTGTCAGTGCGGCGCCGAAATTGTACAAACGCTTCAGACTGCCAGTGAGTGTTACGCAGTACGGTTTGCCATGAGACACTGGATTGTTGATTGCCAGGCAACACGCTGGCCATGCAAACCAGTGGCTCACTGCCCTTTTTCAGAATTTTGGGCTTCTTGGTCACAGGAAAATCATGAGCAGGAAAACGAGCCCCGCACGGCGCAACGTGTCAGCTTCCTACACCACACACTTTGGCTGCATGCCTGCACCATTCTCAGTGCGAGCAAGCGCCTGCATGCTCGCGCCCATACCCTCACTAGTAGGTTATTGGAAGCCCAAACACGCAGTACTTGCATTTGAAGAGACACTCACCAAGGTTTTGGCTGTCAGCCGACGCATTCTGCATTAGCTGTATTCGTTTGAGCAAGGACGCGAGCGCGGTTTGCAAGTTATGGCCCCCGAAATTATTTACAATGTACACAATGCACTCCAGCCAGTGAATTTAACGAATTCATATCAACTTTGATCTATCATCGAGATTCTATAGCGTCTGGAATCAGCAGAAAAATATGGTTTCCCAAATATTTCATAATTGTGATTTCATTGATAAAAATTTCAATCTAAGACCCTCTTCTTTCCTTGAATGCTATCCTGTGGCCTGTGCTTTTATTTCATTTCAGTTATAAATGGCATTACACACTTTTGAGGGACAGAGCAAGCCTTGCTTGGGCTCGCCCTCTCTCCCATTTTGCATGCAAACTCAGAAAGCATTCAGTATTCAGCTTGCCATTCAGACAGTTTTTTTTTCTTTTCAGCAGCCACATCGTCATCACCATCAGTCCTGCCACGGATACGGCAGATATCGGAGAGACAGATGCCACGGTTGGTGGGGTGGAAACAACCAAGCATCGAATGACATTGTGAAGAGAAATCTCTATGAAGACTAAGAAGAGTGTAAGGCCTCCTACAAAATAGGCTAGGACACTTACGGAGGTTTTCTTTCATAAGGACCGCCCGATACAAAGGAAAAGCCATGTATCCAAAGTACACTGTCGTCCACTCTTAGTGCAAACAGGCAAGCGCGTGACTGCGCTCTTTGGAGAGTCACTGCGATCGACACGGCCACTCAACACAGCAAAGTGGTGCAGGCAAAGATGGACCTGAAAATGGTGCTTTGAATCATTTGCCACTGCACCTCGATGCGCAGCCAAGTCAGACACAGCAGCACTCCGAGCAGCGCACTCATACGCTCACGTGTTTGCATTAAGAGTGGGAAACCCTGTTCAGTGCAAGACGTAAGCCAGCCACGGACCCAAGCCAACTACCCACTCTTATCATTCCATTTCCCTGAGCCTCTGCCACTGTCTCCATCGAACTTCCCTTCCCTTGGAATCCACTCCACTGGCCTCAATATTGCTTACTAGCTCTGCACATAACATCTCCTGTCCATGAGAATTTCCTTCAGCTATCTTATTTCAGCTTGTGGCATCAGCCTATCCTAGTTGAAATCAAGGAGAGGAAATGGGCACGGACAGGGCATGTAACATGAAGGCAACGTAATTGAGAGTCCGTTAGGATAACATAATAGATTTCAAAAGAGCACAAGCGTAGCACGAAATGTCACAGAGACCCAGGTGGGCGGACGAGATTTGGAAACTAGAGGGGATAAGTTGGCTGGGGCTGGCAGGTAGAGGGATTCGGGAGAGAGGCCTTTACTCTACAGTGGATGACACAGGTGGGCTGATAATCAACACCTCATGCTCGTTCTCTGTTTGTTACAAACTGGATTAAGAAACCAACCCACTCCACTATTCCTGCAAGACTTGGGAGGGAGACCCACCATGGGTGTTGGCAGAGGCCCTCGGGGCGACTGCAAACTCCAGGTCGAGGGTGCGTGCCAGCTTGGCCTGGGCCTTGGTGAGCGACCGGTTGTGCTGCTGGGCACGGTGGGCCTTGAGATCGATCTCAGTGCGGAAGGCCGCCGTGAATGTCTCGTTGCGGCAGTCGCCCTCCTCGCACAGGAAGTGCGCGTCCCGGAAGTGTTCCCGCAGGACCGTGTAGTCGCTGCACCAACACGGAGGAGGACAGAGATGGGCCGGCCAATGAGAATTTGATGTGATCTGTGTCCGAGGGCGTTCGACTGAGCCTACTGGGGGACGTGGGGGGCTACAGCTAACATGCCAGTTGAATCAGTTCTTTGTCTTCCCTGTCAAATCACTGCCAAGGGAAACCCAGCAAGCACTGCTGTAACAAGTGATCCTGAAACCACAAAACGCTGGGACCCATAGCAAGGAAAGAGGGTAGTGGAGGGGTGGGGTGGGGGCACTTACCGGTAGTACTGTAGGCGGTAGTTGTCCCCGCAGAAGTGGCAGTGGTAGTGCTCCCTGCGCAGGTGCCGGTACAGCTCGTCGTTGTCGAAGTAGCGCACAGCACAGAACTTGCACAGTGGGTGGCCCCTGTGCGACGTGTCCTCCACATCCCCCTGGCTCTGATGGCGCACCATGTCACGCCGCGTGTATGCTGTCCGCTCGCTCGGGAAGATCTGCACACAGATGGGGGGGGGGGGCTCGTCAATGCAATTATGGTCGTCACTACCAGAACACACGTGTGCGAGTGGCGGATGGGTGCTCTGAATAGCATTATAAAAATGCTCATTTTTGCCGACACTGCCAGTTGCGGCCGAGTATGCGGTACTCTGCTAAAGCACTGAGCCAAGAATTTGTTCTCAGCATATTGCAAGCACCCAGGTAGCACCACATTACAACAGTGTTACATTTTTGTTTTGGTGAAGTGGTAATTCAATGTTCTTAACACCCTTCTTTCTATCGTTTCTGTAATGTTACAAATAAACATTAACAATACGTTTAAAACAACATTCTCGAAACAATGCAGGAACCCTGCATGAACATGCAGGCCTGCCAGATGTGACAGTACACGACTTACAACACTTCGCCAGACACAGGACAGCAATACTTGAGCTCCACCATACACTCACCTTCGAGTGGATACTATCGAGTCAAGCTTACGTAGCCATTTACTGAGAGGTGTCACATGAGTGATAGTGACGTATGGGTAATGAGCAAAGTTTTCAAACAAAATGATGGGGCTTATAATAAACTCTGACAGGCCTCCAACCAAAACTTTTCTTAATCTGAAATATTTCGGAGCCAGCTCAGCTCCTTCTTCAGGGGTGACAGGGGCCAGAGTCTTTAAGTATGCATGGTGGGGGAGCAGGGGGCTGTTTCGATATCAAATCCAGCTCTTGAAGCAGGCTGGCCAAAGTGTTGCAGAAAATAAAGCAACGCGTCCAAGATTACATTTAATTTCTTTTTCATGCCTCACATCACGTATGCACACCTTACATATCGCATCTATCCTTTGGTTGTTAAAATAAATACAGAAAAAGCATCAAGGAAAAATTCAATTATAAATTATTTAGTAATCATAAAGAAACGCACAATGTGAACTACATACACTAATGTCACCTACATTATTTGAAAGAAAACGTGCAAGCATATATCTGTTGTCTATACTCCTTTAAAGCTTTCCTTGCTACCTTGAGAAGCAGCTAACCACCAAACGAAATTATAAGCTCGAGACTTCTGTAGCCTCTGGCTTGCTGAACAGTGTCGAACATTAAAAAGGTGAATTTGCTTACTGCTGCGATTGCATAGCGGAGTAATACAGGACCGTGGGGATCATGACCCATTGTTACCCAATGGCGCATTTAAAAATTTTCTCCTACTATAGATGCCACAAAAAAAAAATTCAAGGAAAGTAGGTGTTCCTGTGCAAGCTAAGCTGCAGCCCCCTTAGAAATTACACATTTGTAATCCTCATTGCTTTCTAGTTAGGACAGACTCTGTTCTTAAGTCTTCTTTATGCATTAATCTTCCTGCTACCAATGTAACCGATCCAGTCCTCTCGCTATCGCTCCACCTTGTCAATTCAGTGCCAGGACCCCAGTAGCCAAGAATGACACTCGCCTTCATTAGCAAGAGCACCAATGGTAATTAAACCTGGTTCAGTTTCCGACATTGCTGGGTGCCCATGTTTGTTGCACTAGCGCCCAAGCAGTACAAACAGTGCACCTCAAAAGACATGAATTGCAGCAGTGGCCTAGAGGTCTCAACATCTTCCTTGCATGTGGGAGGTGCGGTGTTTGATTCCCAGTGCAACTGGCCACCGACCAAAGTAAAATATATCGTAAAGGGGCGTTTTACCCCACCTTGAGTAGCCAGGACCGCCTTGTGCCATGGCGCACACTGCCCACAAATGCCCTAATAATTAATAATTGGTTTTTGGGGAAAGGAAATGGCCCAATATCTGTCTCATATATCCTTGAACACTTGAACCGCGCCAAGGGAAGGGATAAAGGTAGGAGTGAAAGAAGAAAGGAAGAAAGAAGTGCGGTAGTGGAGAGCTCCGGAATAATTTCAACCACCTGGGGATCTTTAATGTGCACTGACATTGCACAGCACACGGGTGCCTTAGCATTTTGCCTCCATAAAAGCGCAGCCGTCGCGGGTCAGGTTCGAACTCGGGAACTCCGGATCAGTAGCCGAGCGCCATAGCCACTGAGCCACCGCAGCGGCTGTACTTGCACAATAAAAATACCATCACCATTATCACCACAGGACACGAAGTTCATCAAAGAAAGTTTCACATAGGTTATGTATCCATGCAAGGGCTGGTTATGAAGAAAGAAAACTGGACAGTGGTGGCCACCGTGTCCTCCTCTCACCTTGAGGTGCTCGATGCAGAGGTCGCAGTAGGTGCGGTTGTGCTCCTTGCGCACGTGGTTGCGCAGCATGCCGAAGGTGCTGAAGCTGGGCGCCGGCTTGCCCTCAGCGGCCGGCGGGGGGCAGTACTTGCAGCGATTCTCAAGCAGTGCCCGGTAAGCCTGCCGTACCGACTCATCGCCAAAGCAGATCTGCGGCTTCACATCCACCTGGTAGAGCCGTTTGTTGAGCTCCTCAAAGGGCCGGCACTCCTTCACAAAGATCACCTGCACATGAGCCACAGAAGGGGAGCAATTAGCAACACAAATGGGCACTGTCAACAAATGTGCACAAGCACAAGGCGCTATCAAACAGCCAACCTCATCGTGACACCAGTGTTTACTGCGTCGGCTGCAGTGTTGGAGGAAAGAGCTCTGTAATGCAGGAACACCATCACATCCCTATCATCACACCTGAGTGCTTGCTTGTACACAGTATCTTGATGTATTTACATGAAATTCTTTGAGCACATCAAGAACAATTTTATGGCTATTCTCACAAAGTTTTAGAGTTACATATTCCAGAAAACTTTTCTAGCATATATTTTTCCTCTGAACTTTGTGAAAAGGCTACAGACTTGAGAAAATACGGCAGAAGGCTGGTTCAGCATGCACTGCGTTCCTACTAGCATGCTACAGGTCAAGACTTTCGTAGAATTTTTTTTCTTTTTCGGAAAGCACAAATTTTGGTTTTGAATTTTTGTGATGAAGTCTCCACAGACATATCTAGAGTAAAAATAAAATTTCGTGCAAGAAATTTGAAATTGACAAATCTGAGAAATAAAGAATATTGTGTCCCACACGGTGGTCAGCAGAAAACCGTAATCTCTGCCGTAGCAGAGAAAGACAGCTGCTGTTCAAGTGTTTTTCTGCAATGCACAGCCGCCATGGTTAACGAAAAAATTTTACCACAGTACTTTCCGGCCGATTTCAAAAATGAAACTTCAAGACAGCATAAAAAATAAGGAATACAAGTGGGTACGATTTTCAAAGAATGAATATTTTGGCCATTTTTGGAGATTTAAAGCTGTGTCCCTCTTTGAATGCAGGGCATATGAACAAGAATAAAGAGAGCCACACATGTTAACGATCGTACAGGAACTGCATGCAATGTACATAGTAAACAAGCAAAACTAGTAGACATTTTCAACTGGTTACATGCATGTCACACAAATCTATTCATGGCCTCAGCTACAAAAGATGCTGATATAGAATTCTCTGGAAGACCCCAACACCCTAACCACATCTTCTTGTCACTTCGAGCACTGCATTATAAGTGAGCATCACATCCACAGTGCTCCCCACATATTATACTCCACCCAAGCGTACTAAGCATCTGTTGCTAAGTGCATACCAATGTACTTGTGACAACGTGCGTGTGCACGAAAGATAGATGCACAAGCAAGGAAATAGCAAAAAGATGCCCATCTCATAAAAATTAACACATAAAATTCCACACAGCAGCATGCTACGGCAGTACAAGGCCACACTTTCATTTGTAGCTTATGTGGAAGACACATTGGCGCATGCGTTTTGTGAAAATTTTGACAGGAAATGTCTTTCCCAACAGCTCCTCACTTTGTATTTTTTGACATATGCAAATAGAACATGAATGAATTATTCCATGCTTGCAGGCACTGCAAGTTGTTCCCATACCAGCCCTTCTATATGTTCCAATATCATATACAAAAAAAGGAAAACATATTCATGTGAATATTTTTTTTTACTGGCTAAGGTAGCCTATTAGCAATGTATAAAACCATACCTAAACTTTACAAAAACGGCCTGTGTAAAAAGAAATGATAATAAGGGAGAACTCAAGATGAAATAGTTTTTAAATATACAAAAAAAAAATATTTGCCCCATATCAATGGGGAACATGCATTCACTGAAATAGTCAGAATATTTAAGAATACAAAGAAAATAACAGAAATTTTTTCCTTTGCAGTTTTGCTCCTTCTTTTTCTGTTTTCAACGTGATAAAACAATGAATACTGTGCATGCTATACAGCAACATTAAAAGTGCTCAAGTTCACATTTAATTACATTAACCCTTTAATCGCCAACCCTGAGCCGTACTCGTCATGGGAGGTTGTAACAATGTCACCAATGACGAATCACACTCATCCTACCCGATGTTGCGTTGCTCCCACTGCCAACGATGAGTTACAGTCAGCAATTGTATTGGTAGCAACTTTTAACACTAGAGGGCAATAGCAGTCTGTGGAACACAGCGCTGAGAAGAAGGTTCCTAGTGGCACGTCAACAGGGCCAGATGGTATTCCGATTATGTTAATAAAGAAGCTAGGACCAAAATCCAAGCAAACGTTAATACGGGTAGTGAATAAAATGATAGTGGATGGGAAAGTCCCCGATGAATGGCGATTAAGTAGAGTGAACATGATATATAAGGGAAAAGGGGACAAAGCTGACGTAATTAACTGCCGTCCCATAGCAGTGACATCTGTGGTTTACAGGGTGGGGATGCAGATTATAAAGGACAGGCATTAGGCTTGGGTGGAGAACGAGGGGGTGCTAGGGGAGCGACAAAATGGGTTCCGGAAACAAAGGAGGTTGGAGGACAATCTGTATTCATTGACGCAGTGTATAGAGATTGCTGAAAAGGAACACAGGCCCCTATGGCTAGCATTTCTGGATATTAAGGGAGCTTACGACAACGTTATTAAAGAGGATTTGTGGGACATACTGGCCAAACTGGATATGGAAGATGGAGTATTTAATCTTTTTTAATTTTTCATTTTTTTAATTTTTCATTTTAACTTTTTTCATTTTAATTTTTAATATTTAAAAGATATATATAAAGGTAACAGAGTGCTCATAAAATGGGAAAAAAATGTATGAGGGCCTGTAGAAATACAGCGTGGGCTTAGGCAAGGATGTCCTCTGTCTCCTTTGTTGTTCATGTTGTATCTGCAAGGGTTGGAGACCAAGCTAGAGAGGAGTGGACTAGGCTTCAACCTGTCGTTTTTCAAGCAAGGAGAATGAATTAAACAGTCATTACCGGGACTAATTTATGCGGAGAATATAGTGCTAATGGCTGACAACAAGGAAGACTTGCAGAAGTTGATAGACATATGTGGTACAGAGGGAGATAAAATTAGGTTTCAAGTTTAGTAAAGAAAAATCTGCAGTCATGATATTTAATGATGAGGGCGGCGAGCATGGAATACAGGAGTTCATGCTAGAAGCAGTGGATGAGTACAAGTATCTTGGGGTGTGGATAAATAACGGTGCTGAGTATCGGTCAGAGCATGAAAAATATGTAATGAATAAAGCTAGTAGGAATGCAGCTGTCATGAAAAATAGGGCACTGTGGAATTACAATGGTATGAAGTGGTAAAAGGGATCTGAAAACGGGCGATGGTTCCTAGCCTGACTTTCGGTAATGCAGTCCTGTTCATCAGACCAGATGTTCAAGCAAGGTTAGAAATCAAACAACGCGGCGTAGGGAGGCTAGCTTTGGGAGCACACGGCAATACCCCAAATCAGGGGGTACAGGGTGATATGAGATGGGCGTCATTCGAAAGCAGAGAGGCTAGCAGTAAGATAGCATTTGAGGAGCGATTGAGAAAAATGGAGGAAAAGCAGTGGGCTAGGAAAGTTTTCAGATACCTGTACATAAGGGATGTTGACATGAAATGAAGAAAGCGAGCTAGAAAATTGACAAGCAAATATCTGGACAGCAGTAGGAGGGCAAATCAGCAATTATCGGTTAAGAAAAAGGTTAAAGAAACAGAGAGAGCTCAGTGGAAAACAGGGATGCTGACGAAACCAGCACTGGGAACATACAGGATCTTTAAGCAGGAAATTGCCAAAGAAAATATCTATGATAGTTGTAGCGGAAGCTCTTTGTTGTTTGAGGCCAGGACGGGAGTTTTGCAGACTAAGACATATAGAGTCAGGCACAACGAGATAGACACGTTGTGCGTTGCGTGCAGAGAGCAGGAGGAAACGGCTCAACACTTGATACTTTTCTGTAAAGGGCTTCACCCTATAGCAGAAAGCAGCGGGGCTGATTTATCCAAGGCATTGGGGTTTAAGGACAGTGAAGGGAAAGTGGATTTTAAGCGGGTAGAAGTAACCAAGCGAAGGTTATCTGATTGGTGGCTAAAATCAAGACAAGAGTAAAATTTCATAAGTCAAGCCTAGCTGGCTTGAGCCACCGCCCGATCTAAAGGGTTCAGCCTTATCCATCCATCCATCCGTCCACACTTATTAAACCTTTAGCACGTGTTTTAAGCCTGCTACAAGTCATTTTTGCCAAAAATCGCCAAATCGGTGTACTTTGGGAATTAATGTGGTGATTAAAGGGTCAATTACCCTTTTCTGGTCCATGTCATTAATGTCATGAATCATTGATGTGATGCCCAAAAACCAGACCTCACTGTGGAACTACTGCTGACAACAGACTTCAACTGTTTTGTTACCCCTGCGACAGGCACAATGGTAAGAAAAAAAAGAAGAAAAACATAGATTAAAGAATAAATGTGCACTTACGGAATGGGGGGGGGGGGCAAGACATCCAAACGAGTGAAACACACATGTAAAGTTTTTCGAAACGGCCAATGTCAATGTCACAAAAAAATCAGCGCTTGTCTACTGCACTTCAAAGACTAAGGTGGGGACCCGATACTCTGCACGGTGTCACGTAGTGAGACAAGTATGTCTATCAGATGCCTCCTCCTCTAAATGGAGACACGAGAAGGAAATGAGCACGCACATAGATTTTAATTCAATAAACAAGCTCCTTTGTCTCTACATGCTAGGCACAACGATGAACATTCTCTCTTTCTGAGCATTACAGATGCATTCAACAGAAGTAAAGACAAAGGTCAGCACTGTAGCCAGAGACTTCTGACAACAGTCCTTCTCTTTCTCAATATTTCCACGAAATCTCCATGGGGATCGGCAAAAAGGCTGTCTTCAAAGAAATGCCCCTCAACTAATGCACCTTGATCCTCTGCCAGCTTTTTCTGAGTGTAGGCTGCACTTAACAGCGACTTCTTTGTTTGAGCTGAATTTCACATCCTTCATCTCACAAATAAGCTGATTTTTTATGTCATATAGCCAATGCAGTAAATAATATTTCACGAAACAGTGAGCAGGGCAGCATGTCGTCCACCATGTTTGTTCAGACATATTTTGCCAATTTTTTTTTTGCATGTTCAAGCGTAATTTCACTCAAAATAGAAATTATTTCCACGAGCCTCTTGGTGTTTACTTATAGGCCGAGGATATCAATGTTGCTGTTCTTTATCAATTATTACACCCTCTGTACAAAATTTTGTTCTCGCATGCATACAAAAAAAATCAACCGCTAGCATTTTGGGCTGGAAAACTAAAAATTGTCTTTCTGAAGGCCTGAACATATTGTTCGGGCAGAAAAATATTTCATTTGGATGGAAACAAAATTGGCACGTCAAAGGGTTAGACATGTCCCACCCTTTCCTCTCGCACCAGGATTGCGCACTCCCGCCTCCCAGAACAACCCCAGAACACACCCAGAACAACCCCAGCCACCGTCACAGTGCATGAGGTGCATTTATGCACCTCACGCACACTTAATGTCTGTTCACTTACACCTAGAAAATAAGCAATTCGTGTGAAAAATTTACAATGCCCTGCCCAACCAGGTAAGAGTTTAACTCGTTCAAGTGCTAATTATTACCCAGTCGAGGGAAGAAATTATCAAATCTTTCTGAGAGGAATGCCAGGATTGTGCCAAAAAAGTTCCCTTACTCCCAGATGATTACTTATGTTCAGTCAGGTCCTCGCATATACATATTATGACTCAACATTTCGATAGAGGGGAAATTCTAGAGGCCTGTTTACTGTGCGATGTCAGTGTATCCCAGGTGGCCGATGTTTCCGGAGCCCTTCACTGCGCTGTCCCTCATAGCCCAAGTTGCTTTGGGATGTTAAACCCTCATAAACTAAACAGCTTTCAGGGTCTCATTTTGCTTCTTTTGACTCATTCCTGCCACAAGAAGTCATTGTATGAACACATAAGCATATTTCAGGCCTCTTAAGACGCACATGCTAGCAAAAACAAGCTAATGCAATGAACACACTTTCAGGAGCCAGACCACAGCTACCGAAGAACGCAGACGTTTGTTAATCTTAAATATGATTTTCTGCGATCATTTGCATGGCTCGCTTGAGACGGTTCCACCCAAGGTTTTCCTAATTTCAGTTCACTTTTACTGAGCCAACATTTATGACCACACTGCGTTCTGTATATCATGATTTAATGCTCTCCAGATCGCAGGGGACGCAGTGTCTCAAGGAATTTGTATAAGGCTCAGTCCCAAGTAGTGGACAAAGAGCTAGCTGAAGAGAGCTTTTACAAACTGCATACAGTAAAATGTGCTCGGCACATGACAGCTTTGACCGGCGCAAAAGTAGACTGCTAGCAGCAAGGTCATGGTGGCTGCCATGCTTGAGATGAAAAACATGATGGAAACCTGCACTTTTTTCTCACCCATTTACTACCACGGTGCTCAACGGTAACTCACCACACGTAACTCACCACAAAGCTTAATACAAGTGGCCCGCAAGAATGCAAACTGGCCCACTCAGCGGGTTATTTTTCCTTTTACTCAAATACAATTAAAAATGAAAATGCTTCTTTGACATCAGCATCACACAATTTTAACAACAGGAGTGCCACATGTTTTGCAACACAGTGAATGGAATGTTTAGAGACCTTCACTGCTTGCTCCAGTACTGTGAACCCTCTCAGTTTTGAGAAGTCGAATTAACCAAGGTCTTGCAACAAATGCTTTCACAGCAGGTCTCTCAAGTTAGCTAAAATGAGACATTGTTCGGTGCATCTGCTTTGTCATGCGTATCCCGAAAAGGCCAGCGATGGACGACTTGCGAACCTGGTAGGTGACAATAAGCACTGTAGAGAATTGAGGTCTGTGGAAGAAAACTCTTCAACCTATGGCTTGCATAATGTTTGCAAAGTGAGAATAATGTGTTGTGCAGACCTATATATGATACTTCTTGCTTTCTGACTCTAGCTGCATACTAATGGTAAACAATGAAAGCTTTTCATTCATTCCATTATATGCACTTTCATCCATTTTTTGATTATATGAATAGCTTTGTGTGTGTGCTCTTTTGAGCTATAAATGTTCCACCGCAAGAGTAAAATGTTACAAATTTATTTTCACTCTTTCATTCATTCATACATAGGTTCGTACTGCGAACATAGTATACAAGAATGTTTGTAGCTGACAAATGAGCTCTTTGCTATGCAATGAACTGATCTTTATCAAGTGCTCTCTTCGGACCGTGTAGTATAATGTTTCCAGAGCTGTCACTAAATAAGTGCAGCAGGTCACAATACATAAGCAACAAGGTTATGCCCACATTCACGGTAATGAGAAAGGCTTTCAAGGGTAGAATGGCTGCTCCGACATGCACTGGTATCATGTGGAGGGTTTGACTACAGCTTGAGAAGAGTGATGCCCTTCGAAGCACAGTTAGTTTCTCGTGGGCTAGGGCACACATTACGACTGCCTGTCGGCGTTTGGTGCCGACAGACATGATGGAACCGGCTAAAATTCGATTCGCGGGCAAGCTTCCCGACAATCCGGAATTTTAGCCGCTCGCTCCAAAAAAAAAAAGTCGCGGTGGGGCGAATTCCTGCTAGTTCGAGCACGCAGATTTCGCACTATTTGGTGACGAGCGCCTGCGAGGGACTTTTGCGACTTGGCGTTGACACGGCGTATACCGCTACGAACAAGAAAAAAAAATTTTCACGTGGCATCGCATGCCGTCTCTTCGTTGGTTCCTTCATTCAGTTTTTCGAAGACGCTGGCTTTGGTGAAAAAGAAAAAAAGAAAGGGAAAATGAAAGTGGCCTTATGTAATGAGAAAATCAAAAATCGCCACCGCCGCTAGAGACCGCGTCATCCCTAATCTGCCTAGCCAAGACTTTCTCCTCGTAGCTTCGGAATGCGCTGCGCTCTAAAAGATAAAGCAGCTTTCATAACGTTAGACGAACCCTCAAAACCAATTCCAAATGCGAGATTCCGATGAACGTTTCAAACTGAAGGGTACTACTACCACGTCGCATTCCACGCCGCAGCCAAAAGATCGACGAAAGGCTTCGCTTCACCGATAGCTACGGCTATCAACTTAAGAATTCTTTCACCTGACGCGCCACGGCTAGCCGTGTCGCAGGCAGGCGCTGTCAGAAGTCGACCAGGCTCGGATTTTTCACCAGGAGCAAGGATTTTTCACGGTGCCGGCGGAATTTGTGCATTTTTTTCGTTTTCCCGCGACCGACCGACCCTTCCCCCAAAGAGAAATCTACACTTGGACACCAATGCCGAGCGGGACAATTGACACCCGTGCGAAAAACCGCTATGAGCCGGCGGCTAGCTGCGATGCCTACTGACGATTCCCGTGCCAGCTTTGCGATGACGGAGGAATCTGCCAGCAAAGCGTGTGGGCAGTCGGGTAGAATGTTCGTGAATAAAGCTTCGTCGCAGTTCCACGGTGCGCGTGGAACGGTGCCGGCGGCTTTAGCCGATCAGAGATAACCGCCTCGACACACCACTCTTTGGTCGGTCTGGACACGCACCAAATGCAGCCCCGGCCGCCGCGTGCCATTCAAAAAGAAAAGGCACGGCCGCAAAGAAGGACACGGTTCCTCACCTTGGGCAGGTTTCGACGGCAGATGGGACACTCGCTCTTTCGGCACAGTACACGCATGCGGGTGGAGCACTCGTGACAGACGGGGTGGTCGCACAGGCCGACCGCGTAAACGTGGATGTCTCGCCAGCAGACGATGCAGACGTTTTCGTCTTCCTTGACGTCCATGGTCGGAAACTGGGGTGAAGCGCGGTCGCGGGCACGACACAAACCTCGCCAACCTTAGAAGAGGCGGAACGGAAAGGTAGAGGTGGGTTTTTTTCTGCTCACGACTCGGCGCTCGGACAGCAGGTCCTTGCAACACGCTCGGCGGCAGTCCTTCTTCTTCTATGACGGTATGGAGTAATAAAAGGAGGCTGTTGGCGAGCGGAAGTGACGATTTGGGGACGTGGGCGCATAGCGGATGTAGAGTTGTGCAGAGTCCTACCTGTACTCTCGTTGTTTTGCTTTGGCCATAGAGTTTATAGAGTTTCTTACTATAAACTAGAGGGAAAGCTGGCGCCCCGCCTATGGGAGTTTGCTTGAGGCTTCCTCGAGACTACCTGTGCCCATAGAGTTTCTTACTATTAACTAGAGGGAAAGCTGGCGGCGCTGCATCTGGACCTCCATGAATACGGCTGAAGCCACCTAGCCATGTATTGTGAAAGCATCGTGTGGCGATGAGCTACTTAATGCGGGATAGTAGGTTTTTTTTTTTTTAAGAATACAGAGTGGCGTTACTAAGACGTCATATTCCATATGCACGGCGCGCTCCGCGCGCAGACGACTTCAGTGTAAAAGTAGTGTGCAAAAGTCATAGTAGTGAAAACGCAGTTTTTCCTTCCTTCATGTTCAGGTGCAGCGCCGCCAGCTTTCCCTCTAGTTAATGTTAAAGAAACTGTATGGCTTTGGCACCTCTTGCCGTCGTTTTCATACCAGTTTTGCATGCGTCTCCTGCATTAATTGTAGTAACAACAAAAAAATGTTATTTTAACCTTTAGCAGAAATGCACAATACTCATGATGTAGCGAGCTTCTGTGATATTTCATATTGTACAGTTGACAAAAATTTGGAGGACGCTTATGAGACGCAACAGCGTGTTGCAGCGTTGCCAAGGGGTCCACGGAACGCCATCGCCCGTTCGGCGCGACGCGTGGCCCGTTGGACAATTTAAAGGGACACTGAGGAGAAATTGAAGTTGGCTTGTATCGATAGAATAGCAGCTCCTGATCATAACAAACATCTTGTAACAAAGCTCTTGTAATGTAGAAAATAGCAAGAACCAAAATACAGGTGTCGCCGCCACAGGCCAATCTCGCAAGTACAAGCATGATGACTTCCTAGGACAAGAGGCGCCACCTTGGAGGAATTTTCCTTACTTCATGGAAGTCACGAATCTCTGATGCTGGCAAAGGAAGGTTGCGCACCGCACCGCTAGCCGTCAGAAATCACGGAGTCTGCGTTTACGTCACGTATCACGTCACTCCGTTCTGAGACGTCATAAGAGTTCCCTGAGTTTGAATCAGAGCGGCGGGAAAAACTTTTTCATCTTCGAATCCAGATTTCTTTGAAATAAATGCATCTTTCGCGCCTGGACAAGCGGCAACAAATCCATGAAATGCCGAACTATCAGATTTTGCTAACAAAAAAAAAATGATAGAGTTCTCCTCAGTGTTCTTTAAGGAAAGGGCGCCTGCCTCACATATCTCAGTGGACAACCGAACCGGGCCGTAAGGGAAGGAGAATGAAATGAAAATTTGTTTTAAGGAAAGGAAACGACGCCTGTCTCACAATTCTCGCTGGACAGGCGCGGTTCAGGTGTCTACCGCGATGCGCCATTTTTCGCTCACGGCCAACGCCGCCGACGACACCGCGGCTTTTCTGCGACACGAGCTCCTTAATTAATGCTGTCGCGTTAAAACACCTTTCAAGGCGGCTGCGTTAGGCTGCATCAGCAGCGTCATGAAAACGAAATGGGGGCTTTAGGCGCACCCGCCGCGGTCCGTAAGGGAAGGAGAATGAAATGAAAATTTGTTTTAAGGAAAGGAAACGACGCCTGTTTCACAATTCTCGCTGGACAGGCGCGGTTCAGGTGTCTACCGCGATGCGCCATTTTTCGCTCACGGCCAACGCCGCCGACGACACCGCGGCTTTTCTGCGACACGAGCTCCTTAATTAATGCTGTCGCGTTAAAACACCTTTAAAGGCGGCTGCGTTAGGCTGCATCAGCTGCGTCATGAAAGCAAAATGGGGGCTTTAGGCGCACCCGCCGCGGTGGCTCAGTGGTTAGGGCGCTCGACTACTGATCCGAAGTTCCCGGGTTCAAACCCGACCGCGGCTGCTGCGTTTTTATGGAGGAAAAACGCTAAGGCGCCAGTGTGCTGTGCGATGTCAGTGCACGTTACAGATCCCCAGGTGGTCGAAATTATTCCGGAGGCCTCCACTACGGCATCTCTTCTTCCTTTCTTCTTTCACTCCCTCCTTTACCCTTTCCTTACGGCGCGGTTCAGGTGTTCAACGATAAATGAGACAGATACTGCGCCATTTCCTTTCCCTAAAAACCAATTATTATTATTATAATTATTATTACTTCAGGCGCGATAGCATATATGTGTGCCGGAATCTATATATACGTGTTGGCAGGTTTGCCTTACGAAGGGCTGTTCGGAGTGTCTGCAAGAATTTTTCATACCGCGCGAATGTCTCATTTGAGCTTTAAAAATGAAAATTAATTGGTTGTTGGGGAAAGGAAATGGCGCAGTATATCGGCGGACACCTGAACCGCGCCGTAAGGGAAGGGATAAAGGAGGGAGTGAAAGAAGTAATTAAAGAACAAAAAGGTGCCGAGTGGAGGTCTCCGGAATAATTTCAGCCACCTGGGGGTCTTAACGTGCACTGACATCGCACAGCACACGGGCGCCTTTGCGTTTCGCCCCCTTCGAAACGCGGCCGTCGCGGTCGGGTTCGACCGCGGGTACATCTGAATCAGTAGCCGATCGCCCTAATTCCCGTGCCAGCCATAGCTTAAGCTATGCAAGCGCATTTTTGGGTACGACAGCCGCACGAAACGAATTCATGGCGTGGTTTTGCTCGAGGATGTACTGGAATATCCCAGCGCTCAATGCTTTTTGTTCAATTTCTTCTTTCATTTACTTGTTGCATTATTCTCACGTACTTCAATGCAAGCTGCATATGCGTGCTGGGGGAAGAATATCGTTCTAGATACAATGCAAATTACATGTATTTTTCACTCAGTGTCACATTCGATTATCACATAATTTCTGTTCGAAGGTGTGCAGCAGGACGTGGAGAATAAAGAAAAGGAACCGCGAATACACGTGCTCTACTCCACGCGCCAAAATCTCTATCAAAAGCAAAACCGAAAAATATCAGCCGCTTGGAGCGCTAAATGCCACCCCTGCTTCAGAGCCACTGGCTACAAAGCGTTCGCCCATCATCTATCCTCCAAAAGAACAGGTCGCAAAATATATTAGTACAAAATTACCGATCAAAATAAGAGCCCGACGTGCCCTCATTCAGTGTTCGCGGAGACGATCCCAGCGGCCCTACGTCGAGCCGGAATTCTTTCCAGTTCATCCAGAGCGGGGCGTCGGCGATGGGTAGTGGCACTACTACGCTGCCGTGAAGAACGCGCGCGGCGGCCGGCGTTCTTCTTCGTCTCCTACGAGTTGACTTCTCCTGAAGGCACCGCCGTGCGCTCAGTAGTTTCGCAAAGCCGATATTCATCCGGCGGCGCCGTCGCTAAGCAGGCGTCCGGAAGGCGCATGAGCGACCGCTCGACGGAATTCTTCTCGTCCTTTGCACCTATCGAAGTCGCAGAACGGTGCGTGTCAAGCGAGCAACGCGAGGCGGCGAAGAAGTAAGCGAACCAAGATGAACGGAGGCGCGTACGGCGCTGGCAAGGCCGGCGGTGCGTTCGACCCGATCGGTTTTGCGCTAAAGCCGCAAGTCATGCTTAGGATATTGTGCTGGGTGAGTACGCTCTCCTTCCTGTCTCACGCACCTTTGATATCCCTATTCTTTTCCCCTTTTGTGCGGGGCTGACGGGAGAGGTCTCCCCTTTTGTGGAGGTTTCCGCAGCGGCGCCGTCGCTTCGCGAAAGCGGCTGGCATGCACGGGAGTCTGTGTGTGTGTGTATGTTGAGGAGTGTTGGGGACCAGCAGGTTATTGATTTTTCTCTCGGACGTTCTCTGCTAGCTGCAGCCGCCTCGCTGGGAATGGCGGCTGTTTGGGGCCGGTGCTGGACGTGCTAAAAACGGTCGCCCTTTGCGTGCCACGGATATCCGCGGCGCGCGCGTTTCCGAGACTCGATGCGAGGCATGCGGACGCGCGATCGGGCATGACGGCGCTCCGGTCCGGGTTTTCAGCCAGGACGGCGCGCCAGGGGTGCAAGCTAGTTCGGGATCGAAAGGCACGCGCAGCCGTAGTTGCCCGGCGAAGCCTGCAGCAGTTAACCTATAGAACTATATATGTATATATGTCACGAGGGGAAGGGCGCTCACCTCGTTATTGGCTGTAGCTGACCGCAGCTTTGTTGGTGTGCTCATGCTCTCGAGCTTTATTTGCTTTATTTCCTTGGCAAGCTCAGCGCAGCGAAATTCATTTGAGCACCGAGAAGAAAAGCTGTGGGCGCGCGCGTGCTCCGATCACCTTCAACCTTTTTTCCCCTATATTTTCCCGTGGATATGCGTGAATGTTTCCTGGTTATTTGCGAGTGCTATGTGTTGCGCCTAACACAGAATAACATTTAAAAGGTAACAAAAGTTTTAATTATTAAATATATAGCTATATATCAATAAATGTATATCATATATGTATATATATATATGAAAAATTGAACATGGTAGTTAATCCCAATCAGAGGTTTGAATCAGACTTGCAGCAGAAATTAATTGTCGTGGAGGCACATCATTGGGTTGTCAGTGGTGCAAAAACTGAATTATTACTCATGATATCATATAATCACTATGATAATGCTATATATACATACACGGAATTTATTTTTTTTTCTCACTAATGTTTCTGGAATGTTTCTACCACTAGACAATCTAGTAAAGTAGCCATTAGGATAACTGTATAATCTGCACACAGCAAGAAATATGCACACATGGAGGTTTCGCTAGAAAGTCAACGTAACCCTGCCTGCGCATGACCAGTCCTGCATTGTGAAAGGGCACCAGGGGCAACTAATAACCGTGAGAGCACTGTAATATAGTGCAGAACTATATACATGCAACTCATGTATACTCAGCGTCAAACTGGTATCATATATATGTACCCTGCCATACAAAGGGTATGCATGTGTCACATACAAGTGTTAGTGAATTGTGATCTGGTAATAAGTGAATTTTTCTCATAAAATTTTGGAGCTGTGTACTGTCACATAGTGGTGAGGGCAGTGATCTGGTGGTCAGGAAGACAACGAAAAGGGCTTCCAAAAGAAACTGTTTATTCGGCTGACTTGCGTCCATAAAGAACTGAATGATTCGGCATCAATGATATCAACAAGCATCCTCAGTAGTCATTGAAAAGAATGCCCTCCACACTCGGCTGTGCTCAGTTTAAGGCTGACGACAAACTTTCGAAATATGGCGTGCAAACTAGCCGCAACAGTCTTGAACAACGTGTAGAATCAGCTCCGCCTGGATATGATCATTCGAGATAAATATGGTCACGTTTTACATCACAAACAAAGCGATAAAGCTGCGTGCCAGCAGCTTTGAAGAATGAACAAACAACCATTACAAAGCTTAATTTTTGCATCAATATGCATGCATGTGTGGTAGGCATTACCCAAACCAAATGCAGTATTGTGTTAGTTCAGTGAAGAGTACATTGCTCATTAATGTGTAAACCGTATAGAAAAGGCCCCGGGGCGAACTGCTTGAAATATTACTTTTATTGTTACTTTTCAGTTATGATTTCATTTGGTCCATAAGCAACTCAGGCTATAAGGGATGCCGCAGTGGAGGGCTTTGGATAATTTCGACCTCCTGGGGTTCTCTAACGTGCACTGACATCACACAGTACACGGGCCACTAGCATTTCGCCTCCATCGAAATGCGACCGCCGCGGCTGAGATTGAACCAGCGCCTTTCGATCGAGTCGGCAGCCGTGCACTATCTGAGCAACTGCGGCGGTACAGTTATGATTTGAACATTACATTAGCATTTAGAACATGTCATTAAAAGATATGTTCAGTCTGAACAGTGAACTAATTTTTAGGACAACATAAATGCTCTTATTATATACATGACATTTCAGTCCGACATGCAACACTATCAGCTTTCACAAAAAAAATGCTACCTGGGAAGTTGAATGCATAAAACAGCTGCAATTCTTATGAAATAGGCAGATGGTACATACTGCGCATGTAGTGAATTGCTTTGACATTAGCAGAAATATGTTAAACTCTTTCTTTGATATATTTATACGATAATGGACTTGTACATCAATGCTTAAGCACTGGTGCAATTTATACTATGTCCTAGTGCAATGTATCCCATACATTCATATATATGTCAGAAATCATTAATCTGCGCTGATGTTTAAGCTTTGCTCTGGGCAGACTACAATTGGATTGCCTGGCAACATGCAAATAAATACCATTCTCAGAATTTCGATGTATAGAGTTGTGCCTATTAGTACGGAGACTTTGGTTCCCCAGCAAAAGTGCCCATTAAGCAAATCATCCGTAATTATGACTAATGAAGAAAAAAAAAAGGAATATTCTGAAAAGAAAAAAATCTTTGAGGAATGCTTTTCTCCGTAGTGGCAGGCAGTGAAATGGAAAGAGGCCAATCTTGGAAGCTCCAGGTGCATTCTTCGGGTCACCGTTATGTTTAAAATCATGCAGTGCAGGTTTTAGCATGCTTGGAGCGCCATAGTGCTCCAGGAGACGCATGATGCCTCATGATGTGGTGAAAGATTTCCTAATACAATATAATACGATACAATACAATGTAATAAAATACAGTACAATGCAATATGGCTGTTCACATTCCAAGGAATCTGTATAGTACTTACCGGCTGACAGCTGCTGAATGTGGTTTCAACATAGCCCACAGAAAATATTTTTCGCAGCCATTCATGCAGTGTAAAGCTGGTAAGGCTTAGACTTATGGTGTTTAATGCACTGAAGTGAACTAAGGATATGAGGGCTATGAGGGTTCTTTAACGTGCACTGACACCACACAGTATGCAAAAATGGCAAAGCGTGTTGACCGGACACATTGCCACTGAAACCGCACACTCATAAAAAGGCCATTACTGGGGCATTTGCACTTTTCACTGTCTTTCGCTGGTATCCTGCACTCAAAATGCAAGGGGTGGAATATTTGGCAGAGGCACTTGGGATTTTTTTTCTCATCACTGTCCATATTAATGGGAGAGCAATACATTGGTCCCAATGAGATCTGTACGTTTTCACCTTGTCCATTGTTCAGACAGCGAGTTTCCATATTAACGAGGGGTAAATACACTGAAAAAGTTTGGTCCCCCGAAAAACTGTCCATAATTCGAGTCGTCCATAATAATAAAGGTCGCATTAACGGTGCACGATGGTATATTAGCACGTGCATATATATGTGTAGAGGTACACCTGCCCAATTCTTTAACAATATTAAGTGTGCAGTGAACAAATGGATAGATAGCACCGTGTGTAAAAACAGACCAGCAAAACAGGTTACAAACCGCATCCACTGCATGTGATCTCATGTCTAAATGTATAACCACCAGTTTCGTCACTTGACTTAGTCACAAGACATACAACTGTTTGTTCGGCGCTTGTGTGATATACCATAAAGCTGTTAAAGAATTGGCCAGGTGTACGCAAGAAAAGTTCATGTAGTTTCTTCCCTTGGGCTGTATAATACATTTTTATTAACTTATTGAATCCAAAGGTGCTGCATTCATATGAAAGGTGTGGACAGTCCTCTTTCGCAGGAGCACATCACTTTTCAGTATAGTTCCCATCAGTAGCGATGCACTGAATCCCACCGTCCATGCACCATAAATAGTCATTAACATTCTTTGCATGCTGTCATAGGAGAACAGTCTGAAGAGTATGCATGCTTTGTGCTTCATGAAGAGGTCACATATGGGCATTGGGCACACCCTCTGTCTTCTAGGGTAGCAAACAGCGATAGTGCCAAGGGGAGCCATGGATTGGGGGTCACCACCCTAAAGGTTTGCCAGTCCACAAAATAATTGGCCGAGCAATTCTTTTAGACCCTGATGGGGAGGACGTTTCATGTTCCTGAAGCCTGCATTGGGCCCCTTCGCTGATATGTGAAGTGCTCACTACTGCATTTTGTTCATTGCCTTTATTTTTATGAAGAGCAATCCAGTGTTTTACGCCACTTCTTCACAAATGTCTTGTCGTGCCACCCCAGTAGCACATGGGGACTAATGCGCCATGGTAAAAGTACGTTGCTACTTAAGGGGCAGCTGTATTGAAACGTGAAGTACTCTTTTGAAAAAGGATGTTTCGAACTCATTTGAATGTACCATATTTCAATTCGATCATTCAGTTTTAAGAAATGCTATAGCCCACGATGCCACACTAATGGCCATCGCATGCACATGCACATATACAGACATATTGCACTGTTGTCATGAGCAACGTACTACAGAAAGTGTGAACCGAAAAATTCTGGCGGCATTTTTTTTTCGTGAAAAAAGTGTACATCCACGCTGTGTACGTGGAACACACATGCAGTAGCAATCTAGATACCATATGAATGAATAAATAAATAAGTAAATAAATAAGTAAATAAATAAATATATAATTGGAGACATTTTTGCTTTGTTGAGATTTCTAAATGTGTGCTCCTCGATTGGATGGTTTGATGGTCCACTCTACAGGCCTGCTGTCTGTTGCACCTGCCATCATATTCCCTAGATTTGATTTGCTAATGGTGTATGTTGATGGAGGGTATGCAGCTAGGTCAAGTTAGTCATGCTTTATCATTTTAATTTTCAGGATCTTTTTTTCAGCGCACACAAATTGCGGCTGTGTGTGGCAATTAAGCATGCCGTTCGTGAAAACCAGGGTGTGAATTATTCCAGTAGCACTATATCATATTTCATTCTTCTGCATTTCTGCTCTGGAAGAAAACAAAAAGTCCTAAACGCCTTGATTCATTAGACATACCCATCATGATGCATACAAGTCAGAGGCATAGCAAACCAGTATTCGATTCTGTTCAGCTATTCTGATGGCTGCACTGGCAATTGTGTACACTGATGTGTGTGGTGCGTGGGCTTCATCAAAGGAGTAAATACATCACAGGGTATACAGCTAGAAAACCTCAATCCCTTTGTCACATAGCTAGAAAATTAATTTCAAATAATAAGTCATTATGCAAAAGAAATATAGATAAAAAATGATCACTGAAAGTGTGTTGAGTTCAGGTTCTTATTCATGTGCTCATCGTATGCATCTTTTTTATTGTGGTCTTTCTTACAAGTCATGCTAATCATTCATGCATACTCAGGTGCTATTTGTCTGCAGTTAGCAGAGGAAGTGACATAGGTAGCTGCACTGTACAGACAAGGCTCATTCACCCCACAATGCCCAGCTTATCAAATGTGATACAGAGCACAGAAAGGTGAATAATGTCCATTTCACCTCTAATAACTGCATGAACTGTACTTGAAGTAACTGTCATCTCCAACATATTTATCGATGCAAGGCCAAAGTGCGATGCAGCAGCTAGGAGGCCTGCTAAAAGATAAATTTGTGTAAAAGCTAACTCTAATGGCAAAGCAGCCCAAAATTTCTGTGGTCGTAACACTGTATTCACAGGTGATTGAGCAGTTTATAATTTTTTTCTTGATTCACAGTATATGTGTCTGCGTATTTAGACATCGTTTCATGGTCACTGGACTTTCGGAAATTATCAAAACTAGCTCGGTTCAGTTATGCTGAAAAAACAGCGCAAGGAACGAGACGAAAACACGAAGGAAGAAGACACAGACATGGGCGCTTCTTCCTTCGTGTTTTCGTCTCGTTCCTTGCGCTGTTTTTTCATCATGGATTACCAACTAGCCCGGCATCTTGCACTTCTGAACTTCAGTTATGCTGTTATAGTTTTCCTAATGAATCTCCCAGCATCATACATTTGTGTGTTCAAGAGGCTATCTGTGATGAAATCCTAAAAGTTTATAACTTTTATCAAAAATTTCTATTGCCTGAGCATTACAGGGCTAATTTGCAGACCTGCCTGGTTTCTTCTCCAGAACCACCTGCTCATATTTGAGGACATTTGCCCCACCTTCACTTCACAAAACCAGCTTTGTTTGTGCTAGAATTCACAGAAACAGGAGACAGCCGGTCTACTACTGCAAACTGCACTGTGTTCGTTACACGATCTCACAGTGTCCCTTGTTGACTTGCTCATTAGTGCTGAAAGTGCAGTGCCATCCTAAAAATCTCTACCTTTCATTCCTTGCCCGTGGGGGGTACGTGCAGCTCTTTGCCATCGTGGTGTTTGGCTGCATCTCCTCGGGTGGCTGGGTGGATGAGCGGTGCCAATACAACAGCGACTCCAATGCGTGCAACTTTGGCGTGGCTGTTGGAGTGCTCGCCTTCCTGGGCAGCTGCGGGTTCCTGGCTATTGAGGCCATGTTCGAGAGCTTCTCCAGCATCAAGATCCGTCGCCGGGCCGTTGTTGCTGACATGGCCTTTTCCGGTGCGTCCGCACCCCCTGTACACCTGCTTCTATTCTCCTTTAAAAAAGCAGCACAGTCTCTTGACCAGCAAAAATTTATTAGGAAGCACAAGAGCATGAACTCGTGGTACTTTTATACGTAAACTCGGCCATATCCCACAGCCTCTGTCCCTGAAGGCTTGCTTCAGGACCAAGTAGTGGGGCTCATAGTCGCCCTTGAGAGATTTGCTGTGCTCGATATGCGAAGCCCGCTATGCTGTATAGCCCAGAAGGAAACTTGGTGACCCATTTACTTTTGGCAAAGGCCGTACATCCTTAGTCAAATATATGCAGCTTACCTGGCTACTTGCCTGTAGTGTTCCTGACCGCAGATGGCCAGCTTCTTTGCCAGGTAGAATAGATGTAACATCAAGGTGGCCCCGCCATGCAGAGGTCGAACTACATCCAGTGCTGTGCGGGTCATGGGTGCCCCGTGCAAGCAAAGTGTGCTCGCTGAAGAATACTAAGGAACCTTAATAGCGATAAAATTGAAACATGATGCATGAGGTTGCTGCACATCTGTCAGAGCTAGTAGCTGCCCAAAGGCCGGAGTGGTGTTAAAGGGCGGCACATTTTTGCGATGGCGGTCTTGGTAAGCCAATCATGTCTAGCATAACACTTTTTTCTCCACATCTTTGTGGTAGGTGCCTTTTAAGTGTCATGTATGTGGAGCACATACCTGTTGAATATTAGCTAGCAGTACGTGAGTGTTTACTCCACCAACATCTCTATTCTCATGCCATAAAATAAAGTATGTGAAATCTCACAAGCATTGAGGTTTTTATGCATTTGTGGGTCAAGGCACATACGTAGGTAAGAAGAGGTTGAGGTAATAGGCCAAAATTTGGAATTGAGGAAATACAGGTTGTGCATTACTTAGGTCTGCAGGTACAAAATGCAGTTGGGATTATAGCTTCTTAAACTTTTGAGGACTGTTGGTTGAATAAACTTGCATGCACCTATCTCTGTATATACATATAGCATACTGGAAACATATTTTCTAGGGCCATTCATTTAAATAAACTAATTTTGTTTGGCATAACATCCAGATGAATTTGCAATAATTCACACTTTTATTTTCCTCAAGGATCTCTTAAGATACTCTTTAACCACATTCTGAACTCACTCTGCTAGTTTACCACAGCACATAGCAGGTACGTAGATGACACAGTAACAAATGTTCACAGTTGTTATGAGCGACAGTGAAGCAGTTTATTGAGAAGTGAAATGGTAGTGTATTCAATGCAGATGGCCAGTAGTTAAGGCCAGTGTTGTAGTCTTATCTCTTCAAACTGGCATACGAGCGTTGCTTATTGTTTTATTGTTGTGGTTGGAGCTTGCTTAATTAAACTCTCAGGCACAGCTCAAACTCCATTTTTTCGTGAACTGAAATGTTGATACGTACCCAGCCAGCCTGGGTAAAGGTGTCGCTGCTCTATGTGGTCCTTGTTTCTTCTCGAGGTTGAAGACATGGCTGTTCTGCTGCACCACATAAGAGTGAGCATGAGTGTGTCCTGACAATGCATGTTGCATGCGCAGGCCTCTGGGCGTTCATGTGGGTGGTGTGCTTCTGCTACCTGTGCGATGCCTGGCGCAAGTCGGACATGCCAAGCGATGGCTATGGCATCAACAACGTCCGGGCAGCCATCGCCTTCAGCTTCTTCTCCATCTTCACATGGGTGCGTGCACATGCCTCCAGTCCGCATCCTTCCGCTGGTTAGAAGTCTAAGATACTTGCAGGCGATCATCATAAAAAATGCTCAGTATAGGGTACAAGATAGCCAGGATAGGATAAAGAATGTTTAGGATAGGATAAAACTCAGTATAGGATACAGGATAGCTGCCAGGGTAGGATACTTACAGTAGGAAGAAAGATACTCAGGACAGGATACAAGATAGCCACCAGGATAGGATAAAAGATATTCAGGATACAATACAAAATGGCCACCAGGATGAGATGCTTTCTCTTGACATGATAAAAAATACTCAGCATAGGATATAATACAGCTGCCTAGGTAGGATAAATTATGGTAGGATAAAAGATGCTGGGGATATGGTACAATATATATGCAGCAGGATAGGATAAAGAGTATTCAGGATAGGATAAAACTCAGTATAGGATACAGGATAGCTGCCAGGGTAGGATACTTACAGTAGGAAGAAAGGTACTCAGGACAGGATACAAGAAAGCCAGCAGGATAGGATAAAAGTTATTCAGGATGCAATACAAAATGGCCACCAGGATGAGATGCTTTCTCTTGACATGATAAAAAATACTCAACATAGGATTTAATACAGCTGCCTAGGTAGGATAAATTATGGTAGGATAAAATATATGGGGAATATGGTACAATATATATGCAGCAGGATAGGATAAAGAGTATTCAGGATAGGATAAAACTCAGTATAGGATACAGGATAGCTGCCAGGGTAGGATACTTACAGTAGGAAGAAAGATGCTCAGGACAGGATACAAGATAGCCACCAGGATAGGATAAAGATATTCAGGATACAATATAAAATGGCCACCAGGATGAGATGCTTTCTCTTGACATTATAAAAAATGCTCAGCATAGGATATAATACAGCTGCCTAGGTAGGATAAAATATACGGGGGATATGATACAAGGTAGACAGCAGGATAGGATAAAGAATACTCATGATAAGATCAAAAATGCTCATGATATGATAACATAGTCATTAAAGCATACAAAATAGCCACCAGAGTAGGATAAAGGTAGCCAGCATATGATACAAGGTAGCTACCACGATGGGACAAAGAATACTCAGAAAAATTCATTGGATGCACTTAGATATCTCTTAACTGCGGGAAGGCAAAAGCCGTTTGTGACTCACTGCACTGATTTGAATTTGCCGTGCTTAAGTTCATTTCACGACAGAGGAGAAGAGCAGCTGGCACGAGCGTGGCAGAGAGATCACGTTATCTTGTGATGTCACGTGATCTTAAGGTCACATGACCTAAAATGCAACGGACGGATGCGAGTATGAGCCATTAAAGGCTGTCGCCTTAACACTATGTAAAATGGCCACAGGAGCATTATAAATGTTACTCGTGATATGTTAAAAAAAACTCACATAGGATACAATATAGCCACCAGGATGAAATAAAAATAGCTACTCAGCATACGATACAAGGTAGCCAGCTGGAGAGAATAAATTAGAATAGGGTAAAAGATACTCTGTACAGAGTGCAAGGTAGCTGCCAGGATAAGGTTAATCCTCAGGATACCATGAAATATACTTATGGTATGAAAGCAGATACTCAGTGTACAGTGCAAGATAGCCACCAGGAAGGATAAAAGATACTCTGGCATGATACAGTATGGCCACGAAGATGAGATAAATGTTACTCATGATATGATGAAAAAATATTCAGCATAGGACACAATATAGCCACTAGGATGGGATGAAAAGTATACTGTGCATATGATACAATATAGGCAGCAGGATAGGATAAAGAACCCACAGGATAAAATAAAAGATACTCATGATATGATAAACTCAGCATAGGATATACAATACAGCCACCAGAATAGGATACAAAGTGCTCAACATGTGATCCAAGGTAGCCACCAGAAAGTGGTAAAAGATACTTGGGATATGAAACAAGGTAGGCACCAGGATAGGATAAAATATAATCTTATGATAAAGATAGGCACCAGATTAGATATAAGCACTCAGGCTATGATAAAGGATACTCAGGCTATGAGAAAGGGTACTCAGGACAGGATATAGGCTATTCAGGATTGGATAAAGAATGTTCAGGATAGGGTAAATTATATAAAAGATAGAAGGAAGCATTGATGATGCATGTGGACATGCACTCTATTTCTGGAGTACTTTTTGTGTCCCTGTTCCTTTTTTCCTCAATGTGTACGTAAGTGCGCACATGTATTATACTCGCATAAAAAATTAAGAAAGTCTGATCTGTGCTTGAGTGTAAGCTTATTCAAGGAACGAAAAGCCAAATGAGTTTAGAGTGTTTGACATCTGGTGTACACACAGGGGTCTAGAGACATATTGGGCAGAGAAAATTTCCAATGCATTAGTTGCACTTGTTCTGTTTTGAAGTATAAAAGTGAAAGGCACTTCAGTGAGAGCAGATAGTGATAAGAACACATGGAGAAAACAGGCGCAAGATTCACAAGTGCACTCTCACTGATGCGCTTCTTTTCCATCGTGTTCAAGCTGCGCTAGTTACTTATGCAAACTGCTTTCTCGAAGTCAACCATTCTTATGCCGACACCTCCGTGTATGCATATCTTTAAGCACTAGAAGATTCTGAGATGTGCTCACGTTAATGTAGGTTCACTGAATTCGTTTAATATTGGTTGTTTTATGGACCAATTATTTTTTCCATGCACTTAAAGAATACCCAATCTTTTGCTCCTATACTCTAGACTAACCCTCACTTCACTCATACTGTAATGTTTGTTGGTAAACAAAAAGTATAGGCCGCACATTCATTATTGAGAGGGAGAGTAATTTTTTTTTTGGAAAAGAAAAAGCACATTTTATTGCATATCTTTGAGAGGCTTAGTGAGAGGTCTTTTGCAAGCTTTAACCATCTAGTGAAGAGAAAGTTTAACAGTCAAGGCAGTCCTGTAGTCAATCTTTAGGGCTGCTGACATTTGTTTCCAGTTTGCATTTCTAGTTCGTCAGTCCATGCCAAATGTCTCAGATGTTGCACTTGATCATCTCCGTTTTGTTCGAAAAACTTCGTGGAAACTTATCACAACGTGCGTAATCTGAGCCTAAAATATTTTTGCCGAAAAAAATGATCTTGAAGCAAGCTCAGTTTGAACGTTTCGAAAATTCGCGAAACAAGGCACTGCTCGATATCAATAAAATATCCAAAATTTTAGAAAACATTCCACACATTCTTTAATTACATTCATGCATATTCTGGCTTTCGATATGATTCAGAACATGTATTTTTCTACAATATAAATATTTTTTAGAATTTAAATAAAATGTAAACATTACACTATTTTGACGTAAAAATAAACTTCCTCTCGGAAATTAAGAAATGGTCATCTTGCTTTCTTATATGTCCATTACCATAAAAAATGTTACAGTTGTGAAACTGAATACATTGAAGTGAAATAAAATACTGAAAGAAACGTGCGTTTTGAACCATAAGCACCCCTTTATTCCACCATGAGGCAGTGCAAGCAAAAATACAAACGATGGGGGGTTTAGTGGAACAGTTTATTGCCTTTCATTTCTGAAATTTTAATCTGGGCAATTTGTTTAAAGCGAGAAAAAAAATTTGAAGTTGAGCTCTAGCGCCATAAGTTGCGTCGTCTCTTTGTGCCTCTTCAGCACAGGGCCACCGTCAACAGTGGCCAGGCGAAATGTACAGTTCTCAATCCGAAGTGAAGTTTCCACTGCAAGAAGGCATCGGGACATTGTGTAGTAGAACAGATATTTGCAGGAAAAGACTTTGTTAGCACTGCCGGGACTGCTCGTGCACCAGTGAGATTGCTATTCCTGCAGTGTGTTCACTCCGCACTCAGCCATTGTTGTCAGAGCGATGACAGACGTGTAGAGGACGCGAGAAGCAGGCGACACTGCGTGGCGGTGCCGCGGTCGCGATATGTGCGGTCTCTCGATAGCGAGGCACTTCCACACTATCGGGCCGCGCTCACATCCAGCGGTCTCACATTACCAAAGGCCGTGTGGAGGACCTCGCAGCTTCGCTGCTTCACATGCACTCTGAGGTGCGCGCTCTCCGTGATCTTATTCGGACGTAAATAAAGGACTGATACGGTTGCGGTGGGCTGCGTGAGAGAGCACATTGAATAGCTTCGTTTTTTTGTTCTTGGCTGCCTGGTGCCACAGCGGGTCCATTCGAACTTTGAAAGCGAAAACCGATTCTTGCTTATCGCATACCACCCACCAAATGTCATGCAGTATATGCCTCATAGCCAGCCTTAAATTTGCACAACTGCGAGTGAGGGCGAACTGTATAGAAGTTATCTTGCTGCGAGAGATCCACTTAAAAATTTTTTTTTCTCGCTTTAAAGAAATCGCCTAGCTCCATTAAAAATTCAGAAATGAAAGCCAATAAACTGTTCTATGAAACCCGCCATCGTTTGTAGTTCTACTTGGACAACTTCAGGTTGAAATAAACAGGTGTTTATGGTTGAAAATTCACTTTTCTGCAATTTCTGTAGTCTGTTTCACTTAGACGTGTTCAGTTTGTTCAGCTGTAGCATTTTTTTATAGGTAATAAACATCTAGGGAAGTAAGATGGCCATTACTTAATTTCTGAGAGGAAGTTGGCGTTTTTTTTTAATGTGAAAATAGTAGAATTTTGTGTTTTATTTAAATTATAAAAGTAATTATACCATCCAAAAATACATGATCGGAGTTGTATCAAAAGCCAGAATGTGTGCAAATGTCATTAAAAAATTTGTGGAGTGCTTTCTAAAAATTTGGATTTTTATCGATTATTGAGCGGTGCCTGGTTCATGCCTTTTCGAAACGTTCAAACTGAGCTCACCTCACGAATAAATTTTTTTCGGCAAAAATATTTGAGGCTTCTATTAGGCACACATTACAATAAGTTTCCATGAATATTTTTGAACAAATTGCAGATTGCTAAGCGCAATGTCGGGGATGTACGTTTGGCTTGCAATGGCCCAGCTCTGGACAGTTACTTATATTTGGCCTTGAGATCACGCACAAATGCATATATACATAGCACTGGACATACTTAGTGATGAGAATTCTCCAAAATTAGTGACACTAATGTGTGCATTATAGTAGGTATTCAGTACTATATATATGCTTCCTGTATCCAGCCTGATGCTTGGTTTAATCCAGGGTGGACGGCTTGGTAATGGAGCCTGCGTCTTCAGATCTTGTCTCTGTGAGCTTAACAGGCACTTCTTAAAAGTGGCGAAAAAGCACGGCACATAGGTGCGTGACCGGTCAGAAATTTTGTGTCAGCCATATAGTGGATTCCAAGAGAAAGTAAGCACATCAGGGGCCGGCAGAAGGTTAGGTGGGCGGATGAGATTAAGAAGTTTGCAGGCAGAGGGTGGATGCAGCTGGCAAAGGACACGGTTAATTGGAGGGACATGGGAGAGGCCTCTGCCGTGCAGTGGGTGTAGTAAGGCTGATGGTGATGATGATATACACTGTATCAGACCCAGTCCTGTAGCTCCCAGAACCTTACTACAGTGCATGCAGTGAAGAGAAGCAAAGCACTCAGATGGCACTAGATACCACCAACAATTAAAGACCTCACTGGGCATTCCATACTTACTGAGCCACCCATATCGTGACAATTTTTCTTTTCTGCCCCTTCGCAGGCAGGGTGCGTGTTCTTCGCTTACCAGCGCTACCGGCAGGGCGCTGATGCACCCTTCATGCCGAGCTACGAGGCCGACCCAACTGGAATGGTGGGCGGAGGAGGCACACCCTTCACGGGCGGCTACCCCGGAGATATGGGTGATGCCTATCAGGAGCCCCCCTTCTCGACCAAGACCGACACGGGTGGCATCGGTGGCGGTGGCAATTTCCAGGCTCCGGCCTATTAGCCTCCTCTCCCTGTTTCCCCATCTGTGATTCCTAGGCAGTCCTCCTCCTCGTGACCTCTTCCCCCGCCTGTGTATCTGTACTTCAAGCCAATGGGGCGAGAGCAAAGGGTGGTCTACACGTCTCTCTCTCGCTCGATGTCAGTAATGCGCACAGTGTAAAGAGGGGAGCCTTCTACCACGTGCACAGTTGAGAAGACTCCCCGTTTTTTTACTTATTATTAACTCGGACAAGGCAAAATTGGAACTTGGTCGGTTATCCCCTTATGCATGAGCATTCGACCGCATGTACGAATTGTTCTGTGGTGACAGTCGCAAAGTCTGCCGAATGTCCACTGGCTCTTAAGATGGTGCCACATTTGTGTATCCTGGTTGCAGAAAATGCTGTACGTATACCATTAAGACAGCACGTGTAAAGTAGCTGTTGCTGTGGGTGCAGAAAAAATTGTGAAGGAAACATCCTTGTGGTCTTACTCAAGGACGCAAAGTTAGCTGGCATTCGTGTTCCTTGATAGCTCTGAAATATTTGGTCTGCCTCGAGGTGATGCTTTCAGCTGACATACTTCCTTGCAAGATTTGCACCAGGGCGAGGGGGGCTTCCAACTGTGCACAGTAAAAGGCTCTGCTGTGTGTGTAGGATTTCACTTGTATTGGCCACTAGGGAAACATGGCACTTGTTCTATGCCTGGGGTGGGTGTGGTAGCGTTAACATGAAAAAAAGAACTTCGTTTTTCATTGATGTTTAACCCTGCTCAGCAGAAAGGTCAGGAGTGAGAGCACTAGACATCCGTTCTTTTTGTGCTGAGCCTGCATCATGTGGCACACCTAAGCAGAGATTTCGTTGAATTGTGATCCAAGTCTAAAATTCTGCTAGACCTGGTTACCACTACTGCATTTCTGGTGGCACAAAATGCCCCATTTGTATATTTTGGAGAGCGTTTAAAATACAGGAAAGAACATCATCCAGTAAACTTTTAGTCAACTGCGAGTCTGCGTTTTATGTCACCACTTCCAATTTTTTCATTGATTGCACAGCATGCCTAGTCAAAAAAATGCATTCAGTGCAAGCTGTGCAAAATGCATGCATGTCAGTAGGCCTGCCATCTTGTTGCTGCATGATGATGTTTTGCACACAGCACCGGTTACGAAATTTTGTGCCAGTTCAAAACCTAACATTAAGATGTGAACGAAGTTTGAAGCTCGGCCTTCGGAAACATTTGGCAGCATTTGGCTGCCGGCAGTGTTACATTCACAGGTGCCATGTTTTCCCTAGGCCCATAGTGTGCATGGTTGTGGATGCTTTAGTGTACTCTGGGTTGTGTTTGAAAGAGAAAGAGAGAAAAAAAGGAAAAAATGCAGGTGTCATCCCCAAGGCAGTCTAGCCAAGTAGCCAGTGTTTCCCTATAAGCATTTGCTTTCTCTGCACAGCACACTGTGTGTGCACAGCAACCTATTCAGGGGTCAGCTAACCGCTGAATGGTTGACGTTGCTACCAGACTATACGAAATGAAAGAGCATATTGAAAGCCATCCCATGTGTGAGAGAAAGAGGTAACAAAATGTTTAGAGAAGTCCTTAAAGCTTGCACAATTTCACTAGTAAGGGAAAGAATCGACGTGGTGACCGACGCCGGTGCGCGGCCATGCACGAAATCACGAAAACAGGAAATTACACTGCATGCCAGTGTGTGCAGCATTTGTTGCTGAATGACAGCTTGACAAAATGTGAAACCAAGTCGGATTTGATTGAGATGAGTAGACATTCAGACACCCAGAAAAGGGACTATTGCCTGTCACTCTTGTCTTTTCTTTATTGACCATTCAAAGTGCACACATGGAAGCTCCTTTCTCGGGAACCAGTACTCTTGACTAGAAACATGTCTGAAACACTCTTTCATGCTAAGGTGCAACACCTCGTCATTTCTGAGCAAAACTGCAGACTGCTCGTTTGCACGTGTGCTCGCGATGAAGGCAACAGTGGAAGAAAGATGCTGCGTTGCGGCCAAACCAGAAAAAGCTCATGGAAATTGTGTGCTGGCTGTGCAGTTCAAAGTTTCGCATAGTGGCACTCCCCGAGATCTTCCATCCGCATCCCGCCTTGTGTGGCACGCTCGGGATTGTTGCTACTTCATGTCGCTTACCCCGACTCGCTTGGGGTGCCAGTGTTCAGTGCTGTCGAGGACTTTAAATACGCGACTGCAGCTGAGCCACATTTGTCCGCTTTCATCTCGAAGGTACACCAGCTCGTTTATCTGCGGAATTCCAAAAGCACTGCCTTGCTGTCCACAGCGTACAGCTGCAAACTACTTACCGGCTTCCTCGTCGAGGTGCTGCTTAATTAGTTGCCACCATAGGCCAGCAACACTGACTGAGAACAACTAGATTGTTTCTGTCACTGTGCGTGGTCTTGCAACATAACCAAAATAACAGCGGTGTCGTCTGTGCATGTCTATGGCAGCTGGTCAAATATTGGTCTCACACGGGATGTGCACATGACGTGCACAATTACTCTAGTCAAACACTTTTTGTTGCGTTTTTGCTCCTGGGTTGTGGTGGGGTTATATTGTTGAGAGCAAGTACCTTATGATTTTCCTTAATGCCAAGTTGCAACAGTGTTATGTTGCATTTGAGTTGTGATATAAAAGATGACATTAAAGGGGCAGTGTACAGTTTACTGCATACATTCCTTTTAGCCATATTTTCGTGCTACGAAGAGTCTTCTTGCCCCCTGCATGTTAAATGTGAAAAATTGCCCTACGATGTTTATGATGCAGTCATACTGAAGAAAATATGGGCACAAAAGGCCAACCTGAGACAACCTCGTGCATCTGGTCTGTGCTTGAAGAGCCTGGTTCCAATACTGAAAACACGCGACACTTAAGTGTGCCACCAGCATTGCGTGGTGTTCCTGTCGTCTCGTCAACCTGTTGCTTTCGCCTTTTACCCATAGCCGCATTTGCAGCCAGTCTCAGTGTCGAAAGTTTCGGTGTTGAACTGACAAACAGCTGCGCACCGCCAACTGTCGTTGTGCACTTTTCCGTGCCCAAAACTGCTGTCAGAAAAGTCCACTTCCATATCCGCCAGCTGCGCCGCTGCTTCTGTGCGCATCCCAGCTGTTTGTGATTAAGCCCGCCTCTTCAGGAAAAGAAAGACTGCAATAAACGGAAACGTATTTTTGTGTGAGGCGTGCACACACATAATAGACACCTGCAATAACCGTGCCTCTAAAGAAAGCATTTTGCGCCAACTGTGGAGTGTCGTTTCCGGTTTCACGTGTTGGATCTGAAAAGTATTTTCTTTCCCGAGTGCCCCCTGGTGGCTGACTGCGGACTTCTCTACGGGCCACGCCCGTTTGTTGAGAACGCCAAAGGAAACAAGCCTTCATCTTATCGCCAACATCAGTACAGCTTGTTAACTCACCACAAAAGCACGTTTGCGTGTCTGGTAACAGCTGCCTTTTGGTTAAGTTTCAAAATGAGACTGTTACACCATGTTTATCTTCTTAAACAGGGCGTATCAAAGTGTCCCTGCATTTGGAATAAAAGGAAACGACACGTTTTTTTGAGGACTTTATGGACACTAGTTGGCAGTCTTTCTAGTCTACTATCTTGTCAGCAATTTGCCTTTGTGTTCTACAAGCTTTTTCCTTCATTTCGTCAGTGACATGTGCGCCTTACCAGGTAATGTGCTGATATATGTTGAAAATTGCTCTGGTAATAGTTTTACCATGCCTGGCCGGTCATCCTGTTCTTTCATCTTCTCGCTTTGCTGCTTTTAGCCACGGTTCTGTATCATCATGAGAATGTTTCAAGCAGCTTTTGGAGGGCTGTTCTTCAAAGCTTTTCCCCCTTGAGCACCAGACGTCGGTCTACTTAGTTCATTCCATACTGACTCAAGGATTTCGGTCAGGCATAGTGGGCTACCTCAAAAGCAAATTCAAGCCAGAACATGAACCAAAGACACAATCTGTGCTCATGGCAATGCTGGTTTATTGATTTGTGCGCAGCCCGAGTTAAAATGAGTGCTTAATAAATGTCATCACATGCCTCACAGACTGCCATCATCACACAAACCCTCCATGTCTGTATCCTGAAAGCTGGAACTGCCATGGACATATGTGTTCCTTTTTCTGTTGTTTAAATGATGCCGGTGATCAGCAGGTTATAAGTGCAGGTTCCTACAAGTGCAGGTGTCCAAAACATTACCAGATGAAGGAAAGCATCAAAGTGTTAAGGGTTTCGAGCACAACGTGATTGACATAACAGTACCCTGTACATGTTCCCTAGCGCTTGCAGCAGCAGGTGTGTGTGGCAGATGCCATTTGGCAGAAGTTGTAGTTTAATGAAGTGCCGTTGCTACCCCGCGCATGTCCACTAAGCCTTTCAATTTAGCTACCCTCTCCCAAAAAATTCTGAGCTGAGGGAGCACACGTGGAAAATTGTGTTGGATTCATGGATGAAGTTGTCGAGAGGCCTAGGACGATGGCATACTGAAGCAAGAGTAATTGAGCATTGCCACAGATTCTTACAGCCACAGTGAGTAATGGGCCCCAAATGTTGCCACGGAGCATTTGCAGGGTGTCAAATGAACAGAGCCCAAAACA
The DNA here is from genome assembly GCF_052857255.1 of Amblyomma americanum. Classification (NCBI taxonomy): domain Eukaryota; kingdom Metazoa; phylum Arthropoda; class Arachnida; order Ixodida; family Ixodidae; genus Amblyomma; species Amblyomma americanum. Next base: position 58,477,552 of record NC_135504.1, read on the forward strand.
GCTTCAGTCTATGAGGTCATCTCATATCTGTACGGCAATGAATGTGCCATGCAGCGGCATGTTCGGAAGCAAAGTTTATTGATTCTCTGTTTACTTCGATGCCTCCACATGGTGGGAATGGAGTGGAACAAACTATGAAAGGCTTAAATGCAGCGCTTTGAATTTTTTTTTTTCAACGCAATATTGAAGATGTGCACTGACAGTGGCAATAAGTGCATTCGTCCAAAACACTGCACTGTAAGCGTGCACTGCTTGAAATACGTGCAGCTGCAATGCAGAGGAGAAGACGAGAGAGTGAGGATTGCCACTGCTGCAAGGCGCAAAAGCTGGCAAAAACTAATAGACAACAAACATACATAAAAACAAAAAATGCTATCAAAAACCCCACCTATCCGCGACCTTTTGGTGTTGGCCTTAAGACAGAGCCCGTTTGAGTGGGACGCCGCAGCAAGAGAAGGTGCGTCGTGTATCATACTCTCCATGTAAACACACCTATTCACTGGTCTGTGTCGTTGTAAATAACAAGTGTTTCTTGCCTGTACATAAGCTTGTGACATCTCTATAATAAATGCGCACCTTGTTTGCAGTGTAGGGGAGAACATATTGCGAGCAGACTGGTGTCATTTGTGTGTTCACAGGGGCACAAAACTGGTTTTGGAGGCCCTTATCATTGCCAGACTTCATATGAGATGTGCATTACATGCATTGCCCTTGCAACCTTTGCCTCGCAGTTGTGCTGAAGCAAAAATCGTGAAAACAGACGGACAAAATTAAGACAAATGCACGCACCGCGAATCCTACCGTCCTGTAAACCCTACTGCATTGCAAATTTTACTTAGAGTGACTTGGTTGCACTGTCAAAACTGAACGCGTTGCTTCTGTAGCAGCGAAGGAGCCTACTTGTTCGTGGAGACTAGCTCAAGCATTTTTAGTGCCTACGCGTTACGTTGCCTTCATATGGACAAGCATGACCAAGACAGTGCGTTGACGTTCACCTTGCCCGGAGTTACTGATCTGTGCGCCAGAGCTTGTAAAAGTGATCATGTTACAAGTTTACCAACTGTCAGTAAGACTTGCCCAATTTCTCAAAAACTTTACTGTGCTTGAGGTGTCTCGAGCAGTGCTCTTGAAAATAAATGGACTTTGCACAGTCTTGGCCTGTATGGGCAATCCATGAAATGCACATCGAGGATAGGCTGGCAGAGTGCTTTGCTTGCATTGTTTTTTGTTTCAAAACGTGCAGTTGTTGTCACTGGTGCACAGGTGTCTAGTCTTGCGCATAGCCACCTTTTTGTTCCGGGACACTAGATTACGAGAGATTGCATTTAGTTCCTAAGAAATGCAAACCTTGTTATGTGTGTTTCATTGGCTGTGTGTTTGTGACAGAGGGTGTATTTGGTTGTGTTGCATGAGGTTTGCAGGTTTTTTGCAATTTTCTGTTTATAGTGTCACGGCTGCGACAGAAAAATAACATGCTCTCTATAGGGTGTTTGTGCATGTGCACGCGTGTGATATAACTATTACCTAGTTGAGGAAGAACGCAGCATGTTAATGTAACTACTAGTTGGGACGAAATAAAGGAAGCTGTCACATCAGAGCCTGTCTCTGTTGTCTTCCCTTCTATAGTTCTAGGCATTAGAGAACCTTTCACTCATGCCAGGGCTACCTGTGCTACACATTCATCCTGTTTACTTTGTGTCTCTGTCGTCCTTGTTTCATTTGCGCTGCACCTCTCAAGGATGTCTCACCGACTGGCCCACATGAAGGTACTAATTGATGCTATCGCACAGTACACAGGCCTCTAGAATTTCGCCTCCATTGAAATTTGACCGCCGCGGCTGGGATCGAACCCGCGTCTTTCGGCTCAGTAGACGAGCGCCATAACCACTGAGCCACCACAGCAGCACTCAACTGTTAGTGTCTGTGTCCTTCAAGCAGTCAGCCAAATCTGAAGTATCACAGGCTATCTGGCAGCAGCACAGATCAGGCATGATTGAGCAGCAAACAGGCAGTGGAAGACAGCGCAAAATCTTAAGACACATTTTAGAGCATTTGAGCAAACTTTCCACTTTTATCAACTGTATACGGCAAAGCTTGTTTGGTGTAATGGGTGCTACAGTGGGCTCACTGGCTTCCATGCGACAATGCAAGCAGTGCTATTAATTACCTACTCTGTTATAAAATTATGGGCATCAGAAAATTCTTAAGGTCACATGACTATCGTTAAAGCTGCAGCTCATGGCCTCACCAGCACCCCTTCCCTATCTCCATTACGCTCTTTGCACGACAGTCATGCGTCACGCTCCTCTGATAGAGGCATTGCTCATGCTAGCATCGGCCACACACACTCTGGCATTGTCTAATGAGGGTGTAGTAACACACCACCTCTGAGCAAAATATTTTCAATGAACTTGTTCAATTATTCGCAGGCTGCAAGTGTAAAGAGTATATGCTCATGGGCGATGAAGTGAAGGACAAATTAGAGGGAATGTTTGCAGCATGTTAAGCGCTCGGCTCATAGTACCGCTTACTTTAATAAGTGTCTAGCGTCTCTTTCAACCAATAGAGGGCATGAAAGTTAGGCTCTGCATGGAATATAAAAGTACACTGTACACCAAAAGTTCCAAGACACTCGTCGAGTGTGGACCCATACATAGTTTGCATCAATGACACAGCACCCGCCATCTTTGGGTATGGAAAGAGCGGCGAGAGCAATGGTAATGCAGTAGAGAGGCTAAGCAGGAAAAGGGAGATGGTCCTTTGTGTGCAGGGTTGTCTCCATTGTTCGGGCTAGTGGTGCCGAGGGGTGTATGGTACATTGTGAATGGGCGACGTTGGGGAAGGGGTACAGGGTCACTAGGTCCCCTTCCCCTTGGCGTGGGAATGAAGCACTGCTTCTTGCCTAAACTCTGCTCCATCCAAAGATGGCACCCACAGCATCACCTGAAATCTATAATAGGATAAAATTTAAAAAAAAAAAAACAGCAGTTACACTAGTAAACACTAGGCCAATGTCTGTGGCATCATGTATTACTTTGCTAGCCAATCACAACAGCTAACGAAAGCAGTTTTTTAATGTTTTACTTTATTGAACAAGCCATGCAGGTATCAAAATTCTAAAGCTTAAATTTTTGTTCCTGTGATTAGCTTCTTGTTTAGGGAACAAGAAACGTTAACGGGCTACTTTGTCGTGGAAGAATTCTGTGCCACGGTCCTGAATGTGGGCAGAGCTTCCTAGCATAATTAAGTTGTGTTCGACTAATAAGAGCACCGAGAAACTCGAGTGTGGACCTATCAGCACCGAGAAACTGGTCGAGTGCAGACCTATGAGCACCGAGAAACTGAGTGCGCTGCCCTCAAACGGTGAAAACTCTTCGAATGCAGCCCCAAGAGTACGGAAAACTGTTAGTGAAACTTAAGTATAATAGCTGCAAGGTCGCCTAGTTTCAGAGCTTTAATTGTACTAGGGAGATTTTCCTAGGGCTTATATAGCAGTACAGTGAAAGACTGAAAATTTGTAATAAGCAAAGCTGCAGAGACTTCCTTTTGATGACTGCATCAACCGCGCCATGATGGGAGAGGTGAAGGAAGATATGAGAGAAGGAAGGCGGAAAAGGGCAGCGTAGTGTAGGGCTCTGGTTTAATCTTGACCACCTGGGGTTATTGAAGACTCTGGTGAGCTGTGCAATCTGTCACTGCGTGTCAAAATTCAACTGCTGCGGTAGAGATTTATTCCTGCTTCCTTATGATCGCCAGCCAAACACTGCCACTACAGAGCCACAGAGCCACTCTGGCAGGCAGTAATAGAGCTATTCTCATAACAGGCAATTCAGCGATGTCTTCACTGCAAGATGCCCTGGTCACTTTCCGACCAATCACGATGACACTGCCGTCAGCACTCGCTGGCCGGAGAGAGTGTTAGCTGACCATGGTCACGCGACTGGCCATGCGATGTTATGATAGAGGTCTGGTCTGGAGGCTATCGGTACAGTAGTGATAACGACCGCCATTTTCAATTTATACCACAGAAAAGCTTGTTTGGCCCACTTGGAAAACATGGTTGATGGGAGTTCAATGTCCCAAAGAGACTTTGGCTAATAAGGAACGCCGTAGTGAATGGCTCCGGAAATTTCGACCACCTGGGGTTCTTTAATGTGCACTGACATCACATAGTACAGGGGCCTCTCGAAATTTCACCTCCATCAAAATTCGACCGTCGTGGCCGGGATCAAACCCGCGTCTTTCGGGTCAGCAGCCGAGCACCATAACCACTGAGCCATCACAACGGCCCCTTAAGAGACGGGGTAAAAAAAAAAAATGACTGGTGCAGCTCCCTGGGCCGAATGCAACTGTTGTAAAAAGAAATAAAAGGAAGAAAAGAAACTGACGCCATGAACTGCTGCATCTCTAGTAGTGAATTCAGCCAACAATGCGGAAAGAGCTTTGGACTAGTTTATTGAAGTCTTTCACTGTACACAGGGCATCGAAGTTGGTACAATGAAATGAACTACACAGGTATCGAAATCTTGCACTGTACACAGAGCATCAAGGCTGGTACGCAATGGACTAAAATTATTAAAATCCTCCACTCTACAGAGGGCATCATGGCTGGGATGCAATGGATTAAAAATTATTAAACTCTTTCACCGTGCACAGAGTGCCAAGGCTGGCATGCAATGGACCAAGAAATATCTTGCACTGTACAGAGGGCATCATGGCTGGTATGCAATGGACCAATAAATATCTGGCACTGTACAGAGAGCATCAAGGATGGTATGCAATGGACCGATAAATATTAAAATCTTGCACTGTACACAGGGCGTCAAGGCAACGGACTAAAAAATTATTAAAATCTTCCACTTAAAACAGGGCGTCAAGTGTAGCATAAGAGATGAGCGCTAAAAAAAAAAAAGAATGCGGCTCCATTAATTCCACTGGTCGAAAACCAGCAGACGACTTGCAGCCGTGAGAGTACCTGAAAGTTGCAAAAGATAAAACTGCGCATTAAAATTTACCAGTGCACAGTTGATACCGCACAATCAATTTGTATAATGAAAAACGGTATACTGGAATTGTGTAGAGTACATTTTTTTTTCTCATTCCCTGTTATACAGGCTTTTGAAAAACAAGTAAAACTAACTTTGTTCAGTCTTCCAGTCTGTCCTGCTTTTCCCACCTGCTTTTATGTCCAACGGCACTGTATGATATTGCCCAATTAAGAAATGCATCTAGAAGTGACATGTGATCCTTGAGCACAACTCCCTTGCAAACAATCGAGCTTTGTCCCACTTAACAATTTCTCCCTAGAACTAAAATTCTCCCTAGAACTAAAAATTTGTGGCGGACGAGTATCCTTGAATATGCTTTTGAGATTCAGTTTAGGTTGGCCAGGACAAGACAAATTGGACACAACTGTAAGTGCTTACAGCACGCATGCATGCCAAGAAAAATTTTTCAAAACAGCTTTCCAGCAGGTTTGAATAGTTGCAAAAAGAAAGTGAAACAAGACAGATTTTTATTGGAGATGTTCCTCTAGAAGGTTCTTTTGGCAATCCTCAATGCCTCTGCAGCACTGAGGACTACCGAAAGACCAGTAATACTGTGAAGAAAAGGCAAAATGTTCCCACAAACATACAAGTCTTGTTCATTTTGCAGGGTGATCCAATAGTCCTAGAAAGTAAAAATGCAGTAACTCTAAAAGTACTGATACAAGCACAACACGGTTTTGACAGAAATGCCCAGCAAAAAATGGGGACTTCAAACATTTCAGCAGTTGGTGCTGCGCTCTACAGTGCCATTCGTTTGTCACGTATGTAGAAATAAAATTCTGTATAAAAAAATTCCATACCTTTTTGAGCATTTATGTATGCAGAAAGAGAATCAGCACAATGCAGCTTTCAAAGCATGTAATTTTTACTTTTTTATGCCACTTTTGAATCACCTTGTGCATAATGGAAACAATACTGCTAGGAACAAAGATTGCATTCAAGCAAAGAATTGCACCCACCTGAGAAGCTATGACTAGCCTGTCTGCAATCCTCTAGGCGAAGCCAGTCAGCAGGGCTTTAACATTTCAGCTGCAAAGACCCCGAGCACACAGGAAATGGAGGAACCCACAATTTTTGCTCTCAAGTGCTCAATCACTACAATCTGTCCTCATAAATACCTGGGCCAAATAAAATCAAAGAGCTGTGAATTCGAAAGCATGCATACTCTAATGTAGTGGCCACCGAAGCTGATCTGTTCACGCTGGCTTGGGTCCGAAACCTACTTTGGGATAAATTTTATTTTTCTGCTTTCCCAACGATGTAGGCACTGCCAATGATTGCCATACGGTCACGTGGGTTTTGGGCTTATTTCTTGTGGACAGAACACTTCGATCTGCTCACAGTGGACAACCCAAAATTCTTCCTGGAGGATATTCATGAAATGTAGTTCTTTAACAAACTAGGAATGCCACACCTTTACTGAGAGCCCCTTTAAAATATATGTGAGGCCACTGCAATCCATCTGTTCACTTTGCAAGTTTTCCTAGGCGATGAAAACAGGGCCAGGTGGCATTATCACCAAGTGTGATATATAACTGACGATGAAACCAGAAAAATCAGTACTCACCACTCAAAGCCAGCTAGGCAGAATGTACCGGGTGCATCGGTTTAGTAGTGAAAAAGTCGCCACTACTTCAAGAGTCCAAAACCTGGGCCCAGTATTCTGCTGGCACGGAGAGCAGTGTCTCCATCACCTGAAAATGCAAAAGGACAATTTTCCAACAGGAAACGGAAAAACTGTTACTGATCTTGCACAATGGTCCGTTTCGCGACATCGTTCAAATTGAACAATTTGAATAAGTACAGTCAGGAAAGAGTTAATGGTGTGCACCTTTGGAACAGAATAAAAAAAAAAGAAAGAACTTAAGGGGCATCATTTGTGGCATTATAAATGACAAAAGAAAGCTGAGCAAAGGCTGAACACAATCGGAGGTAAACAGACCCCTCCACCTACCATGCACTTCACATTCGCCATGCTCTTGTGTAGGCGTTCAGTCTCTAGAAGAGCCCTCAAGCACGGCGTGTTTGTCAGCGCACAAGGAGAAAGCGCAAGAACAAGGAAAACTGCAGGGCTGAGCCCTGATCAGCACTGATGAGCAGCACTTAGTTCGGTCGTCCTTGTTCTTGTGCTCTGTCTCATGCGCTGGTGCCTGTAGGCAAGGTCTACCGACGGCAGATAACAGAGGCTGGGCAAAGGCAACATTCCGATGTCACCAACATTTTTTTCATTTCGGTAGGTTCACGGGGCAAAAAGAGCTTTCTGTGCAAGTGCAGCTTCATTAGAACTCCCCCGTAGCAGTTTACCGACAGCAATTTTGTACCTGTGCACAGTGCTTGCAGCATACACTTGTGCCCACTGTGTTCAATCATATCACTCGGCCGTCAGACCTTGACCTGCACGTCATTTCGGCTACAGTGTTCAGGTTCCAGACCCTGTTCAAGAGCACATTCAGAACCCAGCAGAGAACACTAAATGCTTCACTACCATAGAGAAAATGGGATATTAGCTGTACAATGCAGCAAGGCTACTCGCTGTTCCTTTTATTAGAATTCCAAAGTACACTGCCCTAACAACTTCCAGCAAGTACAAATACGAATGGATGACTGAAAACAAAACAAAAAAGGTTTAAATATGGGTCAGGCATTTACACAGTTACCAAAGGCCAGCATCAGGAATCGGAGACGGTGAAAAAAAAAAGAATTAAAAAGCCTTCGAGCTGCCTCTTTGTGAAAAGTCCACAAAACTTAGTGGCCTTCACAGCTCAAAGGATGCAGCACTGCTCCTGTGCACTGAACCCAATGCGTTGCACTTTCCAAGAAGCACCACAACTGAACAGATCTGAATGCTGTGCACTGCGTTTAAAGTGCTCACGACTTTAATAAAAAGAAACTCAAAATTAACATGCAAACAAATAATAGTTCTTACAAAAGCCACCACTGTCAACCGCTGGTGAAGAGCTTTCAACTAGTAGGTGAAAGTGGAATTTCTGCATAGTGGGTACACTAATATCACTTACCAGCACTTATATACAGGCCTGTTTTAACACAGCTTTCACAGCTATGAGGAGGAAACAACCAACACGTCACTTTTTTTTGCTTCCAAACCTGACAGAACAGGTTAGTCACTAGAGGCCGCTGCATGGAAGTGTACCTGTTCACTAAGTTCACCAACTCCTACACCCTTTACTTGATGGCAATTTCTCTGGCCCAAAGGGTAATGTAGAATACAACACAACACAGAACCTTCAACTTCGTAGGTAGACTTATTTAAATGAACTGTGGAACCTATATAATGACATTGTTAATTGCAAAGTTTACAAATACATACTAATGTATCACTACCACTGCACAGATATGCAATCACTCGTTAACTTTAAAAGATACCTCTAAACTCGCCTTGCGTTAACCCACCTCTAAATTCAACTGGCACCTTGCAAGGCTAGCTTTTCAATTCACCTTGCATTGCATTCAATGCAACTGCCTTTTTCGAGTCGCTGACCAATTGAAAATGTACACATTTCCTCAGAAACGGTCCACACTGTACAGAGTGGTTTTATTTTTTGTAGACTGCAACCATTTATCCATTTTAACAATGCAACAAACTCTAATCTAAACTCTTAATTGGTCAGTTTGCATGTGCAAGCTATGCTGAAAAAAGTCTTGCAATGCTTTTATGCTGTGTTCCATTTGATTATACCTGTCCTGCCTAAGGCCTCAAATGAAGGCTGGCAGTATCTTCTAAATAATAAATAAATAATAAATAATTGGTCAAGTCAACGTTAAGTTCATCAAAAAGGTTCCCGAACTGTGCAATATTTGAAACAGTCTGCAGTCCTCTTCGTGTTAACATTATTATGAGTCAACTGAAATGGTTCTCCGTATCTATTGGTTGCTTGATGAGTATATGGACAAGACCCATGTGAAACTGATACTTTTTTTTTTGCCTTGCCATTTAGAAGCAAGTCATGCCTGAAAGTCTGAGTGAAACTAACAAGAGTCGGCAGTAGGACTCCGAGTGGCGCTGCCTTCACTCACCTGGTACTGCTGGTCCACCTCGCCAAGCATGCTGGGTGCTGGGGTGGCCTTGTCCTCAGAAAAGCCCACCACGGTGGGGGCAAAGATGCGCACCAGACTGGGAACGGGCATCTTGGCCTCAGGGTGGGCGGCCACCGTCTGCAGGTGCAGCACTAGGAGGGCCAGGGTGTCCCGGTTGGCCCGCGGCAATTGGCTCACTGCCTGCCAGGTAGACCACACTTGGTCCTCTCCTTCCAGTTCTGCACAGTCACCACCAATCATCAGTACACCTACATCGTCCAATGCAGGGAAAAGGCCACTCCCATATCCCTCCAATTAACTCAATTAATTGCCAGCCGGGGCTACCTTATCCCCCGCCCCCTGCAAACTTCCCAATCTCATCTCTCCGCCTAACTTTCTGCCACCCCTGCTACATTTGCCTTCTCTAGGAATACACTCTGCTACCCTAAATGACCATCAGGTACCTTGCTTTTGCATAAGAAGCCATGCCCATGTCCATTTCTTAATTTTAACTAGAACGTGGTTAACTCATTTGTTCTCTGATCTACTCCGATGTTGTCCCTCTACCATTTTCCTTGCCGTTGCTGGCTGTGCCGTCCTCAGTTTAATGCTTTAAGGCACTTTGTCCATGGTCATGGCTGCACACGTGAACTCGTGCCTTTTAGCAAAAGCCTGATGCTCCTAGTGAGCAGGGTGAAAACAGGGTGAGCAGGGTGAAAACAGTGAGCAGGGTGAAAACAGTGAGCAGGGTAGCATGTCATCCACCGTTTTTGTCCCGACAGATTTCACTGCCAGTAATAACATCTTTTTTTTTTTTTCACTATTCAAAGCATAATGTGGGTCTCCGAAACAAGTTCATTCCACGATCATTCGGGTGGTTACATGACAAGTCCTGGCATTTCGATGTTGCAATTTCCATCAATTATGACACTTTGCACGAAATTTTGCGCATCCCTGTAAAAAAAAAACAGCTGCAGGTAATCTGCTCAGGAAAACTAACAATATGGCTTTCTGGAAGCCTGAGTATACTACAGTAGAACCCCCTCTATAGTAGAGTAGCTCGGACCAGCAAAAATCTTTACTATATCAGGGGCTTTACTATATGAGTTGTTGATGGCATGGCTCTGACTATGCGCTCTGGCTGTTTACTAAGCACGAAGTGTGTTTAGAAAACACTCAGAAATACCTTACATCCTACTCTTATCGTCCCTTTATGTGATACTTGTTTATCAGTTGTCACATGTTATTACGTTTTCGAGGTCGATTAGGCCTTGTGGAAGAACTGCATTTGCACGAATGTAACTCTGCTACAAAAGTGAAGATAGTGTGATCTCATGTGACAACTAAAGGTTTCCATGACCACGGCATCGTTTTTTGTGGCTTCACCGTCATTTAAGATGCAGGGAAGAAACGAGCGCACGACAAAGTCAAAGCGTGGCAAAACCGCCCACGCAGTTCCACCACGCCTCCGCTTCTTGCCGCTGCTTCACCGTGCTATGAACGCATGCCCTTTTCTACACCTCACTCACTTTTACTGGCTTTCCGTTCTCAGCTACCCACGCCACCTTCTTGCAACGTTCATAACCAGCTTTACTTTTTCCTCAAGGTCTTCAAAAAATTGGCTTCTCCTCACAGCTCTCTAACTTAGTGGCGAAGCCACCTCAAAGAACGCATTTGGTATCTATTGGCCTTGCGATCTTTGACTTCGCACGTGCCGCGATGTCATCATTCTGTGGGAAGTACATCGTCACGGCCAGACACTCTTTACTATAGTCTTTTCTTCGAAAAAAAATCTTCACTGTAACCGAAAAGAAAAATCTTCACTGTAACCGAAAAGAAAAATCTTCACTGTAACCGAAAAGAAAAATCTTCACTGTAACCGAAAAGAAAAATCTTCACTGTAACCGAAAAGAAAAATCTTTACTGTAACCGAAAAGAAAAATCTTTACTGTAACCGAAAAGAAAAATCTTTACTGTAACCGAAAAGAAAAATCTTTACTGTAACCGAAAAAAAATCTTTACTGTAACCGAAAAAAAATCTTTACTGTAACCAAAAAAAATCTTTACTGTAACCAAAAAAAATCTTTACTGTAACCAAAAAAAATCTTTACTGTAACCGAAAAAAATCTTTACTGTAACCGAAAAAAATCTTTACTGTAACTGAAAATGTACAGTCTTTTATGGAAGGCGAAAGTGGACCGCAGCTTCACTTCACTATATTCAAGTTTGTATTGAGACAGTTTACTATAGCCGGGTTCTGCTGTACTTAAGTGGAAAAATTTGACAACAAAAACAGTGTCTGAAAGCGTTAATATAAAGCGCTTTTTCGTCTCCAAGTTTCTTCCCCACATGAGAGTACCACTTTGCACCAGCGCGCAAAGGCAACCTCCTTATGCACAATATGAGAGCAAAGCACTGTTCCATGCAGTGCTGTAGTTACTAGTAGCAGTTGCGGGGTGCGCCAAGGTGCCAGTGAAGTGCACGGCAATGTACAGTACCACACTGCAACTGCTCGCATCGCAAATGGATCATTCATGGTGGTAACGACCTTCGCAGGGATGTTTCAGGTTACACTGCATCAAGAAATAAGTGCCTGCACATCGCGTATTCATTTGAAAATGTGCAGTGCCTCCACATTTTCTTCAATTTTTGGGCATTATCCAAGCTTTTTAGCGTTTTCCGCAGGAGTTTCAAGACCGCATAAATGTGGCACTGTGCCATTTGCAACATTTAACGAGCAACTGCAGCAAGTTCAGTGCTTGTATGTCAAAGGGGAAGCTGTTGCTCTGTGCATTGGGATAGTGATCAAAGTTGCTGGGAGCCAGCCGTCTCAGAAACCCTAGACTGAAGTTTGGGCTGTTCCCTGCAGCAGATCATTCAGTGAATAATAGGTGGAAGTGTCTTGCTGGTAGCGCTGTCAAAAGATTAGTAGCAGTATTTGCAACTAATGAGCAATTTGTTGCAATTAGTTGGAATGAACATGAAAGACAACAGAAGCACGAGGTTAATGGAGAGCTTCACATCTGCCAAAGTGTGCGATGTAGGTTCCATGTTTCAAAGAAACACCACAATGATTGATGAAATGCTTGGAGTTCCATATATAAGATATGTACTGCAAGGAGTTGTGCACAGACTGTACTCAAGTTAAATTTACATGATTGATGGTCACATGGCGTGCTTGCGGTTGCCAACACTGACAGTCTCATGGAATCCTTCTGGGCTGGCAGAATTTTCAAGCATACCTTGAAAACTGCTGCAACTCCAAAGTAAAGAACCTGCAGTCAGAAAAGTTGATCACCCAACAGGTTTGACCAGGCAAGGAAAGAGCTCTGGCTAAGCGATTTAGAGTGTGCGGGTTGAAATTTGTGCACCCTACTTGTCTGGATGACAGCTGCGTCATGACTAACAAACCAAGCATTTGCAAGGTACACAAATATTTAGAAAAACACACTTCGTGTGAACACTACACATAGTTACACGGCATGCGTATAAAGAAGAGGATTTTCTTATTTAGGAATACAGGTCTGAAGCCACACTCAACATCACATAAAACAGACTCCCTTTAAGATTAACTTGAACGAGCCAGAAATTTTTTTGTCTGATCAGAAGTTCATGGTAACAGAAGTGCCCCTAAAGAAAGATCTGAGCATGCTAGGTACGCTCGTACCTGTTATGTGAAAAGAATGAATAAAATAGCCTTTAAGCATGAAGATATTTGCAAACAGCATTATAATTGCACTATGCATGAAGGGAGCTGAAGACAACATGAAACAAGTTCTCGTTGTCCTGCTTGAAATTGACATCAGTCTGGCCTTTTTAAAGTGAAACTTTTACCAGCCTAGCAGTGCTGATTTCACTGTGTCTGCATGAATGACCTTGAACAGGAGGAGCGGAGGTGCGTACGTAACCACGTGACTTGCAACAGCTGCAGCTGCAGGCTCCGCCGTCGGAGCGGCCACTGTGCGCTGCCTATCCAGTGTCTCGCTATGAATAAAGCAAGTCAGCAGGAGCCAATGTCCTTGAGAGTGGGTACTCGCAGATGTCGGGCAGATTATGATCATCTGGTCGACATTGCCATGCGTGTGAAGGATTTAGCAATCGACATGGAACGTAAATGCACTACACGGGCAGCCGAAACTGACGAAGAGCGGGAGCTTTGCCTGGCTCAACGACGAGCGAAAGATGCCGAAAGAAGACAGCGATAAGCCTTAGAAGTAGCCGTGGTGGAGGCTGGCAAGCCGCTGGAAGAGAGTTCTCGCAGTGCAGAACGCACATTGAGTGCAAGCTTTCGCCGGCTTAACCAGGGTTTTTTTTTCTCACTGTATCCACATTGGCCACTGTGCGTGTGTGCAGTTTAATCAGATTTCTGCTTTCCATCCTGCTCCAAACACCTCGAAGGTGTCCAGCAGAGTAACCATGCATCTCTCCGAAATTGCTCTATCTACAGCACAGGTGTTATGAACTCCAAAAATAGCTACACCGCGCGCCTTTCTGAACGCTGCAGTCAATGCATGCAGCCCTAACATCTAGACATCTCTGCACCATGATGATGTGTGTTTTAACACCTGATCAGTTGAAAATGCAGCCCTGGATTTTAAGCCCCAAGTCAACAAGCGGATGCACTTTGCACATGCACGGCATGTGAAGCGCGCATGATGCCGAGATCGGTCCATGTGAGAACTGTGCTCTAGCAAAGGAATTATGGTGCCCTGCCTTTCCTGCACTGGCCAGACAACTTCCTCTCAAGAAAGCACTGTCCAACAAGATTGCTTCCTCCACAATTTTGCGCGAAGGTGTGCAGAAGCCATCTTATGACGGCGTGCTTTCTTGCATAGAAGCATTTTTATACTTTCTTTCCTTGACAGGGCCATGTGGACGCCCAGCGAGTGCAGTTTTGCAGGGCCGCTATGGTTCACAGTTGCTGCGAAAGTTCATCTTAACCAAAGAACATGTGAAACAGTTCGTCTTAAGAGAAATTTTTCTTTAACACAGAGTCCAATGAGAAACCAGCAATAAGGTTTCCCATTGTCCATCTTGTATGAGAACTCATTTTAACCAAGTTCATTTTAACAGGAGTCTGCCGTATATTTTCCACAGCTTTCAAGCTGACAACGAACACTCTCCGATGGAAGATCAGCTCAAAGGACTCTTAGATACAATGTGTTGTGGAAGTTAAGTGTTCAATGTGCGCCAATGTGAGATTCTGTTGCGCACCACTGTGAGAAGTATTGATTGGTGTTCATGTGCTGAAATGACATTGTGCAATGCCATTTTCCCCAATTACACAGTTGCCCGTTACGTCCTGTGGTCATTCGATCGATGTTGCCTGTCAGCACTGGCAATGCCAATTTTCTTTTTTCCAGATGTGCAATGCTTGAAACACCCGACGCTTTCCACTTGTGATTTGCATTTGAGAAGTACAATACATGAACCACTTGTGTGCAGCTGAACAGCTACCAAGGAAAAAAATACAGCTTTTATATAAAGCTCACAGTTAAATAAAATTAGTGATCAATTCAAAACCAGAACTCAACACAACAGAGCCGGATCTTACCCGCTGCCTCGACAAAGGTCTGCCAGAGGGACTTTGTGATGAGTGTCTCACTCAGAGAGCGCAGGAAGTCTTTGAGGGCGCCACATACTGCATAGACATCAGCCTTGGCCTGAGAAAAAAATAATAAAAGAACACTAGTCAGTGCTAACCAAGGCACACGCTGCACCATGAACTGAGGCAAGTATTGCTCTTCTAAAAGGATGACAAGCACGAATAAAAGAGGATGAATCCTTTGAGAAGAACACACTGGGGAAAGAGGGTGCAGTAAAAAGGACATCACTTTGTCTGAAATTTAATCAACTTTATCAACTCTTGCATTCCCCATCAACTTCAAACAATAAAAGGCAAAACATGGTCTATGAGGCATGCTACATAGAAGGAAAACGGAGGAAATCAGAACACCCCGAGCTCTCTAGCTCTGGAACTGTGGGGCATGTTACACGGGCGTTTTGGCATTTCACCTCCATCAAAATGCGGTTCACTGCCGAGATTAAACCAGCAAATTTGCGCTCGACAGTCAAACACAATGGCCACAGCCAAGAAACTTCGAAGGATGAAACTCTGGGTATTAAAAGACAAGGTAGGTACTTGTTTCACATTTACGGTAGAATCTCAATAATACGATCATTGCCGATTCCAATTTCCACAAGATACAAATTGTAAAACACCCTGATGGAAGTGCATTGTGCATAATGGCCAGAGTTATGGGATGCCCTGAATACCCTAACACACTGCTATGGGCGACACGAGTTCGGGAGTAGAGACTGCACCCGCCAGCACTAAGCGCTGGCCTCTCATTGCAAATGCAGCGATCGCTAGTCGTGCAGTAAGTGTCGCGAGCAATGAGTGGCGGCGCACAGCTGCAAAGAAATCCTCTCAGCCTAAAACAGATGTAAAGAAAAAGGAATGCGGTCACTGACCAAGTCGTGAAGTTCAAAACGTTTCGGAACCTCGTACGGGTTCCTTCATCACCGAGCGGGACAAGAAATCATTGCGATTTATATGCGCAACACGTGGTGTAAAGAGCGTGCGTAGATGGGCGATTGGATGATCTTTAATCATCCAATCAACACCAGCTACCATGAACCCGGTGCAAGGAACCATGCCACCTATCTACGCACGCTCTTTATGCAACGTGTTGCGTATATAAGTCGCGACAATTTCTTGTCCCGCTCAGTGATCAAGGAACCCATACGAGGCTCCAAAACGTCTTGAACTTCATGACTTGGTCAGTGACCACATTCCTTTTTCTTTAATCCAATGCCTGACCAGACGAATTTTCGTCGAACCATTGATTACTAAAACAGATTTGCGTGAATGCATTTCCAGTGCTCCTGGATTTTGGAACTGTAAATGATACGTACAAGGATTTTTCACTATCCTGCGACATTCACAGACCATACCCTTATGGCACTTAAAGAGGGTAGCATTGAGTAATGTGCTGAAATGTGTGCACCGCAGTAGCAGTAGAGTTTTGCTTTCTTCAGTGAGTATAGAGAACTAAATGCTCTAGCTGTTCAGTTCATCACCAGATTCCGCTGAACACAGCTTGCCTCAAGGAACGTCCACCAGCAGAAACAATTCTTTAAGACCATTTTAGTAATGCTCAGACCTTGAAGTAACAAACAAAGGCATATCTCCAATTTTCTCATCAAACAAGGTGAGACCATTTTTTGAGCTGGTGCATCAGTGATGAGCAAGGTGTTTACCACACTCACCAAGTTGGGAACCCCTCTGCCGGGCTGGAACTGTTCTCTTATTGCACGAACTTCCCTCTCTGCTCCAGGCACCCTGGACATCGAAATAAGAGGAGTTTCATCATCAGAGAGACCATGTTCTCCGCAAAACATGGGGCCCCGCCAGTGACCTCCAATTAACCTTGTCATGTGCCACCTGCGGTTGCCTTACCTCCGCAAAGTTCCTTATATCATCTGCCCACCCGACCCTTGCCTGCACCGACTGCATTTCACAGCCCTGCAGTTAGCACATAAAAGAATTACGAAGATTAACATACCCATCAGACAGCAGGAGGATTAAGTTTTCAGTTAGTATGTACAGGAGTAGGCAAGCAGGGACAGTCCCTCATGAAGCTGCTACCATGAGTCCTATTTGCAAAATCTCAACGGCTTCTTGGCAGTAACTGTTCACCAAAGATTGGTAGCTAGCAGCATGTCAGTGGGGTGGTGCAGTTTATTCATAAAAAAAAAATGGATTGTGTCATACCAAGTATGCATGAGTAGAAAATGTGCGTATCAAAGCTGCAGTGAGCAGCTGGTCGCCAAATACAGATGCCCAGAAAAAGAGTAGCCAGATTGTAACTGGTAGTATTATCAATAAGGTCCATCTGGAGCACTACCATCATTTTCCGTAACCTGGCTGTTGCTCACATTCCTGATCCACACAGCTGCTGCACTGTGGACCATTGTTTCTCCACTGATTGTCCCTAGACCCCTCGTGGCAGTGTGCCGACAACTGTGTACATAGCAACATACATACTTTTTACATAGGTGTATACTGTAGCAACGTTGCACATAGTGGTGTACATAGGTCAAATTTCAGTGCTGGCCCTGGACAAATTTTGGGAATGACCGAGGCCAAGGTCATGCCACCAGGGTCACCATGGTGAATTGTGGTGGCCATGGTATATCCCCCAGTTATGTGTAGTTTGACATGAAGTGATGCTGTTGCGATGCTGGCTTATCAAGGTCAGTCAAGGACAAGGATCGCACCGACACAGAGTTTTGCACGTAGCAGAGGTGTCACTCTAAAAGGCACATAGAAAATATCTTTCAGCACTCCTCATACCTTATGTGGATTGTGAGCAAATCGGATGCTGGCCTTGCATGTCACCAAAACAGGCCCTTTGAGAATACGACAACTGGTGCACTTAGGAAAGCCTAGCTCCTGACTGAAGACGGCCAACACTGCAAAACACACTCAGCGGGAAGAAAGCTACCCACCGATAGATGCCCACAGCATCAAGGCCCCTGCGCTCGACCTCTTGGATGCAGTGGACCACCAGTGCAGGCACCATGGGGGGAGTGGGTGGCGCATAGTCCGAGATGAGGGGACGGCGGTTGCGCTTGAGCGTCTTGCATGGTGCAACGCAAGGCAGTGGCACCTGGTCCAAAACGGATCGTACAACATGCACCAATGCACACAGATGCAAAAGTTCACTATCTCAAAAGTCACATAGGCAAGGTGGACAAAGAGGAGTAAGGAATGTCAGCTTAATAAGTAGTGGGTTAGGGCTCGTTGGTAATCCATTCTAGACAACAAAGCGCGCAGAAAAAAAAAAACGCCAAGTTTCATCGTTTTCTGCACACTTTGATGTCAAGGATGTCACTTGTCATTATTATTGGCCATGTCTAACTGTTGCTAAATATTTTTAATGCATAATATTCTTACATTATATTGAATGTGGTTTTCCATCAAATGGATACACCGAACTGCTGAGCGCCAAGCTGTGTCCGCTCAAATGACGTGTAGCGTGGCAAAGCCTGCCGCCTAATTAGGTGACCAATGGTGGTGGTGCGGCAGTCATTTCCGCCAAGGATTGAGATTTATCTCGCATTACAGAAGATATACCAGAGAATAGTTGGGAGGCAGACGGAGAGCACCCGTCGATACGGTTGGTTGAGCACAGGGTGGTTACTGGAAGGCTACAAGTCTGCTGTCATGAAGGTGGTAGAAACAGTGATAGCTTCTGCTCTGCTTTCCTATCTTTTCACAACACAGCTGTTAAGAAAGAAAACAGCCCTAATTGGACTCCTTGTAGCCATGCATGCACCTTACAGGCGTTTTCATATTTTTTATTTGTAAATAGTGTATATTGCCGCCTTGCTCCTATCCTTTCTCCCTATTCCTTCCCTCTTTCTCCCTGTACTTTCACTCACACTAGCCGCAGCTCAGGTGCTTCAGGTTTTGATGGCAGGTGCCACAACTAGGTTCCTTTTAATTCAGTTTTTATTTTATTAAACAAACCACCAATAGCATCGATAATAATAATTGGTGTCTGGCACTTTGCTTTTCGTGGCCTATGGAATCACCGAAAGCGGCTTCGAAACAGCACCAAAACTTCAGAGAAGGTCTCT
Organism: Amblyomma americanum; assembly: GCF_052857255.1. Classification (NCBI taxonomy): domain Eukaryota; kingdom Metazoa; phylum Arthropoda; class Arachnida; order Ixodida; family Ixodidae; genus Amblyomma; species Amblyomma americanum. The sequence continues at coordinate 58,496,283 of NC_135504.1, forward strand.
CCCAGTTGCATGTCCTTGCACTGAATAAACTGCACTTTTCTGCTAAAGTTTTGCCAAATTTGATATTAGGAAATCCAGCTATATCAAACTGTTTTACGATTTTATACCAATTCGCTGTAACGAGGCTTGGCTGTACAGAACACTGATGCATTGAGTTTAGTATCTGCTTTTTCAGCTTACAAAAGATTGAGTGTAGAAAAGCAAGGAATGGTATGACAAAACTGCAGAAGAAGGAGGAGGGAAATGAATACACTCCAAGTAGAAGACTTTCAAGTCAACCCCCGAGATGGATTTGCAGAATCTGATGACATATGAGTAGGCAAATCATTACACAGCAGCACAATGGAATCGGCAGTTGTGTGGAAATACAGCTGCTACATTGGCCAGACATGCAAAATGCCTATAATTTTGTCCGTATATAGCCATACTTGGCAACGCAGTATTGTTGTGCAATTCGCAAACCTGATAGACCAATAAGCAAATAGGCTAATAGATGTAGGCAGATGCACAAATTGACAAACATACCATTAGGGCTATAAGATCAATGCACTATTAGGCCACCAAACCTACAAGACGAATGTGCCAATAGACCAATAGCTATCAATAACCTGATAGGCTACTGGTTTTCAGTTTTTTGCTACGGCGTAAATCAATGCAAGTGATTAAACATTACTGGTGGCAGAAACCTCGGACAATCCTTAAACCTAGTTGGTGCATGCTTGTAAAGAAGAGCTAGGTCCTCAGTGTGCCCCAACCACATGGTCCCAACCCACCCACATCCACCCACCTGGTATTTGCACTGTGGATGGCAGATGGACTGGCAGCGACTGCATTTGAAGATTGTCTTGTAGAACCAGATGCGCTTGCCACAGGGGCCGCAGGTGGCATCAGTCTTGAGAGCCGTCTTTGTGATGAAGCTGTGCTGACGAGTCAGCAGCTTCTCGGCCGAGCTGCTCCTTCTGGGCATGGAGGCACCCAGGGCTGCATGTGCCCGTCGCTGGGCCACCGGAGTACTTGGTGCGGATCCTGGTTTTATTTCAAAGCACCGGCCATAAGAAAGAAAGCAGTTTTATTGATAAAGAAGACGTTCCACCCAATTGTGTCTGCTGCAAGGTAAGTCCATAAGCGTGCATACTTGTCTAGAGCACTCGAACGGTGCACTTGAGAGTGCAATGACATGATTTACGAGTGGCGTGGGGATCTAAATGACCTTGCAATGCCAGTAACAACGAAAAAAAAGCCACAGGTGGTCGCGATTAATCTGGAGTCTTAAACTACCGCATACACACAATTGCAAGTTGACTCAAATGTAGGTAGACCTCCCATATTGCATGTCAAAAAAAAAAAAAAGGCGGGCCCGTGGGAACATTCCAAAATGAAAATGCATTAGTCACTGGACTACTCGTCCTCATTAGTGCTGCCATCGTCATCGCTGTTGCCGTCCCATCACGTTGTTCTAACATCGTCGTGCAGAGAAATCCCCCACTTTGCAAGCAAGCACAGCACGTGGTCGTCCCGCGAAATAGCACACTTCTCTTGACCTCACCCCCTTAACCTGCTTCAGTCATAAATCGTTATGTAAACGAATCAGCACAGGCAAAACAAGGAAAGGAAAACTTATTAGAGCTACAAAGAAATGCCGTAGTTTACCTCAACGACTTCATGGTTGTCTTGCATGCCTGGTATGTAATGATGCTACACACTTTACATATTTCAGCACATTTTTAGTGTGTCCCCTTTTGTGGAGACTGCATCTTCTATGCGAGAATTGGACAGTGTTCAGGTCACATCTACTGTGAAGTTCATGTGGGAAGGAACGGTCCTTAATAAAGGAGCTTGAAATTTTGTCTTCTAGCTCCCTAGTCACTCTAAAACAAGGACATTGTTTAATCTCTGCTAGCACAGCATCCGTGGCTACGGAACATGCAAAAAATTTAGATGGCAAAAGTTAGCTGCTTCGAGAAAACCTGGTTACTGCACCAGCGGCAAGCTCAGGTGCCATCTACAGGGCTATTTGGTACTACACTTGCCATTGACACCGAAACCCAAACGTGACTGACCGCTGGTCAACTTTGGTGTCGCGGGTGCACTTGGCTGGTGAGCTTCCACAGTGGGAGCAGGAGGAGGTGGAGAAGGAGGGCACAGTGGTGCTGAATCTGCCAGCAGTGGTGCAGGTGGCAGCGAGGGCCGACCGACCATCTTGGAACTCTGCGCAGGTTCCTTGCCGTTTGCAGTAATGATGGTCCTGTGAACTGCGCTCTCACCACTTCCCTCCATTTCATCTTCAGCCTGTGTACAGCAGATGTACAATGTTCCATTCAGTTAAGACGTAATCAGTGAACGACTCCTCAAACACATGCACACACAACTGCATGGTGACATCTGCTCTCATCCTTTAAAGGGGCTCTAAAAGGAGCTCCAATGAATTTGCGGTATGGTTGGGATGTCAAAGCACGCCGGTTCACAAATACTGTCCAGCAAGAATTTTTTTAATGCATTTTGGAGAAGATGCGATACCTGTAGTCAAAATTTGAATTTCAGCGTCTGCGTGCCTTTCTCTCAGCTCGTCACTTTTTGCACGCTGGAAGGTCGGTGCTGCTCCGCCGGCCCCACCTCCAGGGGCGGAGATTCCCGACCCGCCGGACTACACTGCTTATTGGCCGTAGCCATGGTAGCTGCCCGACGTCTAAAGAATCTAACCAATAGCCATCTTTTTTCAACTTGTATATGCAGTGCAAGCGACGGAGTGCGAGAGCATGAAAAGGTCGCCAGGAAGGCGCTTGCCAACTTTCGCACGCGATAGTAGGTTCTCTGCGGCGTGTAGAAGGGTATTATTTGGCTCAAGTTTTATTGGCAATACAATGCAGTGATTGAGCAAGTTGATGTGCTCTTTTCAGAAAGTGTTTCAGAGCCCCTATAAGAACAGCAAAAAAAAAAAACGATTAGGAGAGCAGCTGTTACACAGACGTCCCCACATAGCAACAAGGATGCCCAAAGTTTAATCAAGGACAAAAATCAGAGTGAACAACCCTCATAGATGATTACACCGTAATTTATGGGCTGTCCCGGCATGAAAACCTTCCACTGCATTTTCTTTTTGAGGGCATGACACCCGAATTTGCTCGCTATGGACTGCACAGTACTAAAGGTTCAGCAGACAGGCAGGGGGTCAGTTGCTAGCACAAGGTCTTTAGAAGACTGCGTTGGTTCCACGAACTGCCAGGGTTACGGCAACCTACAACAGTGTTGCATCATAAGAAAGTATTAGGACAAATGGTGCAAGGTACAAGAAGAGATTACTGTAACAGTAGAAAACTATTGCTATGTAACAGTTATGCCCATGTTAGTTTATTGCTGCTTACTGCCACTGTATGACCTGGTAGTACTGCATGTGGCCACTTTATGCAACGAATGCAACCACTCCTCCAAAATGCCTAGCTAAATAAATGACTGCTGTAGCAAGTGCACTACAGCTGTGTTGTGGATGTCTGAGATAGGAGTTTCAATCCCACATCAGACTCTAGACCTTTTCTTCACGAAAAAAAAATTCCTACAACAGGAAAGACAAAACAACAAAGAAATACATGAGAAGTGCCAAACATGTGCTTTGGCCATTTTGTTTTGAAGCGAAACGCTTCACTAGGCTCGTCAACACCGGGCTTCGCGTGAGCCACACTACAGATTTGCCACAGCTGCGCATGCGCGAAACCGAGTGACGTCACGCACAGCCGTCGTAGCCGCCGCGCGCTGCCTCCTTCGTCTCACCTTTCACCATGGAAGGAGAAGACGACCCCAGAAGTGGTAGCATGGGAGTTGGAGATTTTAATAGCCTTGTATAACGAATGTACAAGCTTTGTATACCTAAGACAGCACGTTTTGGAAAAGCTATAAAGGTATACCCAAATTGTAACCCTATGTATGAAACCTTAAGCTAAACCACGAGCATCATCACGAAGCTTTTCGCTTCGAGATATCCAGGCTTAACACTTTAGCTAAGCCTCAGCCCAACTTTTTTTTATACTGTACATTGTTCTCCGTAATGGACAGACTTGAACTAGCCAAACTTGCAGCATGTTTTCTTTCCAAGAGTGTTAGCTCTTACTCATCACGTTTCTTGATTTCTTGGGGTCTGCTACCACCTCCCTTCGGCTCGAAATTTTCTAAGTGCCAGGAATTCAAGATGGCGGCCCCCATAGTAAATCGATGTACCAACCAAAGTGGGAATTGACTGATGACGTCATTAGTATATCGAATTGGTGACATCCCTGATATATCCAATTGGCGATTTATTGGTGACGTCACTTATAAACCCAAGATGTCAACTTTGTATTTCCATTGGTGCACCTCACTTCAATCTCATTCATATCAATTCTAGTACACAAAACAGCTAACGCTCATTACTTCAGCGTCATTTCGTTTCCGAACTGATCACAAAGTTTCTCGTATAGTTTTTACCTTTTGGCTAAAAATAAGCAACGTCACATTAACTTACGCTCTCTCCCAGGGGTGTGGTACCAGTTAGGTCAGCTCCACAGGTGGTCATGAGGACAGATGATTCTGCTGGCTGCAGTTGGCAAGTACACCACATGTAAAGAGAAGGAATTGACTAGTTAGCGAGAAAGTGAACATAACAGCGCTCATTTTTAGTGACCAGAAGGTGGTCATGCATTCTAGGAGTGCTTACACCGAGTTTCCCAAAGCCTTCCCCAATGTTGCTGTTCCAGCAAGAAGACTGGACTGTGACTGCAGACAGCCCCGAGAACCATGCATGCAAGTATACAACCTCTGGCCTTGCAAAGCGGAGTCCCAGTCTACTGTTGAACCAGGGAACTAGTCATGTGCAAATAAGAATCTGTTTAAGAGCCAGCATTTTGGACACTTAAAAAAAAAGAAAGAAAATGGTAGGAAAAATAGCTAGGGTGATAACTTTGTTAAACCTGTTGGAGCGCGAAAGCATTCCCATATCGTCAAGGTCAAATTTTGGCAATGGCCCAGGCCAAATTTGGAGGTTGCCATTATCTCGGGCACGCTCAGTTATGGCTGGACATTTGGTCAAAATCGGCCAAGGTCAAATTTGGGGGGTACCGGTGTTGGTCTAAATTTTGGAAATGACAAGGGCCAAATTTGGAGGTTGCCATTGTGTCGGGCACGCTCAATTATGGTTGGACATCAATTTTGTCCAAATCAGGCAAGGTCAAATTTTGGTGGTGGCCCAAAATTTGAGGGTGGCCCAGGCCAAATTTGGAGGTAACTGTGTTATGCTTTCTTTTTAACTTTTAACTTAACATGGCATTGCTGTTGCCAGGCAACGGCACTATATTGTTCAGGTGACAAGATTCCTAGTTGGGGCTGGCGAGCATAAAAGTGCTTTCATACTAAAAACCATTGCAACTCGCCTTGTGCTTTTTGGCGACCGGCGACGTGCTTCCAAAGAAAGTGCTGTGGCGACGCTTCGCCTGCACGGGGAGAGGAGTGCTGGCACCACAGCTACCATCACCGGTGACGTCCAAACTGTCTCCGGAGGGTGATAGCACCGAGCCCACAGACACGTCAATCGCAGCCTGCCTGAAATGTGCGATGATTATAACCACACGTAACCAAGGAGCCTGGTGTGCACACTGACCAGTTTTACAAGCCAATCAGTGCAGGCATTGTGGATCATTTGCAACATTCACAAGAGGTTGGAAACACTACATTTTCTGCGTGACAGTTGTAAGCAGCAGCAGCACAACAATGTGCACAGTAGGCTGTCTGCAGCCCCTGCTTAGTTTCCACTTTCTCTTAACCCACTCAGTTCCCCCCAGGGACCATTCTCTCCCCCCCCCCCTTCTCCTTTTACAGTACAGAGTCGCTCAGGACAAACCCTGCATGCTGGACTACAGCTAGCCACATTAGCGGTGAAAAATTATGAAACAGGTCATTTCACAAGGCCAGCCAGGCATACCAGCCAAATTAGAACTACAATGCAGACTTTTTTCACTTGTGTGAACGTGTACAGATGCATTTGGTTCTAAGAAAGGGCATACATTTCTATGCCTGCTTGATATTTGCTCAAGGATATGCTCGCATCCCTGTTCCATCAAGGCTATGTAACTAGCTACAGGACAACTATTGCATGTGCAAGAACAGAAAGAATTTAACTGTGCTTTTGATAAGCTGCATAACTTTAGAAACTGACTGAGCAGAGTAGTTAACAAACAAGTTTGCAGTTAGTAGCTAAGCACCAGCAAGCACTGTACAGAAACTCAGCATTCATCTCAACAGTATCGTCTAGTTAGATTTCCCCAGATATTTTGCACCTACTTTTTGCACCTCCGTGGCAATTATGAAAAAGCTGCCGGCCTTTTAAAAACAGTACACACAACCAAACCATGCCTAAAGGCACGGGCAAGCAAATAACTTCAAGCCCTGCCCCACTTAAACTGAGAAGAAAAAAAATCATTAAAGACCCTTAAGATTGCATGTCTGAATATCTTTGCAGCAAACCTGTTGCCTTGGTCGTGCAGTTCTGCGTCAGGAGGCACAAGAATGGAAAGCTTCTCTGCTGTCTCATCAGGAAGTTCGGTTGTGTTTGCAAGGAATGCTCGGAAGAGATCTAGCTGCAGTTGCTGAAAGGACAGTAGAGAGGAATTAGAAGGGACACTGACTGACTCAACCGCATTAGCCATTTTCTACTTTCTCAAGTAGCATCTCTTTCTAATTACACGCATTAGCATACATCAGTAGGCATACTGGACCACGTGATACACCACAAGGTGCATGCAGGGTCTCCCTTTAACCAAGTCGAACGAACGTTCTGCCTAAATGGCCCAGGGGTAGTGTGTGACTTGCGACCCAAGGTGTATGGGTTAGATTAACTAATTACCCCGATTTTATTTTCAGTGTAATTCACTGTACACACCTCAACGTGTGAGGTCACAGCACTCTCGACTATAATCCTGATTAAGTGTAAGAACCCTCGCGCCTTTTCCTCTGAATGTCCACTCTGACACTGTCAGGCTAAAATGTCAGTGTGCATGCACGCACAGACAGACACAAACAAGCATACTAAAAGAGTCAAGATGTATTACCTGTATTTGCACCTCATCTTCGCATTTTTCTCTGCGGAGTAGCTCTTTCTTCAAAACCTCCCTGAAGCAAGAGAAGTCACGACTAGAAGGTTTGGCACATAAATGAAGCCCTAGGAAATACAAGCAGTTTGATATTCCAAGGGGCAGGTCATGATGCTAGAGCACGGCACATGGTTAGCTTTGACACACTGAGCACAAAAGTCGTGTACACCATGTGCGAACAATGTATACTCTGGAATTGTCTAGCACCACGTGACAGTGACTCATGGGTTTGAAGCACAATGTACCGTAGTACAATGTACAATGTAATGAAGCACAATGTACCGTAGTAGTCTGCGAGACTTGAAAAAAAATACGGACTAGTGGCAATAATGTTCCGTCTCCCATTTACCATAACTATGCTGCCAGCTTACCACAAAAACTGAGAAAGAGGGCTATTAACAAAGTATTTGTGTGCTTTTATACTTAAGACAGAACCATGAATGAAGCTGACCTTCAAGCTTTACCACAATACATGAAGGCCCCTGCAGCACATTTGTTTCATGAGCACTGCTTCCAACCATGGAAGTTTGGGAGCATTTCTAGAAAGCACTCTCAACTGCAGGCATTTAAACACGATGTAATGTTTTGCTTGCATAATCGGGTAAGAACAGCAATAGGGTGTGCTTTTGTCTGCCTAACTGCTTGGAACTGCCCTGCGAGCCCTGATCTGGTTATCCAAGTAATAGCATTCAAATAACAGCCCCTGAGCGAGTTACTTTAATGCTCTTAAAGAGTATGTGCATTCCGTACATGATATCTATGCATTGCAGTCATATGGAATATGGAGTTCTTGTGAGTGAAATCGAGACTGGCTTTTAAAAGTAGGTGCAAGATATTGGTTACTAAATCACAGCGAGCACCGTTCCTCACTTCCTGCAAGAGCTAACTTTTTGTTGTAATTGAAATAATTTGGCTTGTAGGCCTTAAACACAGCCCCACTGAGTGCAGAACACGAGTGAACCTACCTGGCATTTGCCAGCTTCCGCTCCAGTTCCTTGTTGGTTGCAGTGAGCGAGGCTACCAGCTTCATCAACTCTGCATTCTCGGCAACGGAAGAATGCCATCGTTTGCGGCACTCTTCCTGACTGCGCACGAACTCCAGAAGCAGCTCTGTAAAATGTACACAGGATGTTTATAGGGCACAGCACTCGGCAGCTGCAGCTTAATGATGGAGTCACCCGAATCATATGGCAAAGCTATAGCAAGTATACTCCTACCAGAAATAAACTGCTCACTGATATTCATCACGACCCAATACAAGCCCGCACGGTGCTGGCGCATCCGTTTGCTGCCAAAAAAAAAAAAAAAACAAGTGACGGGCGTCATTTCACGCAGCAAGCTGAACGACACAACGGTCCTTTTCAAGATTAAAGCACGTGCCCACCTTATTACGACACCACCAATTATTAAACTTGTACCCGCTAGCAGTTTCGAAGAGACACCGTCGTGTGTGCGCACTTTACAGAAACAAAGTAGAAAACTGGCTCCCATACCTTCGTCCGTCGTGTCTGTGTTCATTGAACAGCGCCGGCAGGTATCGTCAAACTGGCAGACCAAAGAAAGCTTCCTGTCACTTCGCGTCATGACAACCCTGTGAAGTAGGAAGGGGTTAAGAATTTCGACACCTACGAAGGCGATGGAGCTGCGCGTACGTTCCAGTGACGAGTTCGTAATTAATAGACTGTGTGGCGGCGCACCGTATCTGCGCGGTGGCACTTTACACTGTTCACATGCGCCGACATACACGCAAACGATCAATTCAGCGTCGATTTCCTATCGAAAAGTAATACATATACAAGCCATTCACGACGCGCCGTACCATAAGGCGACCAAGGTAACGTTGAAGCAGTTGGCACTCACCGCGAGCGCACTCGTTCTCGTGGAGTAAACACGTGTAGTAATGTCCGGTGAGCGGGGCCGAACAATATTAAGCAATGCCAAGCACACCCGGCACGATTTCAAGTGCGGAGCAGAGCCCATTACGGGAACTCGATGTGTACACAGCTTTATATGAACCGCCACCACGACACCGCCCCCCGTGGGCCGTTGTTTTGCGTTCCCACCGCCACGCGGCAGGCCTAGGTTCGGTATTTGAGTCACTTGAAAAAATTTCCAGCCCAGCGAGTTTACGGGCTATGTTTGAATAATAATAAATAATAATTGGTTTTGGGGGAAAGGAAATGACGCAGTATCTGTCTCATATATCGTTGGACACCTGAACCGCGTCGTAAGGGAACGGATAGAGGAGGGAGTGAAAGAAGAAAGGAAGAATGAGGTGCCGTAGTGGAGGGCTCCGGAATAATTTCGACCACCTGGGGATCTTTAACGTGCACTGACATCGCACAACACACGGGCGCCTTAGCGTTTTTCTTCCATAAAAACGCAGCCGCCGCGGTCTGGTTCGAACCCGGGATCTCCGGATCAGTATCCGAGCGCTCTAACCACTGAGCCACCGCGGCGGGTCGCTATGTTTGGGCCAGTGCGGTCATTCAGGGGAACTACGAGTTGTAATAACGAGTGACGTAATTTGCATATGCTGCACTGAGTTACAGAAAAGATAGAACAAAGAATTAAGAGAAACCGCGGACATACGCCGACTGAGCGCATGTCCGCGTGTTTCTCATGTCCACGTGTGCGTATTCTTTAATTAGTTCATGTTTTTTAACGCTGTGGTTTCCGCATTGTAAGTGTAAGAACTATGGCACTATGTATTTATAGTTATCGGTGTTTTCGAACGTCTCTTGCATGAAGCGATTTAAGCCTTTTTCTGTGGCGCACCCGCAGCACGCCAACGAACGGTTGAACTCAATTTTAAGAGGCACAGCAAGCACTATATATTCTTGGCATAATTGGTCATTTCTAGGAGTCCCATTTCTAGTGCCATGCTAACCACTTGTGCAGTCTTCCGAAACCAAAACACAGAGAGCCGCCTTTAAGGCTCTCGAGCCTGCGTGCAATTGCGCTTCACGTACAGCTGTCATTGGTGTAAAATCAAATGAGGTGAGATTAAATCAAATGAAACGGCACACAGCTTGAATTCTGCATTGTAGCTCGTTCCTTCGCTTCGTAAGGGAGCGTACGTCATGTTGAACAACATGCACAGTGCACGCGAATGGCGAGTGACATATTGAAATCGAAACTTTGAAAAATTAGAAAATATGCAATTTTTTCAGTGAAAGAACATTTAAAAATAAATCAATTTTTTTCTCTATTTTACGCAGGGATTTTTTTTTTCAAAGTGACTGGGTACGGCTAAAGGTTACGCGTGTTGGCACGTCATTTTTTGCCGTATATATAAGTCGCACGTTGTACCGTTGTAAACGAGGCATCAACGAAGATTCAGAACGAAACAGTGACTAATACACCGCAATATACATATCCCGAGACTCTTTAAAAGTGTGGATAGCTGAACCAGTTACAGCATTTTTTTTTATAAACTTCACACTACCAGCAGACAGACCAGAGAATATTGAAAAATTCCTAAAGCACAGAGTTGAGAAATTCGCTGAGCACCGACCTATGAGTAGTGAGAAGCTTCTTGAGCGCTGACCTAGAGTGCTGTGAAATTCCTTAAACACAGATCTAAGAGTATACATACTGATCGCTCCTTGAATGCAGACCTAAGAACACTTGAAATTATGCCAGAAATGCATGCTCGTAAAGTTAATTTCACAAAGCAAAAATTAAACGCTGCAACTCTGCCTACAATGAAAGCTGGATGTCGCTTGTGTTCATTTTGCACTCTCAACGACATATATGATGGGAAGTGTAGACTTTGAAATGCCGACAGTAGGGGTATGTATGTGCAACCATATATATGATGCAACCGTTGTAACTTAACTAGCATTGCTGCTCTGCCAGCCCCACAATGAGCCTATAAATGTTATTTCTGACAAGAATCAGTGCAGTGATCAAGAACTACGATTTGGAGATGAGATAAGACCAGAATATGAAACTGATCAAGGCATATATATAACATTTGGTGGTGCGATAGGAACAGAATAAGAAGTGCATTCACAAGCCTTCATTAGACTATGAATCTCCAATGACAACTTGTCAAGGCTAAAAACAAATAACAATATAAGCCAGCAAGCCTGTCAACACTGCTGTTATCCTGTCCCACAGCTAAGTTGAGGCCGCATACTACATTCCATTATTGACCTGAAACCTACATCATTTTGCTTGCTGCTAAGCAGCACTCGAGTGGCAATCAAGACAGGTAGCAGGTTCGTAGAAAATTTAAAATAATTAATAATTGGTTTTTTGGGGGAAAGGAAATGGCGCAGTATCTGTCTCATATATCGTTGGACACCTGAACCGTGTCATAAGGGAAAGGATAAAGGAGGGAGTGAAAGTGCTTCGGAATAATTTCGACCACCTGGAGATCTTTGTCCAAACTGCGCAATTTTTTTTATCACAAATATTCTTTGAATCTTTCAAATAGATAAACCTGTGTCTACAACTAAATTGGTTCAAAAGTGAGTCCTGTTTTACAGCCCTCAAACACTCAGTTCAATTACTCCCTTATTACAAATTTCATGGGGAATTTTGCTAAATATTGGACTATATGTCAACTGCAGGACAAAGCCCTTTCCCATACTCTTAACATTGAACCTGTCCTGTCCTGTGAGAGCTACAGCCATCTTATTCTTAATCTCTACCGCCAACCTAACTTTCTGTACCCTTAAATACCATTGTTTATATTGCTTTCACATTACATGTCCTGTCCTGCCCTGCCCATTTCTACTGGCTTTCAACTACAATTTCATTAACTTGCATTTGTTCCATGAACCACTCTGCTCTTTTCCAGTCTCAACATTACATCTATCATTTTCCATTCATAACTCACTACGCTGTTCTCAACTTAATTTCAAGCCTTTCTATTAGCCTCCAAGTTTCTGCCCCCCAAACCGCTGCTGGCAAGATACAGCTGTTAAGATACTTTTCTTTTGAGGGATACTGACCAGCCGTTATTCATGACCCGAGAGCATCTTCCCCTCAAATGCACTCCAGTCACTCCATTCTTATTCCCTTAGTTATTGCACTCTCGTGGTCTAGGTCAGCAGTAACTAACTAGCCCTAAGTCGATGTATTATTCTGCCACTTCCAACGCTTCACTGCTTATCTTAAATTATTGTTCCCTTTTGAGACTACTGAACATTACTCAAGTTTTCTTCATATTAATTTTTAGGCCCACCGTTCTGCTTAACCAGCCTAGGTACTCGAACATGCTTTGCAATTCGCCCCAGACTTACATAGCTAAGCAATGTCAACAGTAAGTCATAGATTACTAAGGTATTGTAACCTAAACGCTTCCTAATCCAGATCTCTGATGAATACCTCCCATAAACACATGGAGAGCTCAACTCCTTTCTTGATTGGAACTTCATTACTTTCTAAACATTTCCCAGTACTTTTACATATGCCTCTTCTATGCCCTGGCTCTGCAATGCCTGCATGGCTACCGAGGTTTCGACTGAGTCAATACTTTCTGATAATTTATGAAGGCTATATATACGGGCTGTTTCAGCAAAGGTGAACCGGAATTTTTTAAAACACACGTTTTGAGGTATAGACATGGCTTCTTTAGAATTGTAATACCACTGTTGGCAGACATCAGAAAATAGATAAACCATAATAAGCTTGTCAACTATTTTCTAATAGTTAACTATGAACTATTACAGACAGGTGTCATTTGCCCATTACAGATGTGCAGCTGGCCGTTAGCGAAAAAGCGATAAACTTCAGTGCTGTGGCTCAACAAATTTTGGCCTTTGTGGGTGCATTTCAAGCAACTTGTGTGTTTGACGTGCATGCAGCAGCACCTACCTCTTCACGTCACACCATGGTGCATGCACCACGTGATCATCTTTCTCCTGCTCGTGCAGCGGTGCTCGCCGCTGCTCGTTGCTCCAACCTTACTAAGCCCTATGACATTACATTTAGTATCCGCTAATTCCTCAAACAGCATTGCTAGGTAAGTGTCAATGAACAGTGCTCTAACTTTCAACATTGCCAGATTCAGCTTCCAATGGTGGCCTGTCTGAATCCAGAGATTATTAGACCTCTCCGCTATGCGCAGGTCTGACCACCGCTTTGGTCGGTTGCTCCGCAGCCGCTGTGGACTGAGGGCCCGGGTTGTACTATTCATATACGGGATGCTGGTCATGTACTACACCAAGGAGGCCAAATTCTGCCCTGGTTTGATGGTATGTTGTCGGCTCTGGTCGCCGAGATCAGGCCACCAGGGATAGACTTGCCAACTACCACAACTTCACCGTTTTCTAGAAATTCCCGCTTGATGTACCCTCAACCACATAAATCTCTTCCCAAAAGTGACCAGGTTTTGTGACACAGACTTCTAACGGTCACAGCCACGACCCCTTTCCTTCTCTGTTATAACACACAGTGAAACCTCTCCTCACTGCCACTTGTGTCAAAGCACCAAAGCAGACATTATTCACATCTTTCTGAATTGCCCGAACAAACCCAAGACCCCGTGGCAAGGATCAATAAAGTTTTTTACCTAACTACCTACCCCAGGGCTGATTATTCAGTTCTATGAACATTTTTTTTTTAATCCAGTGGAGAACAGAGGCAGTGCTAAGATTCGAACCACGAGCCACTTGTACGAGTCTTTCATTTCGTTTACTTGGTTTGCATCTCAAGCGAACAAGATGCAAAATTTCTTTAACTGTATGCATACTCTGTCAGCATGCTCTGTGCAATTTCTAATGTAATGAGCAAAGTTACTCATTTTTTTTTGCTTTTGTGAATGAATTCGCTATCCAAACATTTGTAATGTCATAAGCAAATTTGATAGAGCACTTATTTCGAGCGAAATTTGCATCACTACAATAGGTTTCACTACAGGATACTTCCTCGAATTTCCTAGGGCCATGCAAAGGAAAACCACAGGTAAAGGTTGGCAAAGTCAACAGTGCACTAACTGTACATGCTGGCCCGAGGTTGTTTGCCTATGTCAATCCCCTAGCTTGGGCCAATGTGGGTAGCCAAGCTTGGCCCAATGTAAGAGTTATTGGGCAAAACTTCGGCCAACCACATCTTTGCTGCTTGAGAAGTAAGTAGCTAGCTGTTTACCTCTAACTAGCGTAATTCAACTCACTACTTAATTTAGTAATGCACTGGCATCCCAACCAAAGTTTGAACAGCGTCCCAACTACAGTTTTACTGTTCCATGTAACTGTACAAGATTCTGTAACCAGGTTAAAGACGGATGGGCTATGAAGAACTGTTTTTTACGCTGTGGTCATGCAATATGTGTGCGAATTAGTAGTGAAGGACAATCATCACGCAAACACAGGTTTCGTATAAAAGAGATCGATGTTTTAAGCTCCACCAGCTCCTCACAAGCAAAAAACACTTCTGGCAGCGCGAGTACAAAAAAATATACACACCTGTAAAAAATGGCACTTGAGGCATACATAGTATATCTGTGTAAATTGGTCCCGAGCCAAAAAGCATAAAAAACGCTGCTTTCGCTCCAGACTACCAAATACCGCCACAAAAACAGCCGCAGCAAAAACAACTCACGGCCAGCACATGCGTGGCAATGGTCACAGTCACCTACACTCCACATCACCAACCCTTGTTCGAGTAAACTGAGAGACCACAATTAAATGCTTTGTTACATTCGAGCATCAAGTTTTATGTAGGTGCACATCAGGGAGCACATCATGATTGGACTGATCCTGTTGATACAAGCACCATCTGCAGCCTGTCGATAATGAGCTCAAACAACAACACACACACACGTACAGACCAGTCAGCACCAAAAAAAGAAAGAAAAACAGGTAGAACTGCTTCACAACCGTATAAAAATAAAACTTTGCATCTTGATGCATGACAAGAGATGGCCGACGCTGTTAACCTAACAATCTACAGAAGTGCAGCACCTTACTTCAGAGCACCGTTGCATACTATACGTAGGGTCTACCTTCAGAAGAAAAGGTAAGAAGCGCTCCTGACAACATGTAACGGCAGTGAACAGCATACGAAGAGGCCGACTGTGACCATGACCATAACGACCCAACAATGGCTCCATTTCACTGGAAATGCACTAGAAACAACCTTCACCGCATGAAGAAAGGCCCCCCCCCCCCCGCAATTACTGCAATGTACTTCCTTGCGTAACAAGCATAAGCCAAGAACGTTTGCTGCACTTAGCTTGCTACAGCTGAACTTGAAAAACGACGAGTGGCAAAGCTTTGTGGAAAGTTGGGCACAGCAGACCGCACTTTTCACAAACCTCTGTCAATCATTGTAAGTGACATTCACAGCTAAGCTAATGCTATTACACCAAAGCAACAATCCTTGACAAAAAAACAAGCTGTATCTTATGCTCAGTGCTGAACAAATTACGCCACAGTTCTGCCACGTCAGGGGCGTTGCCAGAGTTCCTAACACACAAGTCCTTTTTTCTCACCTTCTATGTAATCTCACTAACACCCAGCAAGGCTGCTCAGTCCATGCTGACTCCTTGCACCTAATGTCAGCTGAAGCCAGCATTTGACAGAAGCTGCTCAAAAAAAAAAAAAAAAACAACTTGGAATATGCACCGGAACAAAGCTCAGCCCAGGCCACGAGAACGTGCTGAACCCTTCCCTTGTGCATCAAGAATGCACACCGCGAACAGCACATGCAGATTCGTATCACTTGCATCACAGCAGCACTCTTTTGTCGTTGCCATCGCTACCTCTACACGGAAACAACATCACCCAACATCGCTGGCAAAAGGCACTTGAGAGTTTTCCGAGCACCTGTGTTCACAGTGCAACGGACCACATCACTGCACTCCCAACAAAAACACAAACGGAATTCGACACATCCACAACCATAACAAACACAGATGCCAAAACAAAAAAACGGAAGCTGGCACAAAAAAAAAATACCAACCCAACAAACACATCTGAAGGTGCAGTGAGCGCTGTCAAAGCCAAAACCTGACAAACATTAACTTCTATTTTCTAATCAAATTACATGAAACGAACAAGTAAAGAACACCACAGATGGGCCAAACACATTCAAAACTCCTGCGAGGAGGGTGAGCTGCTGTGTGCCAGGCTTCTTTTAGACAGGACTTGACAGACTCATTACAGATACAGGCAATGTCAAATTACCTTGACAGCAACAAGGACTTTACTCACAGCAGAGCTTAGCACATCATGCAAGGTGCAGTCGTCAATGAGTGAAATGTGATAAACGCAACGGTGCGTCCATTATTGCTGCATTCTACACAGGCACTAGCGACGCATGCACGCTTTGGAAAGAGCTCAACAACATACAAAACCAGCACACATGCTCTTGCATGAATCCATCTCCGAATGGAATGTCCCCCCCTGCAAACAGCTTCGACAGACTGTGCACTCAGGCGACCACATTTCACTTTCTGACGACTGTACGCACATTACTGACAACTATAGATCCACAAACACCAGGTTTTAAAACTGAAACCAAACAGCCAAAAACCAGTCAGCTACAAAAGCAGACCTCAAAAACAAGAGTCGAAGCATATGCCTTCCTTAACCTCAAATTCTCACACCATACACCCTCCACCAAAGCACAAAATAATTAGCAGAGATCCCTCCATGAAAGCACAAACTAATTAGCAGAGATGAACGAAACATAATCCCAACTTGGGGAAAGCTTGAGCAGTTGAATGCAATTCAAAGCACCGAGATGAGAGGCTAAGAGGAGATTAACATTAAGCAAAAGCGAGATATAATATGAACAAAAGACGCATAGAAATGGCAAGGTTCCCACAATAGGCAGGCCAAATACCATCGAACATGACCATCCCAGAAGACAGCTTTTTTAGTTAGCTATCTTTGTTCTTTGGCGCCGTTTCCTTATGTGTCATAACCACCTCCGCTGCCCCAAAATTCCTAGCTTGGAAAAAAAAAAAAAACTTAACTCATTCAACTCAAACATCAGATATGAAAAAATAAATATGTGTAACATTTCACAACCTGATGATAAAATCATGTTTATGGAATACTCTGAATAATAAGTTTGTACATAAGTGATTTAGTGACCAATAAATTAGAATGTGAAGTGGTTAACAAAAAAAAAAACATGCTTAGGGACAGATGCTCAGCAGGCATGTCAAACAAGGGCCGGTATATTATAACGATTCTGAAACCAATTCCATTCCATATCTGCATTTCCTGTCATTCACCAAAGACTGAAGCGACGCTCAAGTCTGACGATAGTGGCAATGTGGTGCTGTTTCAGGCAGTGAATAAGGCAGGGAATACAAAAATGGAATGGAATCATTACATTATACCAACCAAGACTACCATGATAAATGCAAATTACCTTTTTTTTTGTGTGCGCATGTATGCATGAAAAATGAAATTGAGATACGAAAAAGATGAAAGCACACAGGAACCCTGTGCTTTACACCAGAGTGTCCACAAAAGGGGACTGACTCCTTGAATATCGACCAGATGCGATGAGCCTGGAGGTCACAACACGGTCATAGTTTGCAACCTGGGCAAAGGTGCTACAGTACACCACCATTCAGCCACCAAATTTTAAAAATAAACTTCGATTGTAAGATTTAAGTGCAAACCACTGAACACTGAGGCATGCGTGTTACTGCGGCAAAAGCCAAATAAAAAAAGAACGAGAAAAACCTAATAAAAGTAAGTAAAATGACACAGAAGCCAAGCACCAAGCAGAAGCTATAGCAATAGCAACCTGCACATTTATGCAAGCACTTATTCTAGCACGGCATAAAGCAGCAGCAAGCAGGAGCTATGTAATACACGACTGGACAAGGAATAGACAGAAAAATGGACGGAATAGTATATGCAGGCATGCTACATGCAATGACACGAGTCTGTGATGCAACATCGACACATCACAGATTCTTGTTTCATGGTTAAAACAAGAATCATGCCAGCTGATCGCTTGAATGCATGCAGAAGCATAAATGAGCGTGAGTGTGTTTTGGCTCACACAACTTACCACTAGGGCATCGGCAGTGCATGTCAAGCAACAATTTAGCTTGGAATGGGCTTCCAAGCGATATTGCTGTAATCACCTTCTCATCGAAGTTCATTCAAAGTGTAAAAAAAATATGCACGGCCATAACAATGTAACCCAATACTTCCCACCCTTCATGTAATACCCCTTCGCTGGGACCTTTAAGGTAATAAAATGAAATGAAATGCAGTTCTCTGCCTGAAGAGTCTAGTTTGCAACTCTTCCCAAAAGACAGAAGCTGTTCAATGATGGTAAAATGATGGGTGAAAGAAGAAATCAGGGATGGGTCTTCGCATTCCGCTGACCAAATCACTGGTTTCACCAGGCAGTGTGTATCTGACCACACCCCTGAATATTTCAGAGCCTACAGCAATGCTGTTCTGCATAGTATATCAGTTACCCTGTGACCGCCATGATGATGAAAAACAGGTCCTTCAAATCAGGCCTTCTCCCAGAGATGTGGAGAAAAGGATATGGAAAGAGGGAATATTCACAACTAGGATTACAATAAACCAATGTTTTTTATAATCCATGCAACCACAACTTTGACCTTCCACAATGAATCAGAAATCGACACACAGGTGCAGCCCCAGAGATGACCCCTTGACTGCCAGGCCAGCTAAATAACAACGAAGTTAGTAGTAATTACGCCTCTCTATCGAGCACCACACTTAACATCTTTTTCATGCAAGCCAATTTCATAGAAAACATTCACAGACCTGTGCTGCAGGACTGGTGACACCACTGTCACATGGGAACTTTCAATTCTGATCGAGTTAATTAGGATGAAACTCAATGCCAATTCAGCGTTACTACAGTAAAAGCTTGTCAATTCAAACTCCACAGGATCGGAAAAAATGTTGGAATTATCCGAAAGTTCAAACTACCGAATGACCCTGAAAAAACTGCCAAGAAGTGCCTGCATCACGGTAAACTTACTAGGTGAAAGACTGGCCGACGGGTGCCCGATTCTGAATGAAAACACAGCGGCAATGACTATTTTTCACATTTCCATCAATGCTTCATTACATGCCTCCATGCTGTCGGAAGCATCGAAGCAGAACTGCTCCAAAATCGTTAAGCGCCTCTCCAACGTTCTTCATGTTGATGTGATGAACTTACACAGCTGCCACATCACACCCATCATAAGAGGCATCATAAATGGCAATGTGACAAGCGCACAGTTTCGGTGCACTGGAAGAATGGAACCACGCGGAAGCGGCTCAGTGGCGCTGAAGCAAAAATAGAGGTGGGTGTAAGAAACACCACCGCTACGCAAATCAGCGTTTAAAATGTCAATTGCTGGCTGATGCTGTTTAATCACGCTGCCGTCACTGCGAGCTGGTGCAAAGCTCAGAAAAGTGACACCGAAACTAAACGATCGGACTGTTCTTGAAGATTGGGCTATCCGTATATTGTCATGTCTGCCATTGAGCGACACTGTCAGAGGTGCACAGGTCATGAGCAACTCTGCAGCATGGAATTCCAGTCTTGAATAGGGCAATATTGGCAATCTCTCACCGCGTTGATCGTACCTAGATGCGGCCACCCTTCAGAAGCCCGTTCGAATTTACCAGCGTGAGACCCATAGCATCCAAACTAGCGACCATACAATGCTATTTCCTTACTGCGCGTTGGCCGGGACCGAGCCAACAGTTCGAATTATCCGTGTTTTTGAATTAACAGGGGTAAAATTAACGAGATTTCACTGAACAAAACCAGTGTTAATATCATCGGGACCAATCCTGGTCGAAGCTAATTCCTGAACCACAATTAAGATTTTCCGGTTTGGTTTAAGGGGCGTCCCACAGCGACTCAGGCTACAAGGACCGCCATAGTGAAGGGTTACGGAAATTTTGATAACACCTGGGGTTCTCTAATGCGCACTGACATCGCACAGTACATGGGCCTCTAGAATTCCGCCTTCATCGCAATTCAACCGCCGCGGCGGGGATCGAACGCTCGTCTTTACGGTCAGGAGCCGAGCACCGTAACCACTGAGCCACCACGGTCGCAATTAAGATTTTTTACCATGGTCACGGAGTTGCTGCAGCTCCTTTTCTGCTCACGAAATATTCAAATGCATAAGAATAAGAATAAGCTGCTTGCTGGCACATAACTTGAACACGTACACAGAAATATTTAGATCAAAAGTGAATTGTAGATAACTCATTAATTTGCTACAACTTATACATGTGGGTGTATGCTGCATTACCTGATATGTAGAAGGCCAACTAATCAATCAGCAGCGTCCGGGAACATAACAACAGCTTTCTGTGTCACGTGCACTCAAAAGTTCATTCATGCATTGGATTCAATCAAGCTCGAAAGGGCCTGTGGAACATCTATATAGCCCATCCAGCTCACATGCTGCAAAATGTGTGTCGCACTGGATCATTGACAGTCAAGGGATTGGAAGTTAATCAAGTGTCATGCGATGCTTGTGAGATTAGATTGGACCACACACTCAATAAGGCTGCACTGGGCTACGGAGTGTGCTCAGCTGTGCCGCAGAAAAAAAAAAAAAATGAAACAACAAAAATATTTTTAAAAAAAAAGTCGAAATGAAAGGGACAGGAAACATTCACTGGACAAAGACCCATTCTCAATTTTTGTAAAGATGTTACCCCTTAGCCAGTAATGTAATGCAATGATCTCATAACTGGCAGCCTCACGGTCAAACAAAGTTATGCATTACAATACACAACATGGGCAAGCTCAAGAAACCCAGGATGTCAACTTCTGAAGGACGCCAACTGCACTTGTTTTAAAGAAACCACAATAATGGCAGGACTAACAGCACCGAAAGCTGCGCACCCATGGCAACAACTTCCTATCCCAGGAGAGGCACAGTGTTTTTCTTTTGTTCTTATTTTGATACCAGGGGCATGGACCAATATGACCGGTATCAAACAGGAACGGCTGCACTAGAAAGGGAGCCGCCCTTCAAAATGTACTAGCCGCTAGATAGGAACCGCAACCAAAAATACTATAAATAACCTTCCGTAAAAAAAAAAAAGCATTTCAATTTCCTTAATGACTTATTAAATAAACCAAGCACGTTTTGGGAAAGGATATAGTACTTACTCACACCGTACACGTCACCAGTATCATAATCTGAGCAATTTAAATAGTGCACCTGTGAATGCGGCAACAAACTGCACAGTGAGATCACACTCACAATCTCAGTGGAATCTCTGCAGTGAGCTCCCCAATGGCAAGTAGTAGCCTCAAGAATGTGGTATTGCACAATGTCGTTAAACATGCAACTGCACAACTGGAATGCTTGAATGTTTAGAGGCGTGCTTGGTTGATGATCAGACGCCCAGCAACATCATCAGCAAAAGGCTTGGTTGACAAATGGGCCCTGTATGTGTATCAAGAATAGAACGAATATAGAACAACTATTGCACATGACATGCATCGAACAATATTTTACATTGTAGTAAAAATCTGTTGTTAAGGCCGCATTTGTAAATGTATCAGTGCAATGGGCGAGTGCAATCACTTGCACTATATGGTCACATGCAGTTCAAGAACAAAAAGTCAAACGCCTTTCAAAGGAGGCCCTACAAGCAATGGCATCGACCGAGTGTCATGACGTCGCAGTCAACCGCCCTGCACCTGCTAGCATGCAACTCCTAATGGCCGAAGCAGTCGCAAGGCGATTGACCCTGTCACGACTAAGGCCCCTAATTTTTTGCAGTGCAAAATTTTCAATTCCGCAAAGTTAGAACACACAATGTGCAATATTCTGAGGGAAGGCTTCCATGCGTTAACGCATGCGGCCTTTCGCGCAGAAGTAGCTGCGCACTTTGCTTCGATGGCCCAAGGCAGTTAAGAAGTTGGCTTTTCGTCACATCATGAGAGCCTAGTGGGTGAGCTCGCTGTGGGTAGCTCGAAGAACAAAGGAAAAAAAAAATCCGCAATATTCCTGGTTTGGTTCCAAGTACAATGCGAGGTGCTCTCTGAAGCAATTCAAGAAAAAAAAACTGGAATTATAATTGTGCAAATATGGCAGTATTGCTTTAGACAAGCGCCATTATCAAGACTCCCTCCATTTATAGAAGCCTAAGGCCGCATCGTTGCCGGAACCACAGTGCTTGACGTGCTAGCTTGCTCAAGTGGATGGGGGAGCAAGCGTGTCAAGGCGCCACCAGAACTTCATTCGTTACCAGATTCTTCGTTTAAAAAGTTCAGACAATTAAATTAACCACATTCACCTCATTCTATTATTCCTACTGACATCCACAAATGTGTGGCCCTCCCCAATGTGTGCCTGCAAACACAGAATCCTGTGAAAAATGCTAAAATCCACGATTTTTCGCGGAATTGCGGAAAATAAGGGGCCTTAGTATGATAATAGGTCGGCACCACTAGATAGAGGGCCTCCACGGAGGGGTACTAATTTGCTTCTTGATTCTCGACATGTACCCAACCACAGGCGACTAAAGAAGTTTTAGAAGATGAAGAGGCTTTCAATGGCATCTGTCATGGAATGCAGCAACATAACAGAGATAACAGGCTGCTGCCAAGCACCAGTAACTGCTTCTGCTACTACAGCTGGTATGCAAGAGTGCGGCAGGTCTGAATATCTCCTACTTGAAA
Source organism: Amblyomma americanum (assembly GCF_052857255.1). Classification (NCBI taxonomy): domain Eukaryota; kingdom Metazoa; phylum Arthropoda; class Arachnida; order Ixodida; family Ixodidae; genus Amblyomma; species Amblyomma americanum. The sequence goes on from NC_135504.1 coordinate 58,519,013, forward strand.
ATTACCTTGTGCCTCTCTAGCAGAGAAGAACAGTTGCTCCTCCCTCAGACGCCCCAGAGTCAACTAACATCAGCTGCATCTCTGCGAGCTCTCCAGTGAGTGGACAGCTGCTTATACCTTTTGATCTTTAGCCACAATCGGGATGATGGCTAGCCATGCTGAGGAACATGACAGCCGATAGCCACGGCGCTCCTCAAACTATGTGCAACATGCCAAGAGTTTCCAATGTCCGCACTAAGCTCGGTGCCTGTTCACAAATGTGAGAATGCTACAGCAGGGTGGCAGTGCGCAGGTTGCCTCGGAGCACCGTGTCCATGGCGACCTGGAAGACCACCTGGACGTTGCTGGTGTCGGTGGCTGTAGTAAAGTGCGGGTAGACCACCTTGCCTGGGTCCCGGTTGCGGCTCTGGAATTTGTGCTGGATGAAGAGTGCCCCACTGTCCACGTCGTGGTCCGCGCCTGTGCATGCAATGGGGGAGGGACACGACTGAGCACTATGTGCACATTCTTCAGGCTGCACAAGTCGTGCCATCATGTGAATGGCTGCACCTTCAAGTGCACCCGGTGGGATGTGAAGAACAGCTTCCCACTTACTTCGCACTGCCTTTAAGCTACCTTCACAGTGCCTTCATGCTGGCTTCACAGTGCCTTCACGTTAGCTTTACAGTGCCTTTACGCTACATTCGCGGTGAATTTGTACTATCTTCACTTTGCATTCACGCTACCTTCACCGTATGTTCACTCTGTCACCATATTCCTGTTGCTATATTTTCAATCCATTGCAGCATGCACTGAAAATAAGGTAATACCGCCACTTGCTCGCACTGCGTTACACGAACGATAGGCCAGTGGCTTTGAGAAAACCACTACGGTGAAGTGTAATTCTAGTGAAGGGATCATCACACTTAGCATGCACTTGAATGCAGCCACACAGCTGCATGTGGAAGCTGTACATAGCTTTCGGTAGCCTTTGAGAGCTCCAGAGAGGCACCTAGTTCAAGCCCCAAACCAGCGGCTTATCTTATAATGACTATCTTTCCAATCTGTTCTTTCTAAGCTCTGCTGTCTCGAGTAAGTTCTGATTTGTGACGTCATGACTGACAGCTCCACAAACAGTCTTATTTGCAGGCTCTTGCATCAAAGCTGGGCCTGTGCAATGGCAAGGCAGCAAAACAATGAATAGTGAAAACAATGCTCAGAATCTTTAAAAAATGCGGTTCCAGGAACCACTTTTCTTCAACTAGTACAGGGACTTGACAAGGCTGGAAAAGGTAAGGGGTTTTGGCACAGCAACAACGGATAGTACTACTACTTGGCATTTCAGCTTGTCCGTTTCTGCCCCGTCTTGCCTTTAGGTGAGGTGCCAAAACTTTTTCAGCTGGAAAAGCTGTGTAGCTTAGCTGACCACCCACGCGGCTCCGATCTGGTGAGTGCTAGTTGCAATAATTCTCTCATTATACAGGCCATGAGTGCATCCTGGTAACTGAGCAGACGTGCAAAAGCAATTGTTTAGCCTGGTTGGCTCATGGATTTGCTTTGCTAGGTCGACGGCACACCTGGCGACGACTTTACACTCAGGTTAAGCTCTGATAAAGCTTTAAGCTCATCTCATCTGTTCACGCATGTGGAAGTTAATGGAGAAGACGATGTGTTATGCACAGCACAACAGTTTATGGTTGCAAGGGATCTCGTGCTGGAGCGCCACTTCCCCCACTTCCCTCCCAGGGAGTAAATCAGTGAAACAGTACCTCTACAGCTTTCATGCAGTGTTTCTGTACCTTCCTTCCCATGTGTCTTAGCAAACACACAGCGCATGGCTGATGTATCCTGTGTCACTTATTTCTCTTTTTTGCACCAATCTGCTTTTTTCCGTTTAAAATTTCTTTCACAGAAAAGGGGGAGGGGGGAGCAATGCAGTTTGCACACATGCTAGGTCGATCGGCCACCAGACAAAGGGGTGGTGCTGACCTTTGTAGTCTGGCATGTAGTACCGCAAGTGGCGGTCCGAGTAGACGATCTTCTCTCGGAACAGGTCCAGCTTGTTGAGAAACAGAATCTGCGGGGGAAGGAGATAGCAGAGAGATGTGGGGACAAAAATGAAAAAAGCAATCAATCTCACTTTTGCACAAAACTTGCAGGTAGCAATAAATAACAAAGAGGGAAAAAGAAAATTCATTGACGTGCACCGAAATGAGCTGTTTCAAAAACCAAATGCGATTTCCTCTTGTAACCTGGCTGCAATCTGATCCAAAGAGCAGTCGCAAGCCAGCTATACAATTGTTTTGCACCTGTCGAGGTCTGGACAGGTGGAGCAGGGAGGACGCATGCAGCCCACAGAGGGTGTATTCTGAAGGAAAATGAGCAGCCACTGCCTTGTACTGACAACTACTCATGGAACAACAGAAAGAGAGTCGGAGAGTTTCCACGTTTCCAGCCAATAATGAGGCACTCTTCTTCAATTTCAGCTCAGAAAAAAAGTCGCTGCTGGCTGTCAAACTAGACCTGAGCACACACACACACAACACTCAGAGTAACCAACTTCCTTTTCAAGTCGTAATTAATGTAATTAATGTAATAATGATGATGATTATGGATTTTTATGGCGCAAGGGCAGCTAAGGCCAAAGAGCGCCATGTCACAAGGTATTTTTTCTTTTTCTCAAGGTGGGGTCAAAGACCCATTTCCCAAGCATTTCACCCTAAATAAGCCGAGCACCAGACCAGGGGAAAGCTTGTACCCATTGTATCACCGGTGGGTACCCGGCGGCACTGGGGATCGAACAACGCACCTCCCGCATACGAATTAATGTAATAACTCAATGTTATTAATGTAATTAACTATGAAGAAACCAATTAGTCGCCTCGTACCTGCAGGTGTTTCAAGCGACTCGCTTCTTCAACTGTTGCAAAATAAATTTTTTTCTACACACCCACATCATGTTAAGGGGAGACGCGGGTCGAAGTTTAACCACAAATTTTACCGCGCAGTAACTTTCAACGCATCAAATACCACAAGAAGCCTAAAGCTCTGCATAACTAAAAAAGAAAAGCTTTCCTAGCTATTCCAGTGACGTGGATACAGCATGCAATGCAATTCCGTCTTCTATGCAGCTGCACAAGAAACGGCAATGCCATGAAAACTATAGACAGCCCTGCCCCTAGCAGCACAGGGCATTGGTTCAATGTTGGAAATGTGTTGGCAAAGGCTGGTCCTTTGTAGGGCCAGTATTTTCCAACACATCTCCAATATTGGGCCGATGCACTGTGCTGCTTGGGACAACCCGCGAGGTGAAATAAATGTGGACAACAGAGCACAGATGGTGGTTTGGAACGCTGCATGGGCAGGCAGAGAGAAAGGATCGACTCACCATGGAGGTGCCGGTGAAGAACATGTTGTTGCAGATGGACGAGAACAGCTTGAGGCTCTCGTGCAGCCGGTTCTGGAACGACACGTACGTGCGCCATGCATGAGTCGGAGAAAGGTCTACAAGCTAGGAAACCAAACGAGTTCCGAACAGATCCGAGGCCAAGTGTACTGTCAGCATCAAAACGAAATACGAACATGCCATTCGCGAACTGTACCGAAAAATGAGATTTTACTCATTTTAGCTGAGGGAAAACTACACCTTTACGCACTTGATTTTCACTCTGACAATGCAAAACCTGCTATGTGGAAGTGTTAACAGACCCTGCGTGTATTTCTCCTTCACCATATAACATCTAGGGGTTATCCTGCCACGTTTCATTTGACGTAATTTGACCTGACAAAAAAAAATTTTATTGGTTTTATCTTTCTTTTTCTGACTGCTTTTGCTTCATATGTTTGACTCTGCTTTTGCTACGATTGTTATTGGTTTTTTTACTTTTTATATTTTGTTTTTTGGTCTCTGACTGCTTTTGCTTCTCCTGTATGACTCTGCTGTTGTTACAATTGTTTGACACTGCTTTTGCTATGAGATGGCCCTTTTTTTCGTTTTTAATTCCTTTGATCAGAGATATCTGCTTGTCTAATCTGCAGTATATAGTCTGTTAACCTGATGTTCGAAGTGATAATGGGATGAGTATCATGCTTGAGTGGAACTGTTTAAATATGCCACCTTTCCATAGAATAAACAGTTGGTAGTGTGCGCATGTGGTGTCTCTTTCTTGTCTGTGTCCTGATTTGCGCAGCCGTTCATTTCATCATGCACCAACTCGACCCTCAGGCCGTTATTCTAACCTTCGGACTTTTAAATTCTGAAATATCCATCACGAATATGTATGCACTTCTATGGGTTGACTAACGGTGCCTCATCGAACTCCGAAATATCCTACAAGTCCGAATTACCTGCCGGCTACAGCAGTAGTGAGTTAGGGCCCCCACTGGGGGGGGGGGTGGCTTCACGAAATGTCGCCCACTCACCACGCTAGGATCCTCCTGGAGGGTCATGTCGTAGCCGCTCAAGGCCACGACGTACAGCACGGCCTTGACGTCGTCAAAGCACTGGATCCACTTGCGCCGCTCGGACCGTTGGCCACCCACGTCAAACATCCTGCAGGCACAACATGCGTGCGTATCAGACACTGTGAAATGCGCTCCAAGAAAAAAAATGCTCCAAGAGACTTCTGCCCTGCAGTGAATCTAATGCTGCTACTGATGATGATGATGATGCAAGCTAGGCTGTCATTGACCTACAGGTGGGAAGATGCATGAATGATCGTCCCTTCAACTCCCAATGACAGGCATCTCTGTTAGGCACTATGGAAAGGAAGAAAGAACTAGCAAGGAGAATTTCCTGTTGTAAAATCCCTAAACTTTTGGCACTGCCAAAAAGATTCAAACACAAACTGCTAATCCACTGCAAATGGGTCATGGGAGAAGGTTTCCAGTAAACGTGTCTGAATAATAAACTTCCAACCATTTTTGAATTCACATCAACTAAAGCCAAAAAGATGAAGTCAAATTGACTTTGAATAATGAAGATTACATACAGAGCACTCTGAGACCAACAAACAAATTAAAGTGACCAGCTTCCACCATGGAAAATCGTCCACTCGTTTCCCTCTCAGTAGCATATTCATTTCTTCAATCAATAATGCATAGCCAAAATCACTGGTGGCATACACAACAGCTTAGACGTAAGCCAGAAGCTTGAGACATTTTGCTTGCTTGTAATCCCTCCAAAATATCCATTTGGGAATTACTCTCCACTACATTTCCGTACCTGATCTGCAGAATGGTACATAACAAATCAAGAGTAGATTTGTCTTACAACTGTTGTGGTAGGGAGCTGCAATTACGAACTGCCATGCGGTAACACAGTCTGCTTTACCATTTATTCTGAGTCGACGATGAAGGTTTATGCAGGTCTCCTCATAGCACCCATCCATAAGGTGTCTTTTAGTGCCACCACTTTTACCGCAAGCATATGTAGAGAATTTGAGTACGAATTTTGCAATGAAGCATAAATTACATGCACAGCAAGTACTTGTATGCAAATGCTGCACTCCTTTCATCTTTAAGCAGCGCGAAACACAGGACGCAGTGGAAGAAACAAGAGACGACACGAGTCTCTTGTTTCTTCCACTATGTCCTGTGCTTCGCGCTGCTTAAAGATGAATCTATTCCAACTTGCCCAGTTTTCTGTTCTCGCTGCACTGGTGTTGGCCTGGTGAATTTTTATCGCCAACTGCGATGTTTTGTGAAGTAGACCATCACTGACCAGGTGTGGAAAAATAAAAAAGAGAAAACAGAAAAAAATGCACTAACATTGAGGTCGAAAACCTGATAAATGCACCACCACAAGTGGAGGGCCTTTCGAAGGATATGATGCACTCTGCAGCTGGGATGCTTCATCGTTTAGGTTAACCGTTTGTAGCTAGTTCAGACAGCCACTACAAAATGCAGCACAAATGACCGCAACTAATGTGAACCTATGCACAACAACACTGAACTATGCTAGCGGACCCATACTGCCAGTAGTTGCAGAAGGCAAAATTTTGCATGAAAAAATCGTGCCACATGGCACCAGTTACCAAGACTGCAGCAAACCGGTATCAGAGGTTTGAAACCTTAGGAACGTCAATTCCAGAGACCATGTATGCACAGCTAATTATGTTGAGCTTGAATTTTCTGACCAGTTAATATTTGATTAAAATTCTAACTTGAATGCTTGTGCACCCATAGCTTCCAGTGCAGTGTTTTTCTTTCTGAGCGTGATGCCAAAAACCAATGCTGTCCACTGCCCACTGGACTATGCGCACAGATGCAACCCACCTGAAGACAATGTCGTCAATCTTGAAGTGGGTCTCAATGATGCCATTGGTGCGCACGCGAGCCCTCAGCACGTCCCTCGGCGTAGGCATGTATTTCTCCGAGCAGATGCGGTCCATGTTCTCAAAGAGACTGCGGTAAAGGCGGCAACGGTCAGGGAACTCCCCTCGTCACTACGTCAATTTACTAGCAGTTTCATCATAAAAAAACGACCACAGCACACCTGTTCACCCCCCCCCCTGTTTACAGCCTCTGCTGGCCTCATGCTGATTTGCTGAGCACATTGAAGACACGAGTGCTAACAAATCTGTGCGCAGTCAACAAAACACTTGCAACGGAGTCTGCGTAGACAGGCAAGATCTCTGCCCCTATCCCCGTTTACTAATTGATTCTGGTGGAAGAAAAAAGTTGTGCTGGTGGCGGTGGGGGTACAGGTCTAAGTAATAAGGCTGGTCTTGATGTCTCAGTAGTGCCAGGAAAAATTTTATGCTATGAATTTGACCACACCCTGTTGAAAAGTACTTCCAACCCAAAGCCATTTCAATGCCGCACTCGAAAACCCCCCTCCAAAGGTGAGCAATGCTTATCCAAGTGCCACTCACTAGAGGGCCGAGTCGTTGAGCTCGTACTCGAAACCCCGGGCGACAGCCAGCCGGACCCCCTTGTCGTTCCAGAGGTTCTTGAGGGCGGACGCCACAAACGGCAGCATGGTCATGCTCTCGTCGAAGCAGCACTGGCAGCTGAGCACTGTCTGGGCATACATCTGCCACATGGGGCAAACAACAGATCGCCCAAAGTGAGACAGGGTGTCTTGCAAGACCGTTCTGAGAGCCAATTAATATACACTGTTCACTAGTCGCCTAAATAGCATACATCAAAGGAAAAATAAGCAAATCATACAGACACACCTCTGCTATAAGAAAAAGCAGGAGTTTATACAACATTCAGTCGACTCTCGATTGATTTGAACTAGACAGGGACATGAAATCTGTTCCAATTATGGGGGGGGGGGGGGGGTATGAACTAAAGAGTTTTTTTTAATAGACATAATGTCTACAGGATCAAATCATAGCTTCAAATACATTGACCGTTAAAAGTAAGTAATAATAATTAAGAATTGGTTTTTTGGGGAAAGGAAATGGCGCAGTATCTGTCTCATATCATTGGACACCTGAACCGCGCTGTAAGGAAAGGGATAAAGGAGGGAGTGAAAGAATAAACGAAGAAGAGGTGCCGTAGTGGAGGGCTCCGGAATAATTTTGACCACCTGGGGATCTTTAATGTGCACTGACATCGCACAGCACACGGACGCCTTCGCGTTTTTCCTCCATAAAAACGCAGCCGCCGCGGTCGGGTTCGAACCCGGGAACTCCGGATCAGTAGTCAAGCGCCCTAACCACTGAGCCACCGCGGCGGGTTTAAAAAGTAAGTATGTTCAGATTACCAACAGCCCACTGTACCACCAAAGTTCCCGTGTTGCCACTGACATTGCCAATGGTGAAACTGCTAATACTGCTGCTACCATGCAATCACTAATCACACCTCACTTGTGATGACAACCTCACTTTCCTGCCATCATATACAGACTGCTCTGATGCACTATGTGCACATGACAACGAAAAATTACATACACGAGTGAAACACACATCCACAGGGTTGTAAATCTGGTATGATGTCAGAAATACAAGGAGATTACAAGTAGCTCGTCATAACGCATGGCCTATGCTACCATTTGCATTCACAGAGAACATCAAAGTGTGCCATATCATCTGCTTGATCCAATCTCCTTTATAAAGCTCTTGCATTTCCTCTGGAAACAACAACGGTGGTCATGCTGTAAACTGCCACTCATCCCCTCCTGGCCTCATACTAAACTGTACAAGATTAGACCAGACTACCGTACACAACAGTAATTCATGCGTTCCAAAGCACTCTGGATTCATAGTAAAAAACTGTCCCAGTCATATGGCTGCTTACAGTTTGGTTAGTGGGTACACTTCTCACTCTGGAAACTGCTCCAGACACACTGATCATGTGCTTGCATGTCTCAGTTCTGTCTGAGTGCCCCCCCCCCCCCCCTCCCATCCTTCCCCTGCTCCGGTGCGGTCCAGCGGACCAGAGAGTCACCATTCAGGTTGACCTACCTGCCTTTCACCGAATGAAAATAAAACTCTCTCTCTCTCTTTCTGGACTCGTGAGCATGAGCTCACTGGTGGTGGTGATGGCTCCATTTTGAATGGTGACACATCAATGAAGGCAATGCAATCTCTCTCTCTCTCAATGGATGTGAATGCTTGAGTTCCACTGTAACAATATTCGACTGGACATTAAAGAACCCCAGGCGATTCAAACCACTCCAGAGTCCTCCATTACAATTCCTCATAGCCTAAGATGTTGGTCTGGCACTTAAACGCTTGCTGATCACTGACCGAGCTTATTGTTCCAAAGTGGCACTCCACTGGGCTGAAAAGTAGAGTGACCACCATTAATGTCGCTATTCATAATAAGCCCGTTTACTTGTAGAACAAACAAGGACCACAAAATTCCTAGCCCCACGATCACAAACAGACGCTTGCTCTCTCTCTCTCTCTCTCTGTGTAGCTCGCTGCAAGCATAAGCAACGTGCCTGCTTCCCACCAGCTCCCTAGGTGCCAATAAATGTTCAACTTGACCCCTCTGGGACATTACAAAGAGCGGGAAGTAGTTCAGTGCTCGCATTTGGTGCACACAAATGTGCTGCACAGGAGAGGCAGCTCCAAGAGCAGCCCACCTTGTTCTTGGGATTCTCGAGGTTGATCCGCAGGATGCCCATGCCCGTCAGGACGTACTTCATCGAGCCCAGCAGGTTGTCCAGCACCGTGGGCTGCACAGCACCGATGAGGAAAGCACAGAGTTAGGTGCCAGTGGGTAGGGAGCCGGCCGCTATAAGAAGCTCTTCAACTGTCAGCTTTACCCAACACCAGGCAAGTGTTGTACCTGCCCAAGTGAAGCGCAGCTGTTCACGGCTTCACACACTTCCTTCATCGTCAAAATGCTTTTCTTCTTTTTTTTTCCCCCGCTCAAAGACACGGCAACTGTTGGGTTCGTCCCGCTGAGTATTGAATAAAAGTTGGGCTTTCCCCCGAGAAACTCAAGGTGCTTTCAATACGGCTATGCTTTTTTTTTCTAGTCCGTGTTATGTTATGCTCCACACATTTAATTTACGACAGACATAAGGCCAAAAGAGCTCTTTCGAGGAATGTTGTAGTAGTACCCAATACATGAATTTTGGTTTCGGTGAAGGGACTCACCCGGAAACTGCGCAGCTCTTCATCAGAGAAGCCCTCACTGTGGATGATCTTCATCTGCTTCACGATGGTGCTCTTGCCGCTCTCACCAGCCCCTGTTCACCGCAAGATTAATAATAATTGGTTTTGGGGGAAAGGAAATGGCACAGTATCTGCCTCATATATCATTGGACACCTGAACCGCAAGGGAAGGGATAAAGGAGGGAGTGAAGAAAGAGGTGCCGTAATGGAGGGCTCTGGGATAATTTCGACCACCTGGGGATATTTAACGTGCACTGACATCGCACAGCACACGGGCGCCTTAGCGTTTTTTCCTCCATAAAAACGCAGCCGCCGCGGTCGGGTTCGAACCCGGGAACTCCGGATCAGTAGCCGAGCGCCCTAACCGCTGAGCCACCGCGGCGAGTAATCGCAAGAGAGATTACTCTTTTAACATGTGAAGCCAAGCCTGGGACTACGTTGCGGGATTAATCAGGTCTGTCTGGGACAACATTCACATATTAGAGGAATTGTTCCCTAGCTTTCTTTTTTTGTGCCATGGAGGCAGTGAGTGCAATAATGGTGACTGAATGCAAGGTCATGCACAGGATATGCGCCGATTCCAAATGTGACCTGCACAATGAATGGAGGTGAAACATTGCAATTTTGTAGCAACAGCTACATTACAGTAGCATTTCGAGCCTTCAGCGTGGTGCGGAGCAGCTGCCAGCAGCACGGCGCCGTGGCTGATCATGTGGTTGGTCACGTGACCAAGTTCTACTCAGCCAGCTGTAGCTTGTGGGGACCTGCCCTGCAGCCCCCTGAGTTTGCTTTCCCGCAAGGCACCGTGCAGCAGCAGTCTCACCCCGAGGATGAACGCGTTCCCTTGTCAGTTACATTAACTGGCAAGAGAGGACGCCAGAGTCGCTGTGCGGGAGACTGCTGAAGCCCGCACGCGGAAGATGGGGTCTTCGGCTGGGATAATCGCTGCGAGCGGATGCGTCGCTCGCGGCTCCGCTCTTCGCCAGCGGGGCGAAGAAGCGACGGGGAGACAGGCTCCCGTACTCGTCCCGTCCGGCCTGCGGAGTTTATATCCCTTGCCCTAGCGTGGGCGAACATTCGCTCGGAACCTTGCTGGTGAGTCGGACGACCTCGATTCATTAGCGTACCTTGTTGCTAGCTGGCGTTATTGTTTCTGTAGCAATAAATGCCTGTTTGTGTCAGCCAATGTGTCGTTCCTTTGTTCCCTCAGAGCAAGGCCCGCCGTGGTCGGCAAGCGCTCGGTAGCGTACGCGATCACGGGGTGGGGTCCGGGCGGCTTTGAACCGTGTCAGCCGCGATTGAGTGAGGAGAACGTACTTATCTCCCCAAGGCTAACCCCACAAGCTGTCGTGTAGCTCCAGGTTTAACCAGAGCGAAACCACTGCCAATTTTTTATTTTTTACAATTTTCCTATTTCATTCACACCTGTTTACCTTAACGTACAGTATGGTTGTGAAACATGACGCTAAATAGGCACTGACTACAGCCATGTGAGGAATGTCGGACAAAGAGCACTACTCTTCAATCAAACGCCAAAACTTGCCAAGCACCAGTTACAAGAGGCATGCGGTGCTTACACTACCACAATCAACACATCAAATATACCTTACTCCATTGATTGCATAAGCTGCTCCATAGAATTCTCTTAGCAGAGAGAGCCCAGTCTATAGACCACCGGTTTGGCATGCATACCCAGATGTTGTGTCAAAGTGGCCACGACGGTGCTGAGAAACAGACTTAGTTTTGAGCTTCACAGCAAATTTGCGGTTCAGTTTCACTAAACTGTCTCCTGAAAGCGTGTGCAAAGCCACTCCTGTCTGAGCATTCCACACTTAAAGGGGACATTGAGGCCTACTCCATCAAATTACTGTTTCCACTAAAAATTGACTCTCTGCTTCTTTCAGGCTATAGTAGCGTTTGACTGGGACCAAAAGGCGTATTACTGGCCGACAAATATGAATTCAAGCATTTTTCCGCCCCTCACTTCAAACTCATGACATCTACACTGTAAAGGACCGATTGCTGCTATTCTGAAGCGAACAGCATCACACCGTAGCCTCTGGGATCTACACAAAAAAATCTGGCGGCAGAGCGCACAGTTTATATGCGAAATTGGCCAACGATGGTGCTAACTGTATTTCAATTCTTTTTTGTCTTTTCTAGCTTATAAATGCAATGTTCCCAGTGACGGTGCTTTCTTCCATTGTTTGAATGCCACAGTTGACACAGCCCAACTTCCATTTTTCTTGAGTTTCCCTTTAAAATCCTCAATGCCACCACGGTAGCTTAGTGGTTACGGTTATCAGTTGCTGACCCGAAAGATGCGAGTTCGATCCCGGACGCGGCGGTCGAATTTCGATGGAGGCGAAATTCTAGAGGCCCGTGTACTGTGCAATGTCAGCGCATGTTAAAGAACATCAGGTGGTCGAAATTTCCAGAGCCCTTCACTATTGCGGCCCTCATAGCCTGAGTGGCTTTGGGACAATAAAACCCAAAAAAACCATAAAATCCTCAATGCAGCCAAATTCAACAGGCATAAGCCTTGGAGTTTTCTCACCGTCTAAGACACAACAATTAGCCACAACAGTAAACAAGCTTGGCAGGCTGACACGACTCAAAACAGTGGCATTGCTCCCTGAATAAAGTTCTTCTGGGTGCCGCCATGTGCAATGATGGGGAGGGGGAGGAAGCCGGGCACTTCCTTACCGAGCAGGAGGATCTTGATGACATTGCACTCCTCGCGGGCGAGCTCGGCAATCCGCCGGTCGATCTGGGCGCTGCGCAGGCGGGCTTTCCTCTCCTCATCGTCAAGACTGAGGCATCCCCCCATGCTCCATCACACTCTGCGCTGGGGCCAGGCCACAACGACACAGCACAGGGACCACCAGTCTCCTCTTCCTCCGTTCACCCACCAGTGGAGGGAAACTGCAATGCAATGCAATTCAGTACCCGTGCCGCCATCTGTTGGGAAACCAAAAAAAATGCTTTTTAAACTAGACACAGAGTGCCAGAAAACACACAAGCTGGATTTTTGACGAGCCAGGAATGACAGTTCATTTCTGGCGAGCCTGGTTCATTCAAGTCCACTAGGGAGTTAAGATCTTAACCCATATTTGCAGAGTCGACTTTGTAACACTGGGGCAGACGCTCAAGCTGGCACATCTGACCTTTCAAACAGTCAGTCAAGCAAAAGGCAAGGGCAGCAAAGTGGCCACGGAAAATGACCCATCCCTTGCTGATCTGTTTGTTTCAAATTCTTGGCAGCAGAACAACAGAACTGTTTAAGGACTTAACAAATCTAAGTCATCTCTGCAACATTAGCACAGATAATGAACTGTGAAGTTACGCTGCTGTGGTCTACAATACAAGGGCGCAAACAAAAAGGTAACCATATTGAGCTAGTCTGCGATTTACTATGACCTTAAAGGGCGGTTCACATGCAAGCGATTGAGCGAATTGAGCGACCAGCGGCGCGGCGCAGCAATGCTTTTCGCAAGGTTCCGTTTCACACGTGTCGCTCCAGAGCGTTTACTGCCGCTGCGAATGCCAGTGTTGCTGGCAAAGAATACGAGCTCACGGTTGGTTCCGGTGGTTTGCAACCATCAACACGGGCAATGTTTTCAAAGATTGCTCAAATTTTGTTAAGAAATAAAGAACTTTTGTTTTTTAAATATCAACAACTTCTTATTTTGATGCCAATAATATCATTTTTTTAAGTTCGTACGTGCATGTCAGCACGTGTAGTAAAAAAACATTGTCCTTCCCACACGAATACTCTTGTTACGTGGCTTTTCCGCCGTGCAGTCATTGTTCAGAGGGCGGAACTGTCGTGCTGTCGCTGCGAAAAATTTCCTACTTGTTGGAACCCCTTTACTCTGGCCGGCCCAGCCACCGCGACGGGTCGAAACAGGTTTTTACGCCGTGGCGACAGGATTCACTGGCATTTTCGCTTGCATGTGAAACAGGCTTAAAATATACTGCTATGAGGTATAAAACAAACTTGCACTGTGTAAATGGCCACTATTTCTGCATTGGCAAAGGTGCAGATTGTGAACAAGATGTGCAAGATGTGAAGCTTAGCAGCTTCAATTTAGGCATAAATTTTCAATGTACCTCTGAGGCTCAGCTCCAAGTTTTCCACAACTTTTATAACAGCAGTAATTTTCCTGCCTCGTTCAATGGCTCTGCACGCTCCCCTAAACCAAGCTTGATTGTAAAGTGCCAATTTTGCATAATCAATACATGGAAGCAAGCCTGGGCCTATAAATGACCTGGTCAAGCCATGCTCGCTGTTTCTGCAGCTTCTACAATACCTGCAGTTCTCACCACCTCATTAACCCATTACAAGCATTCTGGGTGGGGGGGGCCTTCAGATCAGCCCCGCATCCAAACACACTGTAATTTCCATCAACAAGCTTTGCACATCAGCACAGGTCATGGAATGTACACAGCCTAGCAGATTTCGAAAGATGCTCTTCAAAGAGTGAATGCAATGCATTGCCAGTGCTTCACTTCATTGCAGTGAAGTTGAGAGACGGGGCCCTTGCAAACAATGCCGCCAGATAAAATTTCTGAACACCCATTACACGTGCACTTATACATGGAAATTAAAGATGCTGATAGCAAAAATTCACCAGTGCTCGTCCTTGCCGGACAAGTTGCAGAACTCAGCGAGATCTGAGCTCAGGCTGCTGATCAATCGCCAAAAATTTTCATACCACTATGCAATGACAACTGATTGTGCAACTAGAGTCACTGGATAAGTTTTCAGTGACTCTATGTGTACCAGCAAAACAATGCCTTCTTGTGCCTGAGCACTGTCTACAGCATCCTTGAGTGTAAAGCGGACGCAATGAAACTTTGTTTAAGGAGATGAAGACCATCTAGTATGGTTGAGAAGACCTGCAGCGCCACCTTGCACTACGCAGACTGAACTGGACGGCGCACGCTACGGTGCTGGAATGCTCTAGAGACAGCTCTCGCTGTAAGATAGACTGTGACGTTAACATGCAAGACACCACTGGTTTACACAGTATACTAATAGTTCTGACTGAAATCATGATCAATACAAAAATAGTTTATGTTCTCCCGTCGTGGTGTTGTTGTTCATGTTCACGTTAAGATGCATTTATCATTGAGGAATTTATCACTCAGGAATGATTCAAACTTGTGACACTGGTGATGATGTTAAGTGGTTTGGGACTTCAGGATAGTTGATAGGATGAGGTGAGTGCTATGGCCTATAGTAGGGTACAACTTAAAAAAAAAAGAACAGCAGTTTCTAACACTGGGCCATGGTCCGCAGCGCCCTGTATTACTCCGCTAGCCAAACAACAGTAAACGAAATCGGCTTTCTAACGTTTGCCTTCATTAAAACAGCCGGTATCAAAGTTCTAGAGCTTATAATTTTTTCTCATGATCAGTTTCTTGTTTAGGTAACGAGAAAAGTTTTAACTACGTACCACTTTTTTGTCGTGGAAGAATTCTGTGCAGTGGTCCTGAATGTGGGTGGAGCTTCACTGCAAACTTAAGTTGTATCCGACTATAGCTTGATTTGTGCAGTTGCTGCACTTCAGTTTGCTCATTAAAGCATCCTGAGGCAGCAACATCAGCCTTTCAAATTAGTGTCTTTTCTTGCTTAAAATACCTTCGTTTTAAGTGAAAGTGACTTATTTGTCTACAGAATACGGTACTAAAAAAAAAGTAACATTGGCAACATTGGCACTGGCAGGAAAACAATGTCCTGGGAACAAGAAATAAACTGGGAAGAAAGGGGGCTGGGTAAAACCTTTCACACATCTCGAATGACAATGCCCCCAAACCCCCTTCAAACAGCACCCCTCACTTCACCCCTCCCCTCAAGCTGCACATAAAATCCCCCCTGGGCATGCACTCCAGGGGGATTTTATATGGATTTTATGGGGATTTTTAAAAATAATTTGCAGTGTTAAGACAGAGAAAAGTAGTTTATTTCATGCACGGTGCGCTTTTTGTGTGCTAGCATGTGCTACATACCTAACTGAGCAACTGCATGCACAGTGCAAAATTTATTTCACTGCAGATGTACCATAGTTACTTTTGTAAAGACACCTCAAAAATCTGCCACAGGGCTGCCAATTATCACCTCTTTTTCTATCCCCTCACCTCTCTCATTTCATTTCTCCATTCTGCCTGCTATCCTTTATTTCCGCTGCCCCAGCTCAGGTGCTTCAGTATCGATGGCAGATGACGGTGCAAGCAAAAATCTTTTCCTTCCTTTTTATTACTATTTTAATAAAACCACTTACTACTACAACTACTGCCAATTGAAATACCAAAAAATGCTAGGATACATTTGTTCATAGCACCCTAGCTAGCATATGTGTACTCTCCGACGTACAAGTTTTATTACCTTTTTTTACATGTTGCATGACGATGTGTAGTGTAGACAAGCTGTAATCAGTCTGCACTGCAACTTGCATACTGAAAAATCCCAGTACTCTTGAAAACGAGAACAAATACAATAAATAGAGCCGATTGCTTGATGACGCAACTGACACGTGAAGATCGAACTAGTGAACTAATTCAGTGCCGCACAAACACACATTCGCCTCGCGACCAAGTACACGAATTAATGTCCCCAGACGACAAATGCTATCTAGGAACTTCAGAATGGCCAACAAACATACGCCACACAGTAGGCGCTATGCACGAGTTCATATGCCGCACCGTTCATTGCGCGATCGCAAAAAAGGCTCGAAAAAGAGAAAGAAAACAACCGCAAAGGAACGAACAAAAGCGCCATCCCCCGACAGCGCTCCACCCCGGCACTTTTTCAAGCCGCAATCTGCCTCGGCATCGCTCAAAAAGCACGCGCCAAATCACCTGTCGTCCCACGCCCACGTGCAAGCGATCAGGCACACCTTGCGCGCAGGCGAAAAAAAAAAAAAAGAACCCTCAAACGATGAGCAACAAACATGCACACAACTAAACCGGCCAGCGCAGCAACGCGGGCTTGAATGAAACAAACAAATCACAGCTCAGAGCACAACTAGCGGTCGGTGAGTTATGAGCCGAGAGTCAAAAGGGAAGCCGAGATCATGCGCACATCCGGGTCCCGCCGCTCTCACGCTACGCCGCTACGCCCGACTACGAGCAGGTGCGTAGCCGGCGTAGCGGACCGTGTGGGAACGTCCGTGCGGTATCCGGCACGACCCGGTCACGCAAAAAAACGTGCAAATTCGACAACTGTCACATGAAAGGCGCTTCGAATTAGGGCCGTCAACTCTGACTGTAGTAGTACAACACGAGCGGAAAACGCACACAGCATGAATGCATATGGTCTTTTCGCTGAAACACCACTTGGTTCTAAAAAAAAAAAAAAAAGAGTTTCAAGCTTTCTGGATTAAGAAAGGGAGCCATTAGTATGACGAATGCAGAGCTCTTTTCTTTGTGTAGGATCGTTCTTTTCTACCAACCGGGAGCTTGGGAGCGATTCGGCATATGTCAGTTTGAGCCCGCGGCAGTTCTCCGCCGATGTTGAGCGACGACCAACGTTCAGTGCGAGAATCTGAAAAACCCGAGCTTTCAAAATGCACAGCTCGCAACCTCTGACCGAAAGATGGCACTAATACATCAACCCGTTTGTTGCAACATTATTACTAGTCTCATTTGAAGAGGCGTTTGATTACATAACCTCGGGCGCAACAAGATATGAAGGGTTGCCGACGGATGGCCAACTGTGTCTGGTGGAGCCCGCCGACAATAAACTCGTTCAGGAAATGTTCGCAGCAATCGCTCCAGATAAGATAGCCCGGCGCCGCCAAGTGACGCAAACGCGCACGTGATGACAGCCGTACCGATCTCATTTCCGACAACAAAGCGCGTGCCAGCGGCGGACATTTTTAAATAGACGCTGATGAGCCGCTTACGCCGAGTCTGTTCTGACGGAGAGGTCGGTGCGGACGGTGTGTACGATGGCCCGAAGGGTGGCGACGATCACCACAGGCTCGGTGTTAGCGGTACGTCCACGGGTCTTCTCGATCCACAACAGACACAAGCGGTTCAACGACAAGACGCCTAGAAAAGACGATAACAATGCAGCGAGCACAAAAACGTGCTCATGCGATGACTCACGTATGCACGCACAGGCTTGTTGACATTCCCAGAACACCTTGCGGGGAGACGCAGACGCCAGCGAAGCTTCAGCTCACCGCTGTAGCGTGTCGCCCGCATCGCAACAAGCCACTTAACAACGTAAAAAGAGATGCTCGCGCTCTCAAGACTCCGCAGAAAAACGTAAATTGCTCTAACCTAAACTAAACAAACGCAAACCACCATTATTTAATGATGTCGCACATGCATAAACTGTATCTCAATAAAGCCAACTTTCCAAGGACAAACCCTGTCATATTAGCAGTATACGTTGGTAGACGTTATATGTAGCTTTACTGGCGAGGTATCTTTAACTTTGGTCACATTTGTTTCAAAAATATGCGCCTGTGCGTTTTCAGGAAATCTGATTACACCTTTACTTTATGTGTTCTTTCCCTGAAATATCCTGCGCTTCCGAAACACAGATGGCGGCAGCGTCAGCCAGTAGTGCCGCCTTCGGGTAGCCTTCGCCACAAAACTCAATCCCTACGATGGGAGTAACGGTGGTTGTGCGCGATTCCTTGTTTTCTCAATCAACCACCGTGTCAGAGGGGACGTCTAGTTTGTACGAGGTGCTCAGCTAAAAGGCCAAAGCGCTGTTTCCAGCACTATTCAACCACAAGTGCAGCCCCGAACGGCATTTCGCAAAACCTGACGAGAGCGCCGCGCCACAAGATCCAGCAGCCGTGCGGGTAAGCCCAACCTACCTTTCGCCGGCCGTCGTCTTAGTTTATCTGCGGAATCTCAAGCACAATTGCTACGGTCCTTTGAAAAAATTCAGAGCAATTCGGCGCAGCAGCTAGTCGGCCCATGATCCGTGGGGCCTTGAATTAACTGAATCCGCGTCAGTTTGTCGCGCCTGAACCGCGACTAATTGCGATGGACAATCTGTATGACATACGGCGATTTCTGCTCGCGGAATTCAGAAGATAAAAAAAAGAAACAATTCCACTAAGTTCTATATTACGCAGCCGTAATATTGGCTGCAAATATTCTGTAGATTACAGAACGAACCTCCGAAGATAGATCATTGTTTTGGTGACAAATATTCCAGAGATGCCTCGGAAAACTTATCAACTTGTCATCGCATTAATTAATCCGAATCTGTACGGGAAGAACGGATTAATAGCACTGCGGCTGCGGGCTACGGCTGCGTGTCCATATATGAAGTAGCAGCCCAAAAAAATGCTGGCATTGTTCTTTTTCCTCTTGCGGATTTAGGTGGAGGAATGAATGTATATATTTTCGTTTGCTGCAGGTCGTTGGCGCGTGCGTCACATGTGTCTCAGCTTCACGCTTTCCTAAGATAATTCGCACGTTTCCTGAGCACGGTAGTACAGTTTTTCTGCTGTTTTCACTCATGCTGCCTGACGGGACCGTCTTCCTAGCACTTAACCCACAAAAACTAGAACAAAAATCAAACTGAGGCGTGATCTTGATGTTTACTACTAATGTGTACACGTGTGTGTGTGAGGAGAGGAAGAGAGCGGCTCGTTTGCACAACATGACGCAAGTGTGTTTGTAAGGCAACATTACTCTGTCGTCGCGTGTATATCTTATATATATATATATATATATATATATATATATATATATATATAAGATAATTGATAAGCAAGCAGCAGAAGAAAAACAGCCACATGCCGCCAGTGGGATCCGAATCCGCGACCTCCGAATTTCGCGTCCGGTGCTCCACCAACTGGCCTATGCCGACGGCTGTCCGATATTCTGCTTTCGGGGTTATTTATGAGTAGTGTAACCGAACCTTGAGAGCGATCTTTAAGCAATAAATTAATTACACTATAAATATACAATCAATTAACACCTCAATTTGGTCAAAAAACATCCCCTATTTTCCTTGGCATCGGTGTACACCCCGCGGATGTCCAAACTTGGTCACGGACGTTCGGATCTGAACCGGATGTCCGCCGGTTATTTAGGATCCAATGGGTATCGCAGTTTTGATTGATTGGTTGATTCATTCATTCGGGAACTTTAAGGCCCACGAATTGGAAGAAAATTTTATTTATGGAGCACTCGAGTTACTCATCCACCTATATATATATATAATGCGCCCAACGTTATACGCTAAATTCGCTCTCGTTAATATATATATATATATATATATATATATATATATATATATATATATATATATATATATATATATATATATATATATATATATATATATATATATATATATATATTAACGAGAGCGAATTAAGTGTATAACGTTGGGCGCATAATAGACACATGTAAGAGAGCGAAATTAAGGAAGCTGGATGAGTAACTCGAATAGAATCAATCAAAACTGCGGTGTTCCTGCAGTCAGAGTTGTGTCAAGTTTTTTTGTTTGGTCTGTTTAGAAAGTTCATGCCGAGATTACGGAAAAAGCTCGGTCTTAAAAAAACTACCTGAATAACAAATTTTGTTGTTCATCCGATGCGTCCAGGCATTCCTTGATGTCGCTGAGAGGCCCCGGACATTAGCCGGTAGCCTTGGGATAGGTGCCTGCATGCGACGGCCGGTTTTCTGACGATTAGGCCTCACGCAGGGATGGCACTTCCAAGCCGGGTCCTCTGGCGCTTCTGCCAGTCTCAGCATTTGGCGCAGTGAAGAGGGGGTTGCCGTGAACACGCGGAAACTCCCTTTTTAGTCCCTAGTCAAGGTTGCCCAGTTGGGAAGTCGCAAAGGGCAACGTACGCCACCCTGTACGTTACCCTCGGAAGAATTGCCCCCCGTTTGCACCTGTCCCCACGCCTCACGTCACGTGGACCACAAGGAGACTTGGCTAGCTTGGCCAAACATTCGTACGGTCCTCACACAGTCAGTCAGTTTTGCAGTCATATTGATCAAAAAAGGTTCGTCGCATAGCTTCCGCTTGCTGCCTATGAACGCACCAGGACTCCCATGCACTGCGCATGATAATGAAGAATGATATTACTAATTAAGGAAAGAGTGGTGGACTCCGGTGAGCCTTTTCCACTTCTGTGATCATCAGAACCGTGCCGTGCGACAAGCGAAGCCTCCATTCATCGAAAGGAGGCCACCGTAGCAGGGATTCCATCCTGCGACATCATCAGCAGCCGGATGCCATATATCCTTGTCTGGCAGTGAGACCAACCCAATGGCCATTGGACGTCCCATGAACGAATGAATGAATGAACTGAACCATCACCGATGCGAGAGTCGCGTCCCAGTGAGTACTAAAACTACTCCCAACGTCCTGCTGACGTTTACGGCGTATATGGGACGTCCAAGAGAGTTTTAGCATTCATTGGGACGCGACTCGCGCATCGGTGATCCGTTATACGGCCGCTTGGTGACACTATACCCTATTCTTCTTGCATCTCTGGGATTTCCTGAACCATGTGCGAGTTCACACAAGCACACAAGCCGCTGGCTTTTCTCGTAATAGAACTATAGTAATGCTTTCGCATTAAAATTGACATTCGGGACATTTTAATTTATAAATCTTCACTGAAATGAAAAAGGTATTTTTTGCGGCTGCTACCCTATAAGAACCTCCCAATAAACTTTGGAACTCCCTCGGACGTCCTGTGGACGTCGTAAACGTCCGCATAACGTCCAAAAAAGTTTCAGTGCTCATCGGGCTGTTTGTATTTTGTTAGAAATTTGATAACATAATTTCTTTAAAGGGAAACAAGAAATTGTTTGTACATGTTTCCAACAGGGCGACTTTTAACCTCTTAACGTTGAGGGAAGAATAAACTTTTTGGTTTGACGTCAGAGGAGAAGCTTCTTGCATATTAAATGACCATGATGCTGCTCTTCCCATACTCAAGCGATATTTCCATATGTTACATCAAGTAAAATATACAGCAATATTGCAAGCGGGTTTAGAATAATGCGCACTTAAGTTTGTCTGCAATGTCTACACTAGAATACGGTCTGTTACGGGACTGAGAAAACTAGCCCGGATCGTTACTCTGAATTAAAGAGTAAAATTTAGTACCGACTGTACAATTAGCAAACACATTACACTAGATGTTGCCTTTCACTCAGCAGCAAAACGTACAGACTCCATTAAACTGCAGAACCGATTGCTTGAAGTATTGTAATATAGATGGTAAGCTGGCCCGACATAGTGGCGTACCACGGTTATAGCTTTTACGTAAGATAAGAGCAAGTGGTGATAAGCAGATTATAGTATTCTGAATTCTTCAACATGACGACGATAATGAAGCCGGTGACTGAGGGCGTACCAAGCAGCCTCGGAGGAAGCCGCTACGTCCCCATCGCTCATTTCATGATGCATTGTGAGATGATTACGTAGCGAGCTGTTAAGTGCATCCTTCTCATCATCCTCAATAGCGAAATACCACTCGCCCTCACAAGTGCACATCTTACTCGTGGGTAACCCCGTGGATTTTTTCCTTCATAATTCACTGCTAAGCAATAATAAGAGGAACAGCCAATAGGGAACCTGCGCTGCCAAGGTGGCACTGCAATTGTTCCATTCGGTGACTCAAAACTTCTTTTGTCAGCCGCTTGGGCCGCTGCAAACGCGAGAACACATTCTGCGCGATTAGATGATACCCGAGCTTAGCTGACAGCATTCATTGCCTAGCTTCTCTCGGCGTAGCCCAGATAGCTGACGCATGGCACGTGCGCCTTCGACAGAGCGCGGAGGCTCACGCCAATAATCGCCTGAAGGTGGCGCGGAACAGTACTAAGAGTACTGCCCAAAACTGCCTGCTCTTCTCGCTAGGCAGTGTGTTATGGCGGTGCAATCGGCACCGCAAACTTCAGCGCAAGTTCCCCGTAGCCGATCTTGTAAAGGCTGCGAATATCGTGAGTGGCATAGAGTGCCTAGTCCGGCCGCAGTTTCGATCTTGGTACGCGGCCGGTTCGAAAGCGCCTCCGTCACTGCGTGACCACTAACGATAACGTTGCCACGGGAATTCGCCACACGGTGACTGCGGCGCCTTTGTGAAAATGTAAAGGGACGAGCTGTCTACGCGGAAGCAAGCCGCGACAATCGACATAGCGACTAACAGGACGGAAATAAAAACATAAATAAATAAAAAATAACCAGTGAAACTGCGCCAGCATAAAATGGGCCCCTCACCGAAGGTGGTCGAAAGGCACTGCTGCAATAGTAACGCGCCACGCGTAGTGGGAAAGTAATCAGGCCGAGCTGACAGGGACACCGGAAGCGTTTTATCCCAGAGTAGCCCGTGTGTGTTGGGTGCAAATAAAGGACACCCGAACGTGACGTGTGAACCGACCGATTCCACGTCGTGTGTCCGTGAAAGCCAGGTGCTTGCCAAGCTCGCGACTGTTGTTTCAACATTTGGCAGCGCGCCGAAAAAGCTGTTTTTCGATAGTGCGGGGCAAACTAAAAGGAATTAAAAATAATGTCCCTGCCCGTGCCATCAAGTATAACGGGCTTAAAGCGGCTCTGAAACACCTTTCGAGGAGAGCACATCAACTCGGTCAATCACTGCATTAATTTTGTTGTCATGAAAACCTGAGCCAAATAATGCACTCCTAAACGCAACAGAGAATCCTCAATCTGGCGCGAAACTAGGCTAGCCCTTTCCGGCGACATTTAATGCTCGCACTCCCCTCCGTCGCTCGCACCTGCGTATACAGATTTCTATTGGAGAGATTCTTTCAGACGTCAGGCAGCTACCATGGCCGCAGCCGATAAGCCGCGTAGCTTTGGCGGGTCAGGAAGCTCCGCCCCCGGAGGTGGGGCCGGCGGAGGAGCGCCGACCTTCCACCTTTCCAGCGTGCAAGAAGTGGCTGGAGGAAAGGGAAAGGCGCGGAGACGCTTAAATTGAAATTTTGACTGCAGATAACTCAGCTTCTACAAAGGTAATCAGAAAAGTCTTGCTGGACAGTATTTGTGAAGCGGCGACTTTAACACCCCAAGCATACCGCAACTTCATTAGAGCCCCTTTAAATAGTGATACAGTTTATAAAGCTGGCGTTGCAGTCACAATCGAAGATCGCGCAAGCTTTCTTGACCAAACACTTTGAGAATCCGAATGAGCTGTAAGAAGCCCACATGGTTGAAATTTATCCGCAGCGATTCTTTCCCATTGAGTCTTCCCGCCCATTAACCCCTCCTTCACTGCGTGGTTCGGGAATCCATTCCGCAAGCCAAGCCGTCTGAAACCCGTTCCCTTTGCAATTTTTTTTTCTTTCCACGCACGCCGAACCTGGGTGACGACGCGCTCTCCGATGTTTATGTCGTAAACCCAAGCTAAGCCATGCTGCGTGAAACGGGGGAAAGCAGATGAAAAAAAAGAGAGCTGGTTTATTGGTTTATTAGGGTTTAACATCCCACAGCGACTCAGGCTATGAGGGACGCCGTAGTGAAGGGCTCCGGAAATTTCGACCACCTGAGGTTCTTCAACGTGCACTGACATCGCACAGTACACGGGCCTCTAGAATTTCGCCTCGATAGAAATTCGACCGCTGCGGCCGGGATCGCGCCCGCGTCTTTCGGGTCAGCAGCCGAGTGCCGTAGCCACTGAGCCACCGCTGCGGCTAGCTTTAGATACGTTACATGCGGACGATAAACGAAGCATACCGAGGATTACGTCCTGCAACTCCATCATCCCTCCGCGAACACCTCTTATTTTTTCGTGTTAGCCCTTGCGTAACTGCAAATTACTAAACGACTAAACCAACCGGCCAAACTCCATTTGTTGAGTTGGAGAAGCTTACGTTTACATTAGGCCAATTTCCATTACACCAATTGCAGGGTCGGTCGATATGGGTGCGGACGTGTTTGGAAGGCTACAGTTCTACTTATGCGTGCGTTCATTTTCTCGCACCCACGCCTAAATGAATGAGTTTTTTTTGCTACGGGAAGTTCATGCGATCAACCAACGTGGTAAGGTACGGTACGGTGGGTAAGGTACGGTACGGTACGGTACGGCAAGGTACAGTACAGTACGGCACAGTACGGTATGGATGACACGCGTATGGCATCAGGGATTATTGAACTTTTTACTTACTTGGAGGAATGACTTCGAGTTTGTTTTGTTGTTTATTTATTTATTCGATGTTTTAATTACTGCGATTTTTTAAGGCGCAAGGGCATCTGGGCCTAAAGAGCGCCATGACACAAGGTGCTTTGATTTGCTCAAGGTGAAGCTGTGTCCGAAACATCCACCTGCCGGGGCGGTGGTGCATCGCCCAGCCGCTGCACCACCGCGCCAGGAGTGCATGCATGAGGACTCCCAGCGATCTATGAATGTACAGAATGACAATGTGCATATATGGGTTCTAAGCCTGTTAAGATATCGCGTCGTACTCTTAGGCCGAGCTTTAGAGTCCCCTCCGGTTTTTTCCCCCGGTGTGACATTTAATGCTCTCGTTTTAAAAAGCAACAGACCAAATACAAATGATAGACAACACTAAAACGGAACAATCAATAGCCGAACCTCATTACAAAAAAAAAGGATGCCCCAGGAAGAGCAAGAATTAAGTACGAAAGAAGGCGGCAAAATGCAAAAAGAATACAACAAATACTATGGAAGTTCCCACGAAGCGTGACACCTGTTCATCTTCGTAGCGCCACGATTTATTCCAGGTATTGTATTGGAACAGAGCGTCTTTGGCGACTGTTTTTGTTACCTTCTCTTTCTGGATGCGTGATGATTGAACGTCTGCGTCCCGAAGCGACTACTGCACACATCGCAGCATCGATCGCCAGAAAAGTGGCCAGTATACGCACGGTACTATTTGTCCCACACTCCCCGCAGTATCTCGGCGAAAACACGATGCTCGGCGCCCGAGACCAAAGTCGTGGGTTCGATCCCGGCTGAAGCAACGGCTGCATTTCGATGGAGGCGAAATGCGAAAGTTCTTGCGCACTGAGGTTTTGGTGCTTGTGATCTGGTTCGTTACCGTGCCCATTGATTATGGGTCACCGGTGATCCACATGTACAACATTCTTGGACACAAATTTTCGATATAGAAATACTGTAAAATATTGTTATTTATTTATTATTTATTCAATTTTTACCCCGCTCAGCTCGAAGGCGCTACAGCCGGGGGGGTTAGATTGATGAAAAAAAAAAAACACATCCTCATTCATACAGCACACTTGCAGACCTGAAAGGCGATTCCATTCACTGATAGAACGTGCAAAAAATGAATTTGCGGCGCTCGACTACTGATCCGGAGTTCCCGGGTTCGAACCCGACCGCGGCGGCTGCGTTTTTATGGAGGCAAAACGCTAAGGCGCCCGTGTGCTCTGCGATGTCAGTGCACGTTAAAGATCCCCAGGTGGTCGAAATTATTCCGGAGCCCTCCACTACGGTACCTAATTCTTTCTTTCTTCTTTCACTCCCTCTCTTATCCCTTCCCTTACGGCGCGGTTCAGGTGTCCAACGATATATGAGACAGATACTGCGCCATTTCCTTTCCCCAAAAAACGAATTCTTATTATTAATTATTATACATATTAGTTCTGGTACGGTATTTCAAAATCTTAAAGCAGTGATCAATACGAGAAGAGACATAATGGGACCTCTGTAAATATTTTTCCTTTTGAATGCCAGTTTTATCATGAAATATTTCATACAGCGCAATTTTCTTCTGCGAGCAGAAAGACTTTCCCATTCTAATTCGTTTTGCGTGTCGGTACAGCTATCACCTCTGGAGTATCGACGTAGGACGAACCTTGCAGCCCTGTTTTGGATATTTTCAAGCTTATTGCTCAGTGTTGTTTGCCATGGGTCCCACTCCGCACATGCGTATTCGAGCATGGGTCGAACGTATGTTACAAAAGCAGTTGATTTTAGGTGGGGCGGCGCGTGACCCAGATTTCGTTCTAAAAAGTTTAGGTTCTTTGTAGCCTTCGCAACCACCGTGTCAATATGAGTATTCCAATAGCAATAGGCCGAGAATGTCACGCCCAAATACTTGTACTATAATTTTTGCGTCAGTGTATTGTTGTTGATGATGTGCTGAGATGTTAACTTCGTTTTTTTTTTTGCGTGTGAAGGTAACATGAACACACCTTTTGGCGTTTAGCTTCATTTTACATCTAGAGCACTTTTCAAGAACACATGATAAATCAGTTTGTAACTGGGCAATATCACATTCATTCCTAATTCTTCTGTATAAAACACAAGCATCGTCAAACAGCCGTATATTAAAACCGATTCCCGAACAGATGTCATTTATGTAAACTAAAAACAGAAGTGGCCCCAGAACTGATCCCCGTGGGACACCCGATGAGAGAGAGAGAGAGATAAAGAGGAGGAGGGAGAGGCAGGGATGTTAACCAGAAAGGAGTTCCGATTGGCTACCCTGCACTGGGGAAGAGGGATTACGGGACTAAAAGGAGGAAGAGAGAAGGGAAAAAAGGCATAACACACACACGCACAACGCTGTCACAATTTGTCACTCAATCCAGTCGCTCTCAAATAGGCAAAGAGCGCCTTGTATGCCTTGAGGGCAGTCGACTGCTGTGGCCACGGACCGAGCATCTTTTGCTCTGTTAATGGGCGAGGATCGAGGCGGTCCAGGGCACAACACACTGTATGTCTTGCACTCGCAAATGCAGGGCACTCACAGAGAAGATGAGCGATGGTCTCCTCGCAACCACAGCTCTCACAGGCAGGACTGTCGGCCATCCCCATTCGGAAAGCATAGTAATTGGTAAATGCAACACCGATCCATAAACGGCATAACAGTGTTGCGTCGCGACGTTCTAAGTTACGTGGAAGACGAAGGCGCAGTTCAGGGTCCAGTGCCTTGAGGCGGAGGTTGCAAAACTCTCCCGTGTTCCACGCTGAAAGTGTGAGCTCCAGCGCCAAAGGGCGAAGCCCACACTCAGCGTCAGGTCTCGATATTGGGAACCTCACTGGAAGTCCGTCGTTGTGAGCAGAACGCGCAGCCGCATCGGCCTGGTGATTACCGTTAATACCACAGTGTCCTGGCAGCCATTGAAAAATGATGTCATGACCTTTGGAAACGGTGCCGTGGTACAGTATACGGATCTCAGCAACAAGTTGCTCCTGCGACCCGCGGTGTAGCGCAGCTTGCAGGGCTTGAAGGGCTGCTTTAGAGTCGGTGAAAACCGTCCAGTCATGTGGAGGTTCTTGACTGATGAACTCTACCGCAGCCCGTAAGGCTGCGAGTTCCGCACCAGT